>NC_135497.1:236631036-236931036 GCF_052857255.1 Amblyomma americanum
ACTCAAAACTCTTTTCCTTTCTTCAAGTCGCTTGCTCGAGAACGAACGCATAGCAAGTATAATTTTAGAGCTTGAATTAAAGCTTACGACATCTTACGAAACCCTACGTGCACACTGCACGGAATCATCGTTTACAGATTCACTAACGGCAATTATGCTTCTTTACGATAAAGACACGGTACACACATTGCAATGCATTTTTTAAATATTTATAATTACGGATTGGTGTAAAACGTGTTAGCGAAACGATGGCCTCAAAGGCTTCTCAAAGGCCTGCACCAGATAAGCCGTCCCCGTCCTCAATAACGTAATTCCCACTAGAGGCTCCTAACGAGAGCAATGTTCAGTCAAATTAGAGATGTTCTTTAGAGGCACTATGATGCCCCGTCCGCTCAACTTGCATTTGTTTCCACCTTTTATTGTCGCTGCTAGCCGATCGAACTTGAGGCACCAAAGGCAGGTCCGGTGCAGTACATTTAACGCGCGCAGTCATCGATCATGTCGTGCGTGAATGTGTTCCGCTTTTTCAATCAAATTTTTGAAAACGAAGCAGTGACTATGCGGTGTTCTGCTTTTAAGCAATGCGACCGGTCGATGATGCGCGGCTTCATAAACCTCCGGTGCCGCAAAGTGGACCATCCGTACGTGAAAGGATCCAAGAAATGATGGCGAGAAATTTGGAGATAAAAAGGAATGCGGCAATATGAGCGCTTCATAGAGTCTCTGTAAGATCTGTGAACTCGTTATGTCAGCACTTCAGAGAAGGTTAAACTGGCGTTATCGCCATCATTGTTTGCACGGGGAACTCAAGTGTCTATACCGCGTTCAGGAAAGTGCACAAAGTGTTCAACAGCTGCAAATTACCGGTACTCGCGTACGGGGCAGAAACGTGGAGGCTAACGAAAAGGGTTCAGCATAAGTTAAGGACAGCGCAGCGAGCCATCGAAAGGAAAATGATAGGTGTAACGTTAAGAGAACGGAAGCGGGCCGAGTGGGTGAGGGAACAAAAGCGGGTTAATGACATCCTTTAATTAGAAAGACATCGGAGACTAATTATAGGTCAATTAGAAAGACATGGGAGACGCCTTTGTCCTGCAGTGGGGGTAGTCAGGCTGATGATGATGACCGCGTTCAGGACGCTTTCTGTATTGTTCGTATTCATGCGCATCTGCCCTCTATTGAGCGTCTCCGATCTTTCCGTTTTTCTTCGATACATATAGACCACAGCTGTCGTGGGGTCCCATGCCTTAGCCGATCCTTCACTCATGATCTTGTGGCTCTGATGGGGAAAGCCAAGCCAGGAAGTGAGGGAGAAGAGAACGGCGTACGACCGCGCCCAGCTCGCCGCCTCTCAGCTGTACTCACAAAAATTGCTGACCATCTGGCAAAGGCTCGCGCTAGCAGCCCCTGCACAAAGCCGCATATTAACATCGCACCGACTGCCAAGGCAACCTTTTGTTCGCGTGCTTCTTTTTCTCTCCAACGTAATGTATGCTTCAGCCGTTCGAAGTTCCTAAAGGGACGCAGAGGACAAACTGAAGTTGGCATGCACAGCTAGGGCACACCTTTCCAATCACAAATAGACTACTCTCACCGAGAACGGAGCTTTCTTAAGCTAAAAAGGAACAAATTTAATACCGGCGCCACCATCATCGACGGTTTTATCAAGCCAACTGCAGCGACGTCGAGACAGTTTCAGAGCGAAAAGTCTACTCCTACCGCAAGAAGCTGAAGGTCATGTGGCTATGAAATTTGACCTTCAAACCAGGAGGAGCGAGGACTTGGCTCTGGCGCCATGTCACGTGACTCGCTGAGCCTCGTCATAGCTGCGCATGGGGAGGTGCCGGCATTCGCGCAACTGCTGGAAATCGGCTGACGCCCAGTTCTTTGTATAAAAGCGCGTGGCGTGTGCTTACCTCCACACGAAGGCCATGGATCAGCAACGGGACGGAACTAGTGCTTCGACGAAGTATCGTCGCCGTGCAAGCCAGACCATTCATATGCAATAAAGTTTAATCGAAGCTAAACCATGTCTAACCATGCTTAAGAAAGCTTTCGCTCGTCTTAATAGGTACAGCCGGGTTGAACCACAGCTATTTTTTAGAGTGCGTAGATCCCCAAGGCCAGGCTACGGCGCCATCCACCGCAAGGCTGTGATAGCTGAATTCCTTTGGGTCCTGAGGTCACGCGTTTGAATTGAGCTTTGAGAAAAGTTTTAAATGCGGCTTTCTCACTGAATGCGTCTTTTGCCACCGGATAAGCATCAGCATAGCGACAAAGAGCCAGATAATCTACTTTAAAAAAAACAAAAATTCACAGAGACCCTTTAATCCTGCGCCTGACCTTACCTAAGGAATGCGCATGTTATTTAACTACCGTTCGCCTTCCGCTTCCTGCATAACCCGGCATGTGGATATATGTGCCACATGACGCGAGGAAAATTTCAACAGCAGCTGTCTTCGGGCTCTCTCTCGGCAAATCCCAGGCGCGGTCGACGAAGTACGTAGCACGAGGATGGATGCAACGTCCGAAGCTGGAGGCCTGTGCGAGGGTGACGGCACACCTGCGTCTCGGTCCCAAGATCATCAGTTAGACGGAATACCCCCGCGGCCAGCCGCGGATCCCTTAGCTGGTGAGGAGCCATGAGGCTGCTGACTTCGGTTTTGTGCCAGCATGGTGGTAAAGTGATTCAGTGCTTCGTCACGTGATTCATTTAACTGTCACCGCTACAGTCAAATATACTCACGACTGAACGCCCGAACACGTTCTCTTGAATCGTTATTTCTTCCAGATCATCCGTGTACAATACAGGTCAAGCTAAAACTCCTAAGCGAACGTGGATGCCCTTTCAACTCTTTTTGCAAGCTTGTCTGGTGCGTCGCGGAGGGCCAACTTTGCTTTTTTCGACTTATCCTTCCGTTGGTCCACATATGTTCGGTTTGTTCCAGTACAGCTGCATTGAGTGAAGCGTGGCCAGCCACGTGGAGAGGAAAACAGGCGCATTTATGGCATCCAATAAAAGCGCGATGTGGAGCTCCCGCTTACCGGCATTCGCTGCTCCAGCACGGGCGGGGCATAGAATGTCGCGTGGTACGTGCGTGACGGAGTGTCCCGATTTGATGGACGTCGTTTTGCGCTCCCCGCAGGCGCGCGGTTTTCGAAAGACGCTATACATAATGAAGATTCAGAGGCAAGTAATTGCGTTTTCGAAGTTTTAAGAAATGATATGGCTATCACACACAGCCGGCTACAAGTCGCTAATGGCGGTCAGGCACCTGTAATAGTCAGCTCTTACCAACCGGCAAGTTGACGATTGGAATTCAGTTAACCAGTGTCTGGTTTCTGACTTCCGCTAACACTGACATTACTATATATGCTGTGAAAAACTTATCTTTACCTCAAACCCTAATTATAAAAATTCGTGGTGGGCTTCCCTGAAACACCCATGCATAGTATCTAAATAATAGCACATTCTTCTCTTTATATGCCAGTTTGCAATTTACAGAGGGACGTTGTTATGTTTAGTGTTTATTGGCTCAAGTTTATTGCGAGTGATATCAAATCGTGTCCGTGGATATTGGTTGTTAGGCGTCAAGACATTGCTATTTCCTTTTTTTTCTTCTGTGCTCATGGTTCATTGCTGCGAGGGAAGCACACCATAAGAAACAGAGAACAAAGAAGCGCAGTGGTGCACGTGAGAGGCGAGACAGCAGCCACCGAATGCGGACGCCTGCCGACACCTCTTGCGCCGCTGAGCTTCCATCACAGGACCTGCGAGGCTCCAAGCCGACGAGCTTGCAGGTGAGGGGAAGCCGCTGCCATCTAGACGTATACGAGTTGTCTTTCGAGGCTGCCTAACTCGCCTGTATGTTCTCTCGCTTCTCACGAGCCCCGGCCCCGTTTCCTATGCGCACTGGGATCCCTAACTGAGCAGGATGTGTGTGTGTGCCCGCGATGCGTTGGCCATCATTAACGTAGGTGTCTATCGCCGCTGCAGGTAATGTTCACGGCCGGGCAACTGCAGTGCAACCTCTGGCTGCACAAAATACGCAGGGCCATGCAGTGCACAACGCCGATGGTGGGCAACGACGTCACCCGTTCGCCCTTCGAGTTCCTCACCCTTGTTCCTCTGTGGCCCAAGCAGCTTGTGCACAGCGCAGATGTTCCCGATATCGCCGATTTCATAAGCGCTGCCGGAGTCACCGCCTGCTTCACACGCCAGGCCTTCCTCGGGTCACCCATGTGTACGCCGCTGATGGGCTCAATGTTGTGTCCATTCAAGCGCAAGCTGTGCGAGCTCCTGGGCGTCTGGCTGGGCAGCATCTGTGATACGCTCTCGCCTTTGGCCTTTGGCGTCTTCTGCCTAGCTGTCTTTCCAGTTTGCCCACACGGTGTCCGAGTGTGCCTGCAAAGCGGTGCTCCTGTACTTGGAGTGGTTTATCGTGGCCTCCTTCCTCGTGCCATCGCTCTGCCGGATCCGCCACTTCTTGTTCGCCACGGTCACTGGGAAAAAGCCAGCAGCCAGTCACCAAGGCAGCAGCAAGGGCAAAAGGAATGGCACAGGAGCGCAGCTGCTGAAATGAGCCGCCAGTAGCACAAGGCCACTGCGGTGACTACCTGCCGGCTCAGCAGTGGCGCTACATTTGGCTACTGCACCTAACCTACGTGCCTCTGCTGTACAGTGCGGTCGAGCGAATGGAAGACCACCTAAACCTGTGGAGCTGAAGGCCATGTGAGAAACGCCATCTGTGCAGAACATTCCGCAACTGGTACGACTAGTGCAGACGTCGCCTTTTCCTGGCTCCCGAGCATGGACTATCGTGGGCTGGTGACAAAGTGCCACATGATGCGATGCACGGTCCGCTGATCCTGGTTTCCAAGAGAAACCGGAACTTGTTGATCGACTGCGACAAACGCATGTTTATTGCGCTCGCACAATCGCAGTTCATACTTCACTCCTGATTTTAGCTTATTTTTCTCTTTTTCGTGTTCTACATTGCTTAATTGCCTGACACTTGACGCGTTATGGTGGTGCCTAATGAAGTACGTATATTCGAACTGTTCGTTTCTGTTGGACCGCCCTTTTCTAAACACCATACACCAACGAGTGATAGTCACACACTAATCGCACAAGTAAAGCAGCTTTTTAGAACATATATTTGCCCGCAAAATTGCTTGAACCGTCTCACGCACATTCAGTTTGGCTTGGTAAACGCGTTTCTGCGGTGGTATGAAAGGCTGAGATTCAGAAAATAATTTGGTCGAGCGATCACGTAGGAGCATTTAAACATGTCTTCAGCGGGCAGAGGAAGCTTCAGCAAGCTGCGAAAAGGATGCAGTGTTCTAGGAAGTTAATATATAGTCGTCAGATACAACTCAAAAGTGAAGTGGCATAAGCCCCTCAAAGGAGACCCTCCAGCCAATGGCGTCGACCGATTTTCATTACGCTGTTGTTAATCCCGGATACATTAAGCCGTAGTTATTCTCCTTTCACCTGCCGCCCACTGCGGTTTCGTGCAAGCAGACCGAAGGGGATCGGTCATGGGGGAGGTGGAGCCTGGTGAAGGGGATAAATCTGTTTTGCACAGCGAATTTCGGGCCCAAGCTGAGATGGCGAATCACTTTGTCCTGTAGCTCCTCATTTCCGAGCGTGTGCACCCGGTTGCTGATGCTAAAGCGCTGTTTACGTGTGATGGCACGCAGACTGCAGAGCTCATGCTGCAATATGTCTGCTGAGGCTCTGTCAGCGAGCACAGAAAGCTCGCGCCACTTCATGCATGATTTTGTCGAGGCGCTGAAGCTGTATGTACAGACCTTCACTGCTGAAACGTGCTTGGCGCTGCCAATTTAAGTTGAGGGTCCTCATGATTTTTGTGCTATGGTGAAGCGACGATTGGGAACACCATAGGAGGGCCTTTGTCCCGCCAGGAAGCAACTTCAGGCGGATGCACTAAGCCAGAGAACGCGCGCGGCAATGAGCAGAAGCCAGGAGGGCAACGAGTCTTGAAGGATTAGCGGACGAACACATAAAAGGAACCGAGGAACAAGAAATGTAACTCGCGCGCTTATCCGATAGGGCTAGTTAGTGATTTATGACAGCCAGGAACACAACACAGCGTTATTCAAGACAAGGAGAAAGAAAAGACGGGACAGCGAAGAAAAAAAATTAAATCTGCAGTCAAAGGGGACAGTGCCACATTTTGTGGCACCCCCCACCCCTCAATACCAATTCTGCTTTACATTATCTTGAGTGAAAATGCACCACAGCTTTCAGCAGGGCAACCATTTTGTACAAGCATAAAGATCAGCGCACGCGGGAATAAGTTGAACCTTTCCTGATTCATCAAAAGCAAGACAAGTCAGTGAGCAAGCCATCTCTTGCACTCATTTAAAAAGAAATTGACTATCTCAGCGGCTGAGTGGCAAGTGCTGGTTTTACCTTTTCCTTCCTTCCTTTTGTTGACGTATTCAATCAGCGATGCAATGAAACGTGTTGATTGTGCTTATGTTCTCCAATATATTACGCCATCATAGCAATAAAATTATCAGTAATTAGTAAGCGCCTTTTCCTGTCCGCTCCTTTAGTCCTGTCTTTTTTTTTTGCGGGGTACCTTTTCCGGCGAAATAAACCGACTAGCGCTCACAAGTACCATTTTGCAATACGTGGTGACTGCACAGCTCCGGTTAAATGAACATCACACCGATCGCGAGAGTAAGTCACAAGCAGCAAACGAGAGGCAGTGCTTGCCGTCACCACAGACACGAGTTTGCTGTGCAAGCCACTAAACGAGGAATGATAATAGACAAAGCAATATCCGAAACAAGATGCTTGGCTACTCTTGAGTAACAAGAGAAAAACTCTAGCGTGCAACTCTCAACGCAGATCAGAAGGCAATTCTTCTAATAGCAGGCACAGAACTAACTAGACAAAACATCTTTGCAGTGCACTTTGCCGCGTCCGGGTGTAACTGCTATACTGACATTCTCTGCTCATGTTGTGCCTCGAAGTTGAAATCTGAAAACATTGCACACATTGCAATTTTCATGTACTGTGTCTTGACTTCAGGTTTCTCAATGTTCGCATAAGATGTACAGCACTGAGATTACAGTGATGTAGTGCGTGTTATATGCTCCGAACCAATGAGTAGTCACAACTCAGATCCCCGGTCTAATAACTGACCGTGACTATGTGGTCATGAAAAGAAGAAAAATCAAGTGAGCACATATCTGAACGTAGTGAAAACCTACCAAATTCACAGGTTCATGGCACAATACTTTAAGTATAGGAACTTTAAAGTCTAAGCTAAGCAAAGGTGACTATCACCCCTAATCACAGGAATGAGGGTTTTACAGCTGATCTATAAATGATAAGACTCATGACGTCATTGGCTGGAGAGGCTCCTTCGAAGGGCATTTGCCTCTTCGTTCTCTAGTTGTATCCCAGTGAAATATCATGGAGGTGAAGGGCGCTGTACTAAAGGCCAGGTGACGAACGGTTTGCTACTTGCGCCTTACTTGGTCAGGTGATTACACAATTTCATACCTGAAATGTGTATTTCTTGTGAGCGCAAAACGAAGTCTGAGCCGCTAGAAAACTTAGCAGACAAGCGTTTGGCCAGTTGTACAAATAATATACGGGTTGCGCCACTTTTCTCGGCACTCGTCGAACGCACTTCGTAGGCGCCAATGGTTCCTCACACATCGCATTGGGCGTAAGCGTGCTGTCCGTCTCAGCCTATCAGCCCTGCCTTCACGCTTGTTACACAGCGGCACTCTGACGAGAAATTTTCGCCCGCCGCTGCATGTCTGATGCTTCGCTAAAGCACGCACTGGCAAAGACGCTCGAGGTACTATAATAACGCATGTCAGGTGGGCTTTACACAAAGCGGAAATATGGCTTTTGATGGAATATGCAAAAAAAGTTACTTAATGTGGACTACCGCCCTCAACACGATATTGTGAACCTACAGAGAGATTGGTGGTGGTGATGATTTTGTATGCGCAAGGGCTTCTGTGGCCAAAGAGCGCCATTACACAAGGTTGTTTCTTCTACTGAACGTGGGGTCAAAAACCCATTTCCCAAGAAATTCACCCGAAAGTAGCTGAGCACCATGCAGGGGAAAGCTTGTGCCTATTGTATCACCGGTGGGTACTGTTGGGATTCGGGAAGCGTGACTGGGCCGGAGAAGAGACGAGGACGATCGGTGGAAGAAAACTTGGAAAACTTTATACAAAGACTATTTACATATTGTACAAGTAAGGGCAACTGAGAGTGCTTTTCAGTAAAGAGAACTTCTTAGCAGTCGGGAATCTCTCCCAGCAAAGGGTATCTCTCAAGAGGGGGGCTCTCTTCCGGTACCACACCAGCAGCTCGTTAAGTACTGCTCGTATTCCCCAGATCCCTAGCTGGGGAACACAGTTCGAAGAATTATGTCCTATGGAACGATGGCACTGATGGTACCACCCACGGCAGGGCGGACCTGATGTTCTCTCGCAGCTCGGTCGATGGAAGGGGAACAGGACCCGGTCACGTTGTCGTCCACGCGGCCTCCAGGTGGGCGCGCACGTGGGTCCGGAATGCGCCCATGTGGAACCAGAAGGCGCCTGCGTGACACAGGAATGCAGGCTGTCTCCCAGCAAGGATTGAAAGATCTTGTACTGATGACCGGAACGCGGAACCTCTGTCGAAGGCGCAGCTCTCGGGCAATTGTTCAACCCCAGCGTGACTGAAGAGGACAACACTCCGTTCGTCGACCCGATATCATTTTCGAACACGTGGAGACGCTATTATCGTCGCTGCTTCCGACATTCCTGCAGACACGTTTCTTGCAGAGGCCTCATTCACCTTCGAAGTGGTTTTCAGGCAATCCTTCCCCATGTCCGAATTCGCCGAACTCAACAGCAGGAAGGGAGCGCGAGCACAACAGTACCCGGCGGCACTGGGGATCTAACCCCGCATCTCCCGCATGCGAACAGAGATTGGATTAGCGAATTTTTGTTACGTTACACCAAGCTAAGCGCCGCGTATTGCCCGTTTTACGGCTCGTATATTATCTAAGTATGTCACGTGAGTGCGTAACATTGCGTGCTTTTTCCGTTGTGTTGCATCGAGCAGGATATACCGCTCTCAGGGCCGGTGGTATTACGCAATTAAAACTGCGGTAATGCCTCAAATTGCAGAGTTCTGCCAAAGTATAACGGAGAATAGCAGAAGGAAGTTTTATCAGACTACACCAGGAAGCGGACATCTAGGCGTTGGCTGCCGCTGAATTTACTTTGCACTCAGAGAAAAGGCGGCGGTGTCTTTCTTTCCTAGACCCCACTCTCGATGCGCAGAAGGTGCAGCCGTTTGAAAGGCACCGCGCGCTGGTGCAGCCACTGATTTGATACTACGCCTACGTTTCAGACTTTACCGATGCAACAGTAAGGAAAAAGCAAAAGTGCTGATGAACACCTGCCGGTAAAACAATTTTGAAAATTCTGGAAGCTGAGAAACGCCGCTTAATGAACCTCGTTCCGCTTGGCGAAAATGCTCTTGATATTAATTGTGCGGATGTTTCGGTTACAAACAAAGAGAGACAAAAACGAGATGCTTTCATGCACTGATTACGGATAGTCCGGCCATAAGGTACGCAGCTATTTGGTGCTTTCAAAAGAGGCGAAACGAGCGTGAAAGCCTAGAGTTTAGTTGGAGGGATGTTGCAGAGGCCGGACGACCTGTGCTCAACATCCGTGGTATATACTTTGAAGAATGCGTGAAGTACGAATTTCTCCTTAACGACGTGCGACTCGAAAGGCACTGCGAAATTACGCAACCATATTTTTTTCAGGAAACCTCTCTAACCTTAATCGTCAAATTTAGACTGTGTTACCAATTGTGTCGCACCTTTTAGAAGGCACATCCGGCCAAGAGAGATCTCATCGTCAGCGTCATTATAACGACGATCCGAGTTCAGTCCACTGCAATACAAATGCCTATCCCGGTGATATTTAACTACCTTCTCCTTTCTGCAAGGCGCAAAAACTCTCTCATAGCGAATTTCTCGGCCTCATTATCGTCCTGACCATCAGCCACCAGAGATAACGGTTCCCTCCCATTCGCATCGATCCTCTCGCTATGACAGTATAGCCAGTGGTGACCTGATAATAACATGGTGTGCCTTGCAGAAGTCCGTTTTTTTGCTCTTAATTTCAGCTAGGATATCAAAAACATGAGTTCGTTCTCTACCAATGCTGCTTGTTTTCTGCCTCTTCAAGATGCCTTTATGCCAAGATGCCCGTTCTTAGCCTGATATTTCAAGCTTTTTCGCACTGTCAGTGTTAAGTCTCCATTGGTAAGAAATGACAGAATTCAGAGATCTTGCACCTCTCTGTTGAGGGATATACGGTATTTATCATGAGTCTTTACATGCCAAAGCAGGAGCAATATCCGATTCCTTGCTGGTTTACATTAGAACGCGACGTTGCCACTTTAATATTTCCACTATTTAAACCTCTTCATTCGGAATTGGTTCAACCGGTCATTGCTGGCCCGTTACACATTAAAATGGGATGCACGAGAAGAGGCGCAATAAAGGAAACTCAAGTTTCTTTCTTACGGCCTGCTGTCTCGTGACTAATTTTGGCGCTGTTTTTTTTTTGTTTCATCAATATTTGCTGCTTTCAGCAATGTTATGAGGAAACCGCGATGCGCACCAATTTATTTTTATAAGGTTTTTATTTCACTTGTTTTACTACTTTGAATTTCTTTTTTTATTTCTTCCTTTACACCTTTTTTCTCACAGTGACAGAGCTGTCTTCTTCAAAAACTCCGTTTCCTTCTTTCGATATTGAAGCGTCCAGTAACGCCTTTTGTCGGTACATTCGATACTCGCCAGACAAGAGCGGGACCAACAGAAATAAACAAGGAGTGCGCTCGTGTTATCGAGAACCGTAGAAGTAGCCATCTATAGCGTGCATAAATGGACACGTTTTTTCACGCGAGCATCTATAACTGTGGGCTTGCCCACCATGATTCAAACGCCCATAAAAAATTAGGCGCGAAGAATGCAGGCCTGTGGTTGCGGTATTAATAGCGTCTTAAACAACTGAGGTCTGCCTCCACCGCAGGTAAAACTCTTTGCTGTCAGGGTGTTGTGCATTTGCAAGCGATGATCTGAGGGAGCCACATGCGCCACGGCTGCAGCACACCGCGAAGATGTCGGCGAAGAACGTCGCTCTTTTGCTTGGTTTTGTTTGAAACATGTCCGCCTTGGAAGGCACGTGGTGGGTTCCTGTTTACAGCTGGCCTCGGCCCTGTACAGCACGCAATGCTCGACCGAGCTTCGTGCAGGTGCAGACCGTGCAAGAGCTACGGCTAACCCCCTTTGGGTGAGCACACCGGTTGCAGGATCGACTTGGCTGACAGGGTCTCCTGCTGCAGCTTATACCCCATATAGGTAAATATGCCGCCATGAATCACTATAGCAGCGTGCATCAGATCAAACGAAGCAGTCAGCTCTGCACCGCGTCAACCTTGGCAAGCGTAGGAAGGCGACGCGTTGATCAAAGCCTTAGAAGCGCAAAACAATGGTCAGAGCATCAAAGGAGAGAAGCCAGGCACTGGTGCAAACAAACATTCTGAAAGGATTTTTCTGCATATGGCCAGCTGGTGCGTGCCATGCCTGTTCGCTCAGCTGGGACACTGCCTTTGGCTGCTGCACGGCACCTGCGTGCTCCTGCTTTATACGAGGTGATCATGCGAGTGGGAGGTACGTCACCAGAACTCGAGAAGCTGCTCACGATGTCAGAAGTTTAGGCTGCGCTCAGCGTTTTCCAAATGGTGTTTATGTATAGGACGAGCGCCGCGCAAACCTTTTCACGGCTTTCGCACGTAGGCTGCATGTAGCAGCTTCACGATGAGGTGTCGAGAGCCGTGCCAACAAGAGCGTCCAGAGTATAAAAACTTGCAATATACGGTCTTATTAAAGAATAAAAAAAAACGACGTGGTACGTATAACGCGTATTATTTTATGCTATATAGTTTTTACGGGTTACTTTTTTTTTCGGCCCGCAGTTCGAAAACCGAACGCTGCAAAATGAGATTCGTCGTAATTTACACGTGGGCCTTGACGAATAAATAAACTACCAAGTTGCGTCGAACGGTGAAATTCGCTTTTACCAGCTAATATTTATCCCGCGTCAGCCCGTGAATAACTATCTAAATGGGGCTATAAACAAAATGCCTGCTGTCTGAGCGTTCTGGAAGGCAGGGGCATAAGATAAATTTAAATGAGCTTCGATTCTCAGATTTACAGATTAAGGGGGTCCAGAGCAGCCGATTTGAACCACCGGTCGCATCATTAAAAAAAGAAAAAAAATATCTACTTATTTAGTTACGCGCTTCCGCTCGGGTCGACGAGGGGTGCAAAAAAAATGACCGAAGGAAGCTTAAGGCCGCTGGATATTCCAACATGCAAGCACTCGAAGTTGTACTGGAGAGCTACGGCCTAGATGTATGCCAGCTAACTAACAAATAACCTAAAGGGCCTGCTGCATGAAGTAACATGCAAGGAAATTGGAGAAATTATTTGTAACGGCGATGTAAAAAAAAACGGTTTCTGCAGCAATGGTCAAGTTAACTACACTGCCCTTTCTTCTCCAAACAAAAAAAGCTTGCGAGAAGTTGCAGCCCTCTTAGACGTACATTTTGTCAGTAACGTTTTCTGGGAGTGGCTCTCCGCGAGCCTCCCTATTCTTCCTACCATAAATCCAATAAATTCTTACAGAGAGATCTTAGCAGAATAACTGCCTTCAAGACATCGGGTACCTCACCTGGCGCTCAGGTTTCATTTGAGGAAGACTTGGTGTTAGCTACGCAAGAGCTAGCTAAAAATGTAGGCATGAGTATGACAGAGATCTCCACCGAGGCACTCCTTGTAAAAATAGAGGGTGATGGCTGTGTTGTGTTTAGACGCACTACCTGGACAACATTATCATTCGTCATCATTTGCAGAATGCGGCAGCTACAAAGCCATAACCTCCATCGCCTTCTCGGTGTGGCGGAGATCTCGGAGGGTTATTTCGAAATAAGAAAAGTTTTTGGGGATTTGATAAAAGAAATGAATGTTGTCGTACAAGGGAGTAGCATATCTGTGGGGGACGACGAGATTCCGATTCGCATCTCTCTAGGGTCAGATTTGAAATATTTGCTTGTTGTTCAGGGTCTGCAGTCTGCTGCTTCCCGCTATCCTTGTCCATTTTGTCGAGCGAACCCGCAGACAAGGTGCTCAGTTCTGACAAGTAACACGAGCTTTAATGAACCTCCTTTGATCCGCACTCTTCAGAACATGAAAGCTGATTGCTGCGCAGATGCGAACGGGATTAAAAACGTGCCTTTATTCAACTTCGACTTTGAATTAATAATTACTGATGTATTGCACATGAAGTTAAGAATAGTTAACCGCCTTGTAGAAGGATTGCTTTGAGAAGCAGAAGGCAGAGATTACCGCGAAAAAATCCGCAACCCAGGTCGTATGACCATACACGTTCAGAAGATCGTTGACGCCATATATAACTGTGGGATTAAATTTCATGTCTTTGAAGTCAATGAAGTAAACAAGGGAAAAACATTCACGTCGCTATCGGGGGGGGCGATTGTGAGTGCCTGCTGAAGGCTTTGTCTGAAAAACTATCCGGAAATTTGCACCCTCAAACAGAGGAAAAAACTGCTCCTTTGGAAGCTTCTGCGCAAAACTTTGTACCACCTGGAAAATGACGTTGAAGGTCGCAGCATAGAAAGACAAACCTCAGAATTCTTTCACACGTTCTTACAAATAGGAGCCCAAGGTTGCAAAGGCTATGGTGGCGATAGAGTTGCGCCGTACATTCATATTCTCACGCACCACGCTTCCGCAAAGCACCAAAAGTTCAAGTGCCTTGATTGGTTTTCAAGCCAAAGGTTAGGGGAAAAAAAACGACGTGCTAAAGCATCTGCACCATGGAAAGTCGAAAAAGTGGAATGCAGCCGCTGACGCCCTCAAGCTGGCGAAAAGGCTTGAAGTGAGTGAGAATACCACACTAAGCCATGCATATAAAAAGCGGGACCAAGAGTATTGGTTTCAGGGACTTATTAAAGAGTCACGGGCGAAGAGGCCACGCTGAGCAGAAGAAAAAGTGAAAGAAGGAAACTGTCTACAAAATGTAGACATATCGGGCTATGGGAATGTCGACGAAAGTCAAATCAATAGAAAAACTGCGCAACCTTGTAAGGAAAGAAAGAAAAAAGCAATGATTGTAGCCATTGGAGGAGAAAACAGTTATATTGTGAGAGGAGCCTTTTAGTTTTGCGTGTTTTCTCCTCTATTTATAGTGCCGTGTTGTATTTCTGGTTTAGAAAGTTCATCACTGCTTGAAGATTAAGAGTGCTATTCAAGATTTCTTATGTAACCGGCCCCTAAATGAGTGTTCGGTGTGTACTAACATAGCGTATTTGTATTATGTGAGTGTTTACCTGCCATATATGCTGTGAGCAATGGTTGATGTAATATGATTGTGATATGTGTGTTTTGTAAGTATTGCCATCGTCACTTTTAAAATGATCTTTTGACTTGTCTTTGCGTAATAAAATTCTTTTAAACATGGGGAAGCGATTTAAAATGCATTCAGTACCGCTAGAAAAAATACTAGGGTGGGGGGCTTTGAAAATGAACATGCACATAGGCCTCTAATTTCTTCGGTGCAGCAGGAAAAAATATTGCTCCGAAATTAAGAAAACTGATCGGGCGTATCGGGCGTCGATTATTTGATACTCATCTAATAAACAGGCTCGAGAAAAGTGACGACAGCAGTATTACATTCCATGCCACCATTTATGTTCATTTGTACGTCCTTCTTTGCTGACTGATTTTGTTTGGCAACCGATTAAAAGTTTGCCTTGTTCTTTATTCTTTTCGCAAAGTTTTGCTTCTTTTGTATACCATTTCGCTGTGAAGTGTGTTTAGTTATATTCATATTCGTGACGCTTGGAGTGCATCGTTCAGGTTGTACATGTAATATGAACACAAGGTAAGGACGCTGTGTGATTTTGACAGTACAGATTTTCTCTCCAAATGTTGTATAAAAATTTTATAATAAAACATTATATGTCGGCAATATAGCCTTTGTCATTGCCTTTTTGCGGCGAACTTATAACCCCTCCCGCATCAGCTATCAGGCAGTGTGACAGGGGCAAGTTTGTTGACAACGACGCCATGAAAATAGACCTATTACATTTGTTCGATTTCCTCTCCGAAGGGGAAAATGAGAAACAAATATAATCTTTAGTGCTTCGAATATTACTGTAAACGTAATAGATCACTTCACATGAGTGTCATTGTTACGAAGGCTCCCCCTTCATCCATGGTAATTTGCTGACATTGTGCTTTCAGCTACGTGCTATAATGACCTCCCTGCCTATTTGATATTCTCATTAACTTTGTAACATGGAATGTAATTCGTGACTGTTTTTAATGGTATACACTCCTATTTAGCGTCTAGTTCTTTTCGTTGCGCTCTACCTCTCTATTACAATTGTCTTTGCTTTGATTTACCAAACGCTGCTGCTGTCAAAGTATGCGATAGTATTGTTCAGTGCAGTATAATTAGTTTTTCACGCGACCACATTGATCAAAGCTGCTGCAGGCAGTGTAACCTGGGAACTGGGAAAAGCTACAATGAAAAAATACAAATTTGTTCGATTACGGGTATGAGGGACAGCGCACTGGAGCACTTCGAACTAATTCGACCCGCTGGAGTAAATAGCCGAGGCCTTGTTGCATTTCGCGTCCGCTGAAATGTGGGCATAGCGGCTGGGTTCCGAGCCGGCCTTACATCACTCGGCACCCTGTGCAGGACTTTACTCCCCCCCCCCCCCCTCCGTTTCTTTCTCCCTCTCTTTGTATTTGTGGGGGAGTTCCCCTTTGATTTTTATTGCCCGTCCTAACAGGGAGCACTTCTAGTTTTCATTCTTTTAACAGTATCAATGTAGAATTTGTGCTGGCGTGGGCAGGACACTTAGTTGTTTTTAATTTTTCCCCCTCTAATTTATATTGCTTAACATTCTTTGATCTTGCTTCTGGCGATCAATTTTTTACACGTTTTCATAGCATTTTGAAGAATAAGATGAATCTTAAAAGCAAGCTACTTGCGATAACGCAAACTCATCTCTTATACTGGTAAAACAGAAAAATTTATTCCTTAAAATGATTACAGCCCAACCTCACAGGACAGATGCAAACATTCCTCAGAAAAGGCTCTCAAGCCAGTGGCGTCAGCCGCTTGATATGACATCGCTGCTAACCCTGTTAATCCGTGGTTAATACTCTTCCACCTAGCGGCCCCTTGCGATGCCACTCTGGGAGGTGCGGGAGAATTAACTGCGATATCATGAAAATCGGCCGACGCAGCAGCTTAGCAGCGACTGGCAGCGTCGCAAAATGCGACAGCCACCATATTTACCATTTATATATGTAGTTATGAACTGCATCCTTGATGACGTGCATGTAAAACAGAAGTGCACAAAATTAAATTCACTTATTTATTTGCAAACACAAAAAAAAAGTTGGTATCTTGTGGAATCTTTAAAAGCGAAGTTTCGTACCTCAAAAGCGAAGCCTCATTTTTGCAGTAGTGTTTCACAGATAGCATCCCAGCAATACATCGCACACGCATACTACAGAAGTCTGAATGATAGAACAGCAAAAAAAAGGTCGCCAATAGCTGTAGCAATATAAGTATGAATAGTGACCATGCGTGAAATTTTTCATTCACACATTCATACTAATATATTTTTTTATTGAAACTAGCACTTTTATTAAAATCAGTTGACAAAAACAAAAGGTTCTGAACGCAGGTTAGAACTCCAAGTGCAAGCTTCAGTCACCATATTCGGACAACGCTACAGTAAATAATTTGAAAGTCTTACAGGTGAACGTGACAGTAACAACCTGAACGTCTATCTAGACGCTATTTGCTTCTAGACTCCTAATTCTATGTAATGCGCGACGACAGCTGAAGAGCTTCAGAAAATTTCTGAACAAAGCTATATCAAATTCTCTTAAATAAGTCTTAAAATAATAAACTGAAACACTTATATCCGCGATACTTTTTTATACCGGCAGTTTGAATGCCGCTAGGCTCTTTAAAAGTAACAAGAAAATCTAAAATTCAGATGAGCTAGCTCTCATGCCCTAATATATCATGATCACACACGCAAATAAAGTTTTTTAAGAATAGCACAGGGCTGACAATTTGCAAAGTTGCTCCACGACAAGCATATGTATGAACAGCCGCCAGTACTTTATGCAGCTGCGTTAATGCATGGTCATCGTAACAACCTTCTTTATTTAAAGCGCAGGTTGAGACAATGGGTTCCAGCTCTGACATGTGTTCTTGTCTACAAAGCAAAAGCCACCCGATAGAAAAGGTAAGCATCAAAATGGACGCAACTTGATCGGCCCGAACCATTTCTGCAGCGTAGCTCGCTACCACGCGCCATCTTTGATATTTTAGGCAATATCAGGTTTCTGATTAAAAGGCCTCATGAAGCTTCTTGATCAAAGCTATGTAAGATCTTCGCACACCATTTTAAACAGCATATATTAAGGTACCCAAAACCTGGAATCATTATCGATATATATCCGTGTTACGGCGCTATACAGTTTCAAAGTCTGGAAAAATGGTAAACTTTGGCCCCCTTCCGTAGGCTGCATCGTATAATATTCAAACGCGCTGGGAAGCTCGTGTATTAATAGCACATAATTAAACTTCGCCACATTCCACAGCTAAGTGTATATAAAGGAAATCCCGGAAGCATTTCCTGTAGGTGCTTTTGTTCACGTATTACGATTTTTTTTTGGTTCCCCATCCCGTTTAGTTACGCGCCCTGTCGCCGCCTCTGCCGGTAGATAGCGCAAGTAGTTGATGTCCCGGAAAGCTGTGCATGTGAGGTCGAGAAATTTCTCCGCACGCCAGGGCACAACAAAACAAATATTGAAACCAGTTTTATAGTTTTCCTCTTCGCTCAGTAAGATGCAAAGAAACCCTGATATTTGGAGCAGCTCTCCAGCTGTGAGGTACCACCTACTAAAGTGCTCTATATACTCAATAAAGTAACAAAAAATCATTTCTGAAACGTAGAAAACAACGCAGCAAGCAACGAAAAAGACAAAGTCGAGATCATTTTTAGCCACGTCCCTAAAAATATTGGCAGACGATTACGATAGCCGGTAATGTGAAGTTTGGGCGAAGCTTTTCACACGCCACCTGCCACCGCTGGCAGGTGCAGTGTTAGGCTGCTAGCCACGCTCGGGTATCTTCCCGTGGGGAGCCACCTTCCCGTTGTCCATTCCTCCGCTCTCGCCGTGGCAGGTGGCGTTTCACTCTGCTACTATACCTGCCACAGTTGTCAGGTGGCGTGTTACGCCGGCACCTCTGACAACGCCGACGCAGACGACTATGACGCGGATGCCAGCAACAAGCGCCTAAGAGCAGCGTTCTAAAAAGAAAAAAAAAAGATAGCATTTAGGTTGCCTCATATGGCGTCTGCAATGAGTGTCAAATGATTTGCCCGCCAAAGCTCCGTTTGAAACCTGCTCCATTGCCCCTTTATGGTATGCATGAGTAATCGCCTTCTAGAATGCCCGAGTACCTTCCATTGGATTATCATATGGGATTACACTAAACCGACACATTAAGCCAACTGAACCTATTTTCTTGGCTAACCGTACTTCCAAAATTGTGTGGGTCCTTAGAAATTATTTGGGTCCTCACGCTTTCAAATTTGGGGGTGCCCTATGAGTGGTCCACTGGTGGTCACGTGGTGTTGATGACGTTGTGACTCTCTCAATCATCTTCAGAGATCACCGGGCTCCTCATACCACAACTGGCGCAGTGGTGGAGCGGTTAAGCGATGCGCCACTGCCCCGACCGGTGACTGTTTCAAACACGGCTTGCGAGGCCCAGGTTGCTCTTCCCGAGCTCCCGTAAGGCTCATGCGTAGCGTCACGCTGAGAAGGTGACCATAGCATTGAATTTATTTGAATTAATATCATTGCCACGTGCCACGGGGTACGTAGTTCAAAACCTGCTCGCCAGGTCATAACAGCGCCGCAAGGTCACGTGACCTCTCTCGACCAATCAGTGAAAGAATTTCGTGTCCGAGAAGCTGGAAATTTTTGTATGACAATAACATACATGCTATCGCGTTAACGAAGAGAAGAACGCAGGACGATTGCTGAGGCACTAAAATGAATTCTTACGACGAAGGAAGAAGCAGTGCTTTTGAAAAGCATATTTGCAATTCCAAGCGGCTTCTTGCATGCTTCTGTACTCAAAACTCTTTTCCTTTCTTCAAGTCGCTTGCTCGAGAACGAACGCATAGCAAGTATAAATTTAGAGCTTGAATTAAAGCTTACGACATCTCACGAAAGGTTACGTGCACACTCACGGAATCATCGTTTACGGTTTCACTAACCCCAATTATGCTTCTTTGCGATAAAGGTACGGTATACACATTTTAATGCATCTCTTAATTATTTTTAATTATGGATTGGGGTAAAAATTGTTAGCGAAACGATGAGCTCAAAGGCTTCTCAAAGGCCTGCACCAGATATGCCGTCTCCGTGCTCTATAACGTAATTCCCACTGGAGGTTCCTATAGCGAGAGCCATTTTCAATCAAATTAGAGATGTTCATTAAAGGCACTATGACGCCCCGTTCGCTCACCTTGCATTTGTTTCCACCTTTTATTGTCGCTGCTAGCCGAACGAACTTGATGCAGCAAAGGCAGGTCCGGTGCAGTACATTTTAAGCGCGCAGTCATCGATCATGTCGTGCGTGAATGTGTCCCGCTTTTTCAATCAAGTTTTTGAAAATGAAGCTGGGAACACGCGGTCCTCTGCGTTTAAGCAATAAGACCGCTCGATGGTGCGCCGCTTCGTAAACCTCCGGTGCCGCAAAGTGGACCATCCGTAAGTGAAAGGATCCACGAAATGATGGCGAGAAATTTAGATAAATACAGGAAAGCGGCAATATGAGCGCTTCAGAGGCTCCCTGTAAGATGTGTGCACTCTTAGCGTCACCACTTCAGAAAAAGTTGAACTGGCGTTATCGCCATTATTGTTTGCACGGGGAATTCATGTGTCTATACCGCGTTCAGAAAAGTGCACAAAGTGTACAACAGCTGCATCTTACCGGTACTCGCGTACGGGGCACAAACGTTGAGTCTAAGAAAAAGGGTTCAGCTTAAGTTAAGGACAGCGCAGCGAGCCGTGGGAACGAATACGAATATGATAGGTGTAACGTTAAGAGACCGGAAGCGGGCCGAGTGGATGAGGGAACAAAAGCGGGTTAATGACATCCTTTAATTAGAGAGACAGGGGAGACGCCTTTGCCCTGCAGAGGGTGTAGTCAGGCTGATGATGATGACCGCGTTCAGGACGCATTCTGTATTGTTCAAGTTCATTCGCGTCTGCCCTCTATCGAGCGTCTCCGATCTTTCTGGTTTTCTTCGATACATATAGACCACGGCTGTCGTGGAGTCCCATGCCTTAGCCGATCCTTCACTCATGATCTTGTGGCTCTGATGGGGAAAGCCCAGCCAGGAAGTGAGGGAGAAGAGAACGGCGTCCGACCGCGCCCAGCTCGCCGCCTCTCAGCTGTGCTCACAAAAATTTCTGACCATCTGGCAAAGGCACGCGTTAGCAGCTCCTGCACAAAGCCGTATATCAAAATCACATCGTCTGTCCAAGGGAAGCTTTTGTTCGCGTCCATCTTTTCCCCTCCATCCTAATGCATGCTTCTGCCGTTCGAAGTTCCTAAAGGGGTTCAAGTAGAACTTTTTCTGGGCTAGTTGGTGCATGTTACTAAGAAAAGAAGCGCCAACAGAGACAATACGTAAGAAGTGACACGGACAAGCGCTTTAAAAACCTTTTATACTTTCCTTTTCATGTGGCCTGTACACCACGTGTCATTGCTCTTCTTTATCATTTTTACATATTCACCATGCAAGTCTTTTATCGCTTTTATGGCCCTATACAGCATTTGACGTTTACCGCCTCTGATTATCACCAGTACCGTTCGCCTATATATTGCGTGTTTCCCTGAATAAAAAATCAGTTGTCAGTAAGCGCTTGTCCCTGTCACTTCTTTCGTATTGTCTCTGTTGGCGCTTCTTTTCTTAGTAACATGCACCAACTAGCCCAGCAAAAAGTCAAACATCTGAATTCACTTGTTGTAGAGGATCCCTTTGCAACGGAGAAGTCAACTGATGTAATAGACTTTCTTCAGACTTGTGGAACAATAGGCAACGTTTTCTCGGTCGATGTTAAAGATCTTTTTTATTCTATTCCTCACAAAGAATTATTCCTAGCCGTTCAGTCTTGTGTTGAGAAAAAAGGGGCGGTGTCATTTCAAAATGCAGTGGGAATGTCAATAGACAGTTTTCTAACGTTGTTGGAATTCTACCTAAGTGCCACGGTGGTCGAATTTGAAAATCAGGTCTACATTCAAAAGAAAGGTATTTGCAAAGGTTCTTGTGTGGCGCCTATTTTAAGTAACATTTTTCTCTCAGCCGTTGATGAAGTTTTGGACACTGTTCTGGACAAAGGGAAAGTTCTGAAGGTATTTAGGTATGTCGATGATTTTCTAGTCGTCTTAAACAAATAGGACTCATCGACATACCCTGACACCCTGAATGATATTCTAGAAGTATTTAGACAGCAAAGCCATGGATTGGAACTTACCTGTGAACATCCCGAAGGCAAAAAGTTGCAGTTTTTGGACCTGGAACTCACCTTGGTACAAGATGGAATTTGCTGGATGTATCACCCACGAGCTCAAAAAGACCTGTTGTCATATAAGTCATTCCACTCAAAAACAGTAAAACGAGCCATAGCCATATCAGCATTAGAATACTCGATTAAGACGTCATGTGAACATGGTATGCAAAGGAGCTTTCAACTCCAGATCGAACGGCTGCAAAAGGCATTATTCCCGCAGTACGTCTTGTCGGCAGTAACTGAGTCCTTGCTTCAAAAACTAAAAGGCACAAAAAGGCATCACATTCCGGAGGATTACAGGAGGGTAAAACCTGTAGTCGTCCCGTATTCGCACCGTGTGGCACATAACTTGAAGAAGGTGGCGAATAAGTTCAAGGTCCCCGTAGTTTTTTCCGCCCCTTGTAAGCTGGCTTCCTTGTGTCCTCGGATTAGTAACCAAAAACCAAAAAAGCAAACTTGTGGAACCAAGCGTGCAAGAATATTTGTCGGATGCAAGGAAGGGGTGGTTTACCAGATCCCGCTCACATGCGGCAAGGTCTACATTGGCCAAACAGGAAGGGGTCTGAACGAGCGTTTGAGGGAACATGACCGATCACTTGACAAGGGCACTGGATCTAATTTTCCGATTCATTGTAAAAAATGTAAGTGCATGCCTCGTTTAGAAGATACTGTTGTTTTAGACAGAAGTCGAGAGAGCTTAGCTCGCGAGTTAAAAGAGGCGTTTTTCATCAAACGAAAGGGCTTGGAACGAGTAAGTGACCCGTCAAAATTGCTCTATGAAAGTGAACTGGCTTTCCTAGAAGGCCGCGGTTGAATTTGGAACATGTGTAAAAAGTTGGCATCTGCGCATGCCTAAAAAGCTGAAATTCATGTTTGTTTTTAAAAATCATTTATACTTTCCTTTTCATGTGGCTAGTACACCACGTGTCATTGCTCATTTTTTATCGTTTTTACATATTCACCATGCGAGTCTTTTATCGCTTTTATGGGCCTATACAACATGTGACGTTTACCGCCTCTGATTATCACCGGTACTGTTCCCCTATATATTGCGTTTCCCTGAATAAAAAATCAGTTGTCAGCAAGCGCATGTCCATGTCACTTCTTACGTATTCTCTCTGTTGGCGCTTCTTTTCTTCGTTCCTAAAGGGGCGCAGAGGACAAAATGAAGTTGTCATGCACAGCTAAGGCACACCTTTCCAATCACAAATAGACTACTCTCACCGAGAACGGAGCTTTTATAAGCTATAAAAGAAGAACATATTTAATACCGGTGCCACCATCATCGACGGTTTTAGCAAGTAAACTGCCGTGACGTCGAGACTGTTTTAGAGCGGAACGTCTACTCCTCCCCTAAGAAGCTGAAGGTCATGTGGCTATGAAATTTCACCTTCAAACCAGGAGGAGTGAAGACTTGGCTCTGACGTCATGCCACGTGACTCGCCATGCCTCACCACGGCTGCGCGCGTTGAGCCGACGGCGCTCGCTCGCCTCGCAACTATCGAATCACGTGACTCGCCGCGCCTCGCGCATGCGCATGCGGAGGCGCCGGCATTCGCGCAACTGCTGGAAATCGGCTGACGCTCAATTCTCTGTATAAAAGCGCGTGGCGTCTGCTTACCACCGCACGAAGCCCGTGGATGAGCAACGAGACCGAACTAGTGCTTCGACGATGTATCGTCGCCGTGCAAGCCAGACTATTCCTATGCAGTAAAGTTTAATCGAAGCTAAACCGTGTCTAACCATGCTTAACAGACCTTTCGCTCGTCTTACTATGTACACCCGGGTTGGATCACAGCTAATTTTTTTTTTCGTGCGTGGATCCCCAAGGCCAAGCTACGGCGCCATCCACCCCGAATCTGTGACAGCTGAATTCCTTTGGGTCCTGAGGTCACGCGTTTGAATTTAGCGGTGAGAAAAGTTTTAAATGCGGCTTTCTCACTGAATGCGTCATTTGCCGCCGGATAAGCATCAGCATAGCGACAATGAGCCAGAGAATCTACTTTAAAAAAACCAAAAATTCACAGAGACCCTTTAATCCTGCGCCTGACCTTACATAAGGAATGCGCTGTCTTATTTCCACAGCATCTGCATGTTATTTAACAACCATTCACCTTCCGATTCCTGGATGATCCGGCATGTTGATATATGTGTCACATGACGCGAAGAAAATTACAACAGCAGCTTTCTTCGTGCTCTCTCTCAGCAAATGCCAGGTGCGCTTGGCGAAACACGTAACAGCAGTAAGGATGCAACGTCCGAAGCTGGAGGCCTGTGCGAGGGCGACGGCACACATGCGTCTCGGTCCCAGGATCATCAGTTAGACGGAATAACCCCCGCGGCCTGCCGCGGATCCCTCAGTTGGTGAGGAGCCATGAGGCTGCTGACTTCGCTTTTGTGCCAGCATCGTGGCAAAGTGGCTCAATGCTTCATCACGTGATTCATTTAACTGTCACCGCTACAGTCAAATACGCTCGCGACTGAACGCCCGAACACGTTCTCTTGAATCGTTACTTCTTCCGCATCATCCGTGTACAATACAGGTCAAGCTAAAACTCCTAAGCGAACGTGGATGCCCTTTCAGCTCTTTTTGCTAGCTTGTTTGGTGCGTCGCGGAGGGCCAAATTTGCTTTTTTCAACGTATCCTTCCGTTGGTCCACATATGTTCGGTTTGTTCCAGTACAACTGCATTGAGTGAAGCGTGGCCAGCCACGTGGAGAGGAAAACTGGCGCATTTATAGCATCCAATAAAAGCGCGATGTGGAGCTCCCGCTTACCGGCATTCGCTGCTCCAGCACGGGCGGGGCATAGAATGTCGCGTGGTACGTGCGTGACGGAGTGTCCCGATTTGATGGACGTCGTTTTGCGCTCCCCGCAGGCGCGCGGTTTTCGAAAGACGCTATACATAATGAAGATTCAGAGGCAAGTAATTCCGTTTTCGAAGTTCTAAGAAATGATATGGCTATTACACACAGCCGGCTACAAGTCGCTAATGGCGGTCAGGCACCTATAATAGTCAGCTCTTACCAACCGGCAAGTTGACGATTAGAATTCAGCTAACCAGTGTCTGCTTTCTCACGTCCAGTAACACTGACATTACTATATAGGCTGCGAAAAACTTCTCTTTACCTGAAAACCCAAATTTAGAAATTCGTGGCGGGCTTCCCTGAAACACCCATGCATAGTATCTAAATAATAGCACTTTCTTCTCTTTTTATCCCAGTTTGCAACTTACAGAGGGACGTGGTTATGATTAGTGCTAGTGGCTCTGGTTTATTGCGAGCGATATTTAATCGTTGCCGCGGGTATTTGTAGAAAGGCGTCAAGACATTGCTTCTTTATTTATTTTTCTTTTGTGCTCATGGTTGATAGCTGCGAGGGAAGAACACCAGAAGCAACAGACAACAAAGAAGCGCAGTGGTGCACGCGAGAGGCGAAGCAGCAGCCACCAAATGCGGACGCGTGCCGACACGTCTTGCGCCACTGAGCTTCCATCAGAGGACCTGCGAGGCTCCAAGCCGACGAGCTTGCAGGTGAGGGGAAGCCGCTGCCATCTAGACGTATACGAGTTGTCTTTCGAGGCTGCCTAACTCGCCTGTATGTTCTCTCGCTTCTCACGAGCCCCGGCCCCGTTTCCTATGCGCACTGGGATCCCTAACTGAGCAGGATGTGTGTGTGTGCCCGCGATGCGTTGGCCATCATTAACGTAGGTGTCTATCGCCGCTGCAGGTAATGTTCACGGCCGGGCAACTGCAGTGCAACCTCTGGCTGCACAAAATACGCAGGGCCATGCAGTGCACAACGCCGATGGTGGGCAACGACGTCACCCGTTCGCCCTTCGAGTTCCTCACCCTTGTTCCTCTGTGGCCCAAGCAGCTTGTGCACAGCGCAGATGTTCCCGATATCGCCGTTTTCATAAGCGCTGCCGGAGTCACCGCCTGCTTCACACGCCAGGCCTGCCTCGGGTACCCCATGTGTACGCCGCTGATTGGCTCAATGTTGTGCCCATGCAAGCGCAAGCTGTGCGAGCTCCTGGGCGGCTGGCTGGACACCATCTGTGATACGCTCTCGCCATTGGCATTTGGCGCCTTCTGCCTGTCTTTCCAGTTTGCACACATGGCTGCCGAGTGTGCCTGCAAAGCGGTGCTCCTGTACTTGGAGTGGTTTATCGTGGCCTCCTTCCTCCTGCCATCGCTCTGCCGGATCCGCCACTTCTTATCCGCCACGGTCACTGGGAAGAAGCCAGCAGCCAGTCACCAAGGCAGCAGCAAGGGCAAAAAGAATGGCACAGGAACGTAGCTGCTGAAATGAGCCGGCATAGCACAGTGCCGCTCCGGTGACCAATTGCCGGCTCAGCAGTGGCGCTACATTTGGCTACAGCACCTCACCTACGTGCCCCTGTTGTGCAGTGCGGTCAAGGGTATGGAAGGCCACCCAAACCTGTGGAGCTGCAGGAAATGCGAGAAGCGCCATCTGTGCAGGACATTGCGACACTGGTACGAACAGCACAGCTCTCGCCTTTTCCTGGCTCCCGAGCATGGACTATGGCGGGCTGGTGACGTAATGCCGCATAATGCGACGCACGTTCCGCTGACCCTGGTTTCGAAGAGAAACCAGGACTTGTTGATTGACAGCGACAAACGCTTGTTTATTGCGCTCGCACAATCGTAGTTCATACTTAACTCCTGATTTTAGCTTATTTTTCTCTTTTTCGTGTTCTTCTTTGCGTTTTTCCGTGGCACTTGACGCCTTATGGTGGTGGCTAATGAAGTACGTATATTCGAACTTTTCGTCTCTGTTGGATCGCCCTTTTCTAAACACCATACACCTACGAGTGATAGTCACACACAAATCTCACAAGTAAACCTCCTTTTCAGAACATATAATCCCCGTTACATTGCTTGAGCTGTCTCCCGCACATTCAGGTTGCCTTGGTGGATGCGTTTCTGCGACCGTACGGAACGCTGGGATTCAAACGACAGTGTGGTCATGCGATCATGTAGGAGCGTTTAAGCATGTCTTCAGCGTGCAGAGGAAGCTTCAACCAGCTGCGAGAAGGATGCAGTGTTCCAGGAAGTTAATATATAATCGTAGGATACAACTCAATAATGAAGTTGCATACGCCCCTCAAAGGAGACCCTCCAGCCAATGGCGTCGACCAGTTTTCACTACGCTGTGGTTAATCCCGGATACATTAAGCCGTGGTTATTATCCTTTCACCTGTCACCCCCTGCGATTTCGTGCAAGCAGACCGAAGGGGATAGGTCATGGGGGAGCGGGGAGCCTGGTCAAAGGGGATAAATCTGTTGTTTGACAGCGAATTTCGGGCCCAAGCTGAGATGGCGAATCACTTTGTCCTGTAGCTCCTCATTTCCGAGCGTGTGCACCCGGTTGCTGATGCTAAAGCGCTGTTTACGTGTGATGGCACGCAGACTGCAGAGCTCATGCTGCAATATGTCTGCTGAGGCTCTGTCAGCGAGCACAGAAAGCTCGCGCCACTTCATGCATGGATTTGTCGAGGCGCTGAAGCTGCATGTACAGAGCTTCACTGCTGAAACGTGCTTGGCGCTGCCACTTGGAGTTGAGGGTCCTCATGATTTTTGTGCTATGGTGAAGCGACGATTGAGAACACCATAGGAGGGCCTTTATCCCGCCAGGAAGCTACTTCAGGCGGATGCACTAAGCCAGAGAACGCGCGCGGCAAAGAGCAGAAGCCAGGAGGGCAACGAGTCTTGAAGGATGAGCGGACGAACACGTAAAAGGTACCGAGGAAAAAGAAATGTAACTCGCGCGCTTAGCCGATAGGGCTAGTTAGTAATTCATGACAGCAAGGAACACAACACAGCGTTATTCAAGACAAGGAGAAAGAAAAGACGGGACAGCAAAGAAAAAAATTAAATCTGCAGTCATAGGGGACAGTGCCACATTTTGTGGCACCCCCCACCCCTCAAAACCAATTCTGCTTTACATTGGCTTGAGTGCAAATCCACCAAAGCTTTCAGCAGGAGAACCATTTTGTACAAGCATAAAGATCAGCGCACGCGGGAATTAGTCGAGGCGTCCCTGATCATCAAAAGCAAGACAAGTGCGTGAGCAAACCATCTTTTGCACTCATTCAAAAAAAATTGACTATCTGAGTGGCAGAGTGACAAGTGCTGGTTTTACCTTTTCCTTCCTTCCTTTTGTTGACGTACTCAATCAGCGATGCAATGCCACGTGTTGATTGTGCTTAGGTTCTCCAATATATTACGCCATCATAGCAATAAAATCATCACTCATAAGTAAGCGCCTTTGCCTGTCCGCTGCTTTAGTCCTGTCTTTTTTGAGCTGCACCTTTTCCTGCGTAATGTACCGACTCGCGCTGACAAGTACCCTTTCGCAATACGTGATGACTGCACAGCTCCGGTTAAATGAACATCACACCAATCGCGAGAGTAAAGCACAAGCAGCAAACGAGAGGCACTGCTTGCCGTTACCACAGACACGAGTTTGCTGTGCAAGCCACTAAACGAAGAATGCTAATAGACAAAGCAATATCCGAAACAAGATGCTTGGCTACACTTGAGTAACAAGAGCAAAACTCTAGCGTGCCACTCTTAACGCAGATCAGAAATAAATTCTTCTAATAACAGGCACAGAACTAACTAGACAAAATATCTTTACAGTGCACTTTGCCGCGTCCGGGTGTAACTGCTATACTGACATTCTCTGCTCATTTTGTGCCTCGAAGTTGAAGTCTGAAAACATTGCACACATTGCAATTTTCATGTGCTGTGTCTTGACTTCAGGTTTCTCAATGTTCGCATAAGATGTACAGCACTGAGATTACAGTGATGTAGTGCGTGTTATATGCTCCGAACCAATGAGTTGTCACAACTCAGTTCCCCGGTCTAATAACTGACCGTCACTATCTGGTCATGGAAAGAAGAAAAATCAAGTGAGCACATATCTGAACGTAGTGAAAACCTACCAAATTCACAGGTTCATGGCACAATACTTTAAGTATAGGAACTTTAAAGTCTAAGCTAAGCAAAGGTGACTATCACCCCTAATCACAGGAATGAGGGTTTTACAGCTGCCCTATAACTTATAAGACTCTTGACGTCATTGGCTGGAGAGGCTCCTTCGAAGGGCATTTGCCCCTTCGTTCTCAAGTTGTATCCCAGTGAAATATCATGGAGGTGAAGGGCGCTGTACTAAAGGCCAGGTGACGAACGGTTTGCTACTTGCGCATTACTTGGTCAGCTGATTACACTATTTCATACCTGAAATGTGTATTTCTTGTGAGCGCAAAACGATGTCTGAGCCGCTATAAAACTTAGCAAACAAGCGCTTGACCAGTTGTAGAAGGAATATACGGGTTGCGCCACTTTTCTCGGCACTCGTCGAACGCACTGCGTGCTGTCCGTCTCAGCCTTTGAGCTTGTTACCCAGCGGCGCTCAGACGAGAAATTTGCGCCCGCAGCTGCATGTCTGATGCCTCGTTAAAGCAGGCACTGGCAAAGACGTTCCACTTACTAGAATCACGTATGTTAGGTGGCCTTTACGCAAAGCCGAGTTATGGCTCTTAATTGAATCCAAATAAGTTACTTAACGTGTATTACCGCCCGCAACACGTCATTGTAAATCTACAGAGAGACTGGATTAGCAAATTTTTGCTACGTTGCAACAACCTAAGCTACACGTATCGCTCGTTTTACGCAATGCGAAACATGGCGTATTTTTCTCTGATGTGTAGTGTATAGCAGAGAATACCACTCTCAGTGCCGATGTCATTACGCAAATAAGACTGCAGCAATGCCTCAAATTGCAGAATTGTGCCGAAGCAGAACGGAGACTACCAGAAGGCAGTTTTATCAGCCTACGCCACAAAGCGGACATCCGGCGTTGGCTACCGCTGCATTTGCACTCGGAGAAAAGGTGGTCTTTTTTTTTTCTAGACCCCACGTTCGATGCGCAGAAGATGCAACCGTCTGAAAGGCACCGCGCACTGCTGCAGTGACTGATTTTATACTACGCCTACATTCCAGATTTTATAGATGCAACAGCAAAGAAAAAAGAAAGGTGTAGACTAACAGCTGCTGGTAAAATAATATTGAAATTCCTGGAAGCTGAGAAACGCCCCTTAATGGACCTACTTGCGCTTGGCGAAAATGTTCTTGATGTTAATTGTTGCGGATGTCGGGGTTATAAACAAAAAGACAATAACGATATGCTTTATCCCACTGATAACGGAGAGTCCGGCCATAAGGTACGCAGCTATTTAGTGCTTTCAAAAGAGGCGAAACGTGCGGGTAAGCCTAGAGTTTAATTTCAGGGATGTTGAAGAGGCCGGACGACGCGTTTAAAACATCCGTGCTATATACTTTTAAGAAAGCGTGCAGTACGAATTTCTCCTTAACGAAGTGCGACTCGAAAGGCGCGGCGAAATAACGTAGCACGACAATTTTTTTTTCAGGAAACCTTTCTAACCTTAATGGTCACATTTAGACTGAGTTACCAATTTTGTCGCACTTGTTAGAATGTACAGCCAGTCAACACAGATCTCATCGTCGGCGTCATTATCACGATCAGCCGAATTAAATCTACCAGAGGACAAATGCCTCTCGCGGTCATTTTTAATTACCTTCTGTATTCGGCGAGGCGCAAAAACACTATCCTAGCGAATTTCTGGGCCTCATAAATCCACCTGATCATCAGCCACCAGAGATAACGGTTCTGGCCGCCGCGGTGGCTGAGTGGTTAGAGCATTCAATATGACGGTCGCTGCCGTTGGCAGGAGTCCATGGAGGAAAAAAAACACTGAGGAGGGAGCATCCGCGAGAGACTTGAAGCCTCGTCGTAAAAAGTAAAAATGCATTAAAAAGAAGAGAGTCGGTCCCTCGTGACCACGCCACGTTATAGCGTGCGGTGATATCTAGCGCCGCTGGGCGCGCGCATGTGCGGACTAGCGTGGCAAACTGACTGTAGATCAACCCCCTTGCTGTAGACGCCACGGGCCGCGCAGACGCGCGCACTAAAACATACCAACACCAAAATACTAAGGACTGACTGGGAGAGCGAAAAAACAGGGGAGGAAGCGACTTCGCGAGCGCTTGGCTTGCGAAGGCTGGCCGCTTGGCGTCGCGCTCCCTGCTGTTTTTTTTTTTTCCTCCATGGAGGAGTTTCCCGGTCTCAATTTCGACCGCATTTTTTGGAATATGCAGCGCGTCCAGGGCAGCCACATTTCTGAAATTGAATCATAAGCTCTTGCATTAGTTACTGAAGCCCAAAACTGCAATATGAAGAACGACCATGTCATGGCCCCTTTAAGGACGCGATGTAACTAATCGCGGCGGAAGCATTCACGGTAGCTGGTGGTTGGTCTGGCTGATGATCACCGTCCTCATCAGATTCCTGAAAATGGAAGAGTGTTCATACTTCACGTGCGAATAAATTCCCTATATTATCTCTATATAGAGAATATGTTGTCTCTATTGCAACAGCGTAGTTGGCGCAGATATCGCATGCCCTCAAATATGTTCTCGAGGATCTGTCGGGATCATTTCCTGTGAGTCCTCTACTGCTCTCTATCGTCCGTTGGAAGCGCGGAACGCGCATATTTAAATATAGTGTGCAGCATTTCAGCCTCTGTCATTGAAATCAACGTCCTCGAGTAAGCATTGGTCAATCAGTGGAAACCTTCATGTGTTTTCATCGGAGTTAATGAGAAAGCTGGCCGCCTAGCCTCTGTTAGTCCTGTCGATGCCTCATACACTGAAGTTTGGTGGTCCCTCCACCACGCCCGGCTCCTTATCTCCTGCTATGCCCTCAGGTGGCACACTGAACAATGTGTTTTACTGGTTGGTGACGTCCACGTCAGTTTCACGGCCGTGCCCTGCCCCGCCATGCTAAGGCCTTGCGATGTGGCGGGTCGGCTACGTCATATAAAAATAAAGGATGTTCCAGTCGAGGAGCACTATGCAATCCTCAGGCGCAGGATTTTGCGGCGCCCGATTGGCGGCAGTCCACCGCGCTTTTGCGAGAGTGTCGCCTACTCTGCTCTTTGAACATTGTCCGCTATATAACGTTTATTTCTTCATTTTTTTTTTGCCAGCGTCCGTGTGTCTCGTCGAGATAAAGCGCAATAGGCTCAATAGAACTTATACAGGGTGCGTCACCTAATAGTTTACACAATCCATTTTTTCGACATAGTATTGTCAGCGGTGTAGTACTTGAGAATGAAGCTAAGCCGTGCTAACTAGCAGACTGGTTAACTAGTATTGAATAGCTACCTTCTTAACTGTTACTGTTACACTCCTTAATTATTGAGGGGCGTGTAGCCCACCGTAAGTAATATCCATATCAGTTTTCAGAATTTCGAAAACGCGGTTACGTCCGGCCCCTTGGCCCAACAAATTTGGGCTTTTTCGACTAGATACGTGCAGTGGAAAGGTTGCTTTGCCGGCGAGCTTTTCGAAAGCGCATGTATTTTGGTCCGATGCATTTCGTTTTCACTGCTTCTTTTCCTTTGCGTTTGCTCTGTGTCTCCTTTCCTGCATACTATATCTTCCTTAGTTAGCGGCCGGACGGCTTTGTGCTTCTTTCGATGGCTTTTACCAACCCGTCTTCTCACTTCCTCGTTTATTTTCCCTTATACTTCGCAATAAGAAGTTCTAAGAAGAATTTCGTCACCTTTGGTGCAACTGAAAGGCTCCGCCTTAAAGTAACTTTTCCGTCCTTTGAAGATCTCGCTGAGGACCTCCGAGTTTTGTAACTTTTTCTGCTTTCCTTTCCAATCGCGCGTCGGGAGGCTGCAGAATTCGAGCTGAATGCATTAATTGAAACTGGCAAACAGGCTTACTTCGTTTGGGTGGCCTATGCAGTATTTCTTCAGCATTACGCTCATGCGCACGTTGTTTCTCGTAAATATGCGATGCACAGCTGCGCGCCTTTAGGCCAGACATTTAGAAATAAGCGCGCATGAGCAGTCCGCTCTTGTCGTTGTTAAAAAGGCATGCTATTCGGACGAGAAATGCTTGTAACACATGGTTTTCGTCTTGTGCAAAACAGCTCAGAAATTGGATTTTCTTCATTTCAAAAGATCTTCAAATTAATGTACCGGCGGATGACCGAACGTATTTTTTTTTATAAATTTTCAAAATCAGAAATCTCGCTCTCGTGTTAGTCGCTGCAGCAGAACATGGCGCGCCTTCAAACAATAGCATCCTGAGAGCTTCGCGCATTTATTGAAACCCTGAAAAGAACAATCGCCACAGCTGTTTCTCGGTATGCAGAGTAAAGGTCGGCAGAAGCCAACACTGCGTTTGCGTTAAGTGACAGGGATATAACTTATGATATATGTGGACGTAAGTATCCACCACCCTATCTGCGGAGATCTCCAGCGTCTTCCGCACAGGGTGGTATCAGACCTGCACGGCACTGTGCAGTGTGCGAGGGACCCTTACGACACTGACGGGTTGGAAGCGGTTCTCGGAGTATTCAGCCAACAGAAGCACTGCAGCACAGTGTTGCAGACGTGCTGGACTGCCCTCCCGCCGAGCGCCTGAAACGCCGAGCAGAAGATATCGAAGTGAGCGGCATCTAAGGCAGTTTCGCGCATATTTTCGGGAGAACGCATGACAAGTATTTGGTGGGGTCCTACACTGAGCCGAAGAGCGGCGCCCACAGCATTGGTTGGCGGAAGTGCTTGCGCATGAAGTAGGCGGACACTCTGTGGCCCCGCTGGCGAAGGCGGCGAGCACCAGCGTAGCTGCGTTGCGCACGGTCGGCTTGAGTGCCTTCTCGTGCTTCATGGGCACGAGGCTGAACAGGCCGAAGGGCGAACGGGCGACATTCACTGCCGACATCATCGCGCTGTGCTGCAGCCTGGGCGCATGTGCGCCCTCAGTGATCCCTTGAACATGCACAACACCCGCAGATACAACACCCGCTCAGCCAAGAGTTTTACCTGCGGCGGAGGTAGACCTCAGTTTTTAAGACGCTATTAATGCCGCAACCACAGGTCTGCCATTCTTCGCGCCTAATTGTTTTTGAGCGCTTCAATCTCGCTGGGCAAGCACACAGTTGCAGATGCTCGCGTTAAAAACGTGTCCACCGATGTCCGCTATAGATGGCTACTTCTCCGGTTCTCGCGTGCACGAGCACTCTTCTTGTTTCTTTCTGTTGGTCCCGCTCTTGCCTCGCGAGCATGGAATGCACCGACAAAAGGCGTTACTGGACGCTTCAATGGTGAAATAAGGAAAAGGAGTTGTAGTTGAAGAAGACAGCTTTGTCACTGAGAGGAAAACGAAATAAAGGAAGAAATAAAAAATAAACGCAAAGTAGTAAAACAAGTGAAATCAAAAACCTTGTAAAAATAAATTGGTGTGCATCGCTGTTTCCTCATAAAATTGCTGAAAACAGCAAATACTGATGAACAAAAAAAACAGCGCCAAAATTAGTCACGAGACGGCAGGCCGGATGGCAGAAACCCGGGTTTCCTTTATCATGCCTCTTTTCGTGCATCACCTTTTGATGTGTAACGGGTCAGCAATGACTGGTTGAACCAATGCTGAATGAAGAGGTTTAAATAGTTGAAACATTAAAGAGGCAACGTCTGGTGGTTCTAATGTAAATCAGCGAGGAATCGGATATTGCTCCTGCTTTGTAATGTAAAGACTCAGGTTATACCGTTTATCCCTCAAGAGAGAGGTGCACGACCACTGCATTCTGTGATTTCTTACCAATGGGAACTTAACACTGACAGTACGAAAAAGCTTGAAATATCAGGCTAAGAACGGGGCAACGAGTGGCGGAAATGAAGACGATAAATGCTTCTTTAAGAGGCAGAAAGAGAGCAGCATTGGTGAGCGAACTCAAGTTTTTGACATCGTAGATGAAATTAAGAGCAAGAATTAATGTGGATTAGCTCAGCTAATCCAGGATATGCAAAGCGAAAGATGTCGGCGTTCACTGTGTTCATTGGAGTTGGCGTCGACAACGTTATAGACGGCGATGGCTTTGAGGAAAGGAAGGCCGCATAACTGGCTCTCTGGATATGCGGACACCTCATTCGTGCTTTGATACGTGTGGCGGTGGTAAGCGAGAGATGTGGCCTGAATACACTAGCGCTGACAGCGTTGTGGCTTACATGCGGGACTGCAGCAATAGCTAGGCCGCAGCGTTCATTTGGTGATCAATCTCTGGCAATCCGCCATTAACTGCATGCCACCTCCCAGGGTGGCAGGGAGGGCGCGCTGCCTATCCAGCGTGCGGAACGCAATCAAAGCAGGCTTTTGCAGTTGGACACCAACGCCACGTACATGAAAACGAGATTGAGGTCTCCACTGACCCACGGAGCCGGTTGTGCGCCTTTCCCTTCTTGAAAATGAACGGCCTTTGCTAAGTTGTCAACGCCAATGAACTCTATGAACGCCGTCGGCTAACTTGTTTTGTTCGGTTTTTAGGAAAGGAAATTGCACAGTAACCGTCTCACATATATGGGTGGACACGCGAACCGCGCCGTAAAGGAAGGGATAAAGGAGGGAGGCAAAGAATAAAGAGAAAACTGAAACTTGAAAGTTGGTTTTTGAGGAAAGGCGCTGCGCAGCGGCGGAACACCTGTGGCTCGGTGCTACTAGTGGGGCATGCGCAGTAGTGACTAGGGAGCGAGAGAGACAAAAATACCAGCCGCGAGGCGCGTGTTGTGACGTCATGTGCCTTCTCGGAGCACCGCCATGGAGAAATCGCAAGTTCGCGGCCAGTAAAGCTTTCGCTTAAAAAAATGGACTTTGGTAAGGCACACCATGTTTTTATCAGGTCACTGCTGGCTATACTGTCACAGTGAGAGGGTCGATGCCAATGCGAGGGAGCCTTTATCTCTGGTGGCTGATAATCAGGTGGATTCCTTTATCACTTCTAGCGTGTCGCTGCCAATTATGAACTGCTGTTCCCTTGCTAGACTATTGAACATTACTTTGGTTTTCTGTACGTTAATTTTGAGACCCAGCGTTCTGCTTTGCCTGTCTAACTTATTGATCATGATTTGCAAATGGGCTTGGGCAGGGCATGTAATGCGAAGGCAAGATAACCGCTGGTCCTTAAGGGTAACGGAGTGGATTCCAAGAGAAGGCAAACGTAGCAGGGGGCGGCAGAATGTTGGGGAGGCGAATGAGATTAGGAAGTATGCAGGCAAAGGGTGCATGCAGCTGGCAAATGAAATGGTTAATTGGAGAGACATGGGAGAGGCCTTTGAACTACAGTGGGTGTAATCAGACTGATCATGATGATGATGATGATCAGATGGATTAATGAGGCCGAGAAGTTCACTAAGTTAGAGTTTTTGCACCTCGCAGAAAGCAGGAGGTAATTCAATACCACCGCGAGAGTCATTTGTCCTCTCGTGCACTTAACTCGGATGATCGTGGTAATGACGTCGACGATGAGATCTCTGCTGACCGGCTGTGCATTCTAACAGGTACGACAGAATTGGTAACTCAGTCTAAATGTTACCATTAAGTTTGGGGATGTTTCGTGAGAAAATTGTCTTGTTACGTTATTCGCAGAGCCTTTCGAGTCGCACGTCGTTAAGGAGAAATTCGTACTGCACGCATTCATCAAAGTATATAGCACGTATGTTTTACACGCGTCGTCCGGCCTCTGCAACGACTCTCAAACTAAACTCTAGGCTGACCGACACGTTTTGCCTCTTTTGAAAGCGCCAAATAGCTGCGTACCTTATGGCCAGACTATCCGTAGTCAGTGCATTAAAGCACCTCGTTTGTGTCTCTCCTAGTTTATAACCGCGACGTCAGCACAATAATAATAATAATAATAATAATAATAATAATAATAATAATAATAATAATAATAATAATAATAATATTAATAATAATAATAATAATAATAATAATAATAATTGGTTTTTGGTAAAGGAAATAGCGCAGTATCTGTCTCATATATCGTTGGACACCTGGACCGCGCCTTAAGGGAAGGGATAAAGGAGGGAGTGAAAGAATAAAGGAAGAAAGAAGAGCCGCAGTGGAGGGCTCCCGAATAATTTCGACCACCTGGGGATTTTTAAAGTACACTGACATCGCACAGCACACGGGCGCCTTAGCGTTTTGCCTCCATAAAAACAAAGCCGCCGCGGTCTGGTTCGATCCCGACACAATAAACATCAAGAATATTTCGCCAACTCGAAGTAGGTTCATTAAGCGGCGTTTCTCAGCTTCCAGAAATTTAAAAATTATTTTACCTGCAGCTGTTCAGAAGCACCTTTAATTTTTTTCATTACTGTTGCATCGGTAAAGTCTGAGACGTAGGCGTAGTATCAAATCAGTGGCTGCAGCAGCGCGCGGTGCCTTTCAGACAGCTGCATCTTCTGCGCATCGAGGGTGGGGTCTAGGAAAGAAAGACACCGCCTTTTCTCTGAGTGCAAAGTAAATTCAGCGGCAGCCAACGCCTAGATGTCCGCTTTCTGGCTTAGGCTGATAAAACTGCCTTCTGCTAGTCTCCGTTCTGCTTTGGCACAATTCTGCAATTTGAGGCATTACTGCTGTCTTAGTTGGGTATTGCCACCGGCACTGAGAGTGGTATACCCTGCTCGATGCAACAGAACAGACAAAGGCATGTCATGTTACGCTCTCACGCAACATACTTAGATAATATACGAGCCGTAAAACGGGCAATACGCGCCGCTTAGCTTCGTGCAACGTAAAAAAAAAATTGCTAATCCAATCTCTCTCTTCGCAAGCGGGAGGTGCGGGGTTCGACCTCCAGTGCCCGCCGGCGACCCGCCGGTGATAAAATGGGCGCAAGCTTTCCCCTGCATGTTGCTCAGCTTCTTTCGGGTGAATTGCTTGGTAAATTGATCTTTGACCCAACTTCGAGTAGAAGAAACAACCTTGTGTAATGCGCTGCTTGGCCACAAAAACCCTTGCGCCATAAAAAATCATCACCACCACCAATCTCTCTGTAGGTTTACAATATCGTGTTGCGGGCGGTAATACACATTAAGTAACTTATTTTGCATTCAATTATTCAATTAAGAGCCATAATTCGGCTTTGTGTAAAGCCCACCTAACATACGTGATTCCAGTAAGTGGAACGTCTTTGCCAGTGCGTGCTTTAATGAGGCATCAGACATGCAGCGGTGGGCGCAAATTTCTCGTCTGAGCGCCGCTGTGTAACAAGCGTGAAGGCAGAGCTGAAAAGCTTAGACGTACAGCACGCTAACGCCCAATGCGATGTGTGAGGAACCATCGGCGCCAACGAAGTGCGTTCGACGAGTGCCGTGAAAAGTGGCGCAACCCGTATATTCTTTGTACAACTGGTCAAGCGCTTGCTTCCTAAGTTTAATACCGGCTCAGACGTCGTTTTGCGCTCACAAGAAATGCACATTTCAGGTATGAAATTGTGTAATCACCTGACAGAGTAATGCGGAAGTAGCTAAAAGTTCGTCACTTGGCCATTATTCCTGCGTCCTTCACTTCCATGATATTATAGTGGGATACAACTCGAGAACGAAGAGGCAAATGCCCTTCGAAGGAGCCTCTCCAGCCGATGACGTCAAAAGAAGTCTTGCGAGTTGTAGATTAGCTGTAAAACCCTCATACCTGTGATTAGGGGCGATAGTTACCTTTGCTTAGCTTAGAATGTGAAGTTGTTACACTCAACGTGCCATGAACCTGTGAAAATTTGGTGGGGTTTCACTACGTTCAGATATGTGCTCACTTGAATTCGCTTCTGTCCATGACCAGGCAGTGACGGTCACTTATTAGACTAGTGATCTGAGTTGTGGCCACTAATTGGTTCGGAACATTTAACATGCACAAAATCACTGTAACCTCAGTGCTGTACATGTCATGCGAACATTGAGAAACCTGAAGTCAAGACACAGTACTTGAAAAGAGCATAATGTTCAATGTTTTCAGACCTGAACTTTGAGGCACTCATGAGCATAAAATGTCAGTATAGCAGTTACACCCGGACTCGGCAAAGTGCACTTCCCAGGTATTTTGTCTAGGTCTGTGCTCGTTAATAGAAGACTTGCCTTCAGATCTGCGGTGAGAGTCGCACGCTAGAGTTTTTCTCCTGTTACACAAGTGTAAACAAGCATCTTGCTTCTGATATTGCTTTGCCTATTATCATTCTTCGTTTAGTGGCTCGCCCAGCAAAGTCCTCTCTGTGATGATAGCAAGCAGTGCCAGTCGTTTGCTGCTTGTGCCTAACTCTCGCGATTGCTGTGATGTGCACTTAACCGGAGCTGTACAATCATCCCATATTGCAAAAGGGTACTTGTCAAGGCTAGTCGGTACATTTCTCAGGAAAAGGTACAGCGCAAAAAAGACAGGACTAAAGGAGCAGACAGACACAGGCGCTGACTTACGGATGATGATTTTATTGCTATGATGGTGCAACAGATAGGAGAACCTAAGCGCAATGAACACGTGGCGTTGCAACGCTGACTGAATACGTAAACAAAAGGAAAGCAGGAAAAAGGTAACAAAAGCACTAGTCACTCAGGCGCAGAGAGAGTCAATTTCCTTTTGAGTGAGCGCAAGAGATGGTTTGCTCACGCACTTGTCTTGCTGGTGATGAATCAAGAACGCTTCGACTATTTCCCGCTTGCACTGATCTCTATGCTTATACAAAATGGTTGTTCTGTTGAAAACTGGGGTGCATTTACACTCAAGCCAATGTAAAGCAGAATTGGTTTTGGGGGAGGGGGGTGCCACAAAATGTGGCACTGTCCTCTTCCACTGCAGGTTTAATTTATTTTCTTTGGTGCCCTGTCTTTTCTTTCTCCTTGTCTTAAATAGCCCTGTCTTGCGTTCTTGGCTGTCACCAATTACTAACTAGCCCCATTGGCCACGCTCGCAAGTTATATTTCCAGCTACTCAGTCCCTTTAATGTGTTTCTTCGTTCATCTTTCAAGCCTCGTTGCCCTCCTGGCTGCTGCTGTTTGCCGCGCGCATTCTCTGGCTTAGTGCATACGCCGGAAGTTGCTTCCTGGCGGGATAAAGGCCCTCTTCGGGGGTGCACAATAATCATGAGGACCCCAAACTCCAAGTGGCAGCGCCAAGCAGATTTCTACAGTGAAGCTCTGTACCTGCAGCTTCAGCGCCTCGACAAGAGCCAGCATGAAGTGGCGAGAGCTTTCACTGGTCGCTGACAGAGCCGTAGAAGACCTATGGCAGCATGACCTCTGCAGTCTGCGTGCCATCACACCGAAACAGCGCTCTAGCTTCATCAACCGGGTGCACACACTCGGAAATGAGGAGCTACAGGACAAAGTGATTCGCCTTCCCAGCTTGGGCCGAAATTCTCTGTGGAAACAACAGATTTATCGCCTTTGACCAGTCTCCCCCCTCCCCCATGACCGATCGGTCACCTTCGGTATGCTTGTAAGCAATCGCAGGTTGTGGCAGGTAAAAGGATAATAACCACGACTTAATGAATACAGGATTAACCACAACGTCCAGAAAATCGGTCGATGCCATTGGCAGGAAGGCCTCCTTCGAGGGGCGCATGCCGCTTCGATTTTGAGTTGTAGCCGACGACTATATATTAACTTCATGGAAAACTGCATCCTTCTCGCAGCTGGTTGAAGCATCCAATGCCCATTGGAGACATGTTTAAATGATCCTACGTAATCGCATGACCACATTACCGTATGAATCCCAGCCTTGCGTACGGCCGCAGAAGCGCTTTTAAAAAGCCAACCTGAATGTGCGTGAGACAGTTCAAGCAGTGTTACGCGCTAATGTATGCTCTGAAAAGCAGATCCACTTGCGCCATCTGTGTGTAAGTATCAATCGTTGGTGTATGGTGTTTAGAAAAAGGCGATCCAACAGAGACGAACAGTTTGAATATACCTACTTCATTAGGCACCATCATAAGGCGTCATGTGGCACACAATAAAGCAAAGTAGAACACGAAAATGAGAAAAATAAGCTAAAATCAGGAGCGAAGTATGAACTGCGATTGTGCGAGCGCAATAAACAAGCGTTTGTCGCGGCCGATCAACAAGTCCCGGTATCTCTTGGAAACCAGGATCAGCGGTCCGTGCATCGAATTATGTGCCATTACGTCACCATCCCGCGATAGTCTATGCTCGGGAGGCAGGAAAAGGCGAGAGCTGCGCTGTTCGTACCAGTTGCGCAATGTCCTGCACAGATGGCGCTACTCGCATGGCCTGCAGCTCCACAGGTTCAGGTGGCCTTCCACTCGCTAGACCGCACTGTACAGCAGGGGCACGCAGGTGTGGTGCAGTAGCCAAATGTAGCGCCACTGCTGCGCCAGCAGGTAGTCACCGGAGTGGCCTTGTGCTACTGGCGGCTCATTTCAGCAGCTGCGCTCCTGTGCCATTCTTCTGGCCCTTGCTGGTGCCTTGGTGACTGGCTGCTGGCTTCTTCCCAGTGACCGTGGCGAACAAGTGGCGGATCCGGCAGAGCGATGGCACGAGGAAGGAGGCCACGATAAACCACTCCAAGTACAGGAGCACCGCTTTGCAGGCACACTCGGACACCGTGTGGGCAAACTGGAAAGACAGGCAGAAGACGCCAAAGGCCAAAGGCGAGAGCGTATCACAGATGGTGCCCAGCCAGATGCCCAGGAGCTCGCACAGCTTGCGCTTGAATGGACAAAACATTGAGCCCATCAGCGGCGTACGCATGGGTGGCGCGAGGCAGGCCTGGCGTGTGAAGCAGGAGGTTACTCCAGCTGCGCTTACGAAATCGGCGATATCGGGAACATCTGCGCTGTGCACAAGCTGCTTGGGCCACAGAAGAACAAGGGTGAGGAACTCGAAGGGCGAACGGGTAACGTCGTTGCCCACCATCGGCGCTGTGCACTGCATGGCCTTGCGTATTTTGTGCAGCCTGAGGTTCCGCAGTAGTCGTCCGGCCATGAACGTTACCTGCAGCGGCGATAGACACCTACGTTAATGATGGCCAACGCAACGCGGGCACACACACACGCTGAGCATCCTGCTCAGTTAGGGATCCCAGTGCGCATAGGAAACGTGGCCGGGGCTCGTGAGAAGCGAGAGAACATACAGGCGAGTTAGGCAGCCTCGAAAGACGGCTCGTATTCGTCTAGATGGCAGCGGCTTCCACTCACCAGCAAGGGCGTCGGCTTGGAGCCTCGCAGGTCCTCTGATGGAAGCTGTGTGGCGCAAGACGTGTCGGCAGGCGTCCGCATTCGGTGGCTGCTGCTTCGCCTATCGCGTGCACCACTGCGCTTCTTTTTTCTCTGTTGCTGCTGGTGTTCTTCCCTCGCAGCAATCAACCATGAGGACCGAAGAAAAAAAAAAGGAAACAGCGGTGTCTTGATGCCTAACAACAAATAGCCACGGACAAGATTTAATATCGCTCGCAATAAACCAGAGCCACTAGCACTAATCATAACCACGTCCCTCTGTAAGTTGCAAACTGGCATAAAAAGAGAAGAAAATGCTATTATTAAGATACTATGCATGGGTGTTTCAGGGAAGCCCGCCACGAATGTTTAAAATTTGGGTTTTCATGTAAAGAGAAGTTTTTCGCAGCATATATAGTAATGTCAGTGTTAGTGGACGTGGGAAAGCAGACACTGGTTAGCTGAATTCTAATCGTCAACTTGCCGGTTGGTAAGAGCTGACTTTTATAGGTGCCTGACCGCCATTAGCGACTTTAGCAGGATGTGTGTAATAGCCATATCATTTCTTTGAACTTCGAAAACGCAATTACTTGCCTCTGAATCTTCATTATGTATAGTGTTGCAAATGGGTCGCAAGCCCCAAAGGTAGCGTTGGCCTGGCGGCCTGGGGCACAGCTGGAAACATCCGAAGGTCCTGGCAAAGGATGAGTCGACTGGCAACAGAACAACTTGTTTATTCTGGCATCGCAAAAGAGCAGCCGGTCAGGGCGACCACGTTACTCGAAGGAAGAAATCGAAGCCTCCTCTCTGGCGTCCGGGGCAGCGGCTTTTATACCTTCGGAGTCGAGGGCAAGAAGGAACGGCTTGGGATGAGTCGCCCGATACGGCGACGCTCGTTCATGTTCAGACGTGACGTGCGCGTCCGCCGGGCCGGCGCCGGTCAGACCTCCTCGCCTCCCAGTTGAGGAGCTTCTCTCCCCGGCTGCCGCGCTTTGAGAAGCGTGGGCACCAACATGCACACACACACACGCACACACGACGACACGTGGCATTGAAACCTGCCTGGACGCGCTTGGCGGGAGGCGTTGCGGCAGCACTGAACGGGCCCAAAATGACCGCCACTTTGAACGAAGCCCCGGCGTCCGTTGCATCCGCGCCGGCTATACCGCGCGTCGTAGGCGAGACGTAACAGACCGCCCCGCCGGGAGAAGGAGATCCCGATGGTCAGGGGACTGCATCCGCTGTCCGGAGGGATGTCGCTCGATGATGCTCGTAATCGAAATCGGTCGTCCCTCGGCGTTGCTTGAGCGCAGCGCACAGAGAAGGCCTCGTTCTCAGGTTCAGGTTCACACAAGACAATGCAAAGTGACTTCGGGAGAGTTGCCATTTTTGTTCTCGTTCCCAGCAAGCGTTAGAACTACGCCGAAACGCAACCGCTCAGTCAGCAAGCACGAGACAACCCTCACTAAGCTCTGCCAGGCTCTTTCCCCTTTTATACTACTGCCTAGTTCCTTACAGTAGTCAAGCAGCACTCAGAACGCGTCCACAAATGGGAAAATTGCACTAGAAAGCACATCATCACTTTGAAACACTAAACAAAAGCAATATGTTAAAAATCCTGCCTCAGGAAGAAAACATCAAAAACAAACAACTTTGAGGCGGATTCCTACGTTAGGGGCCTCGACTTAAGCCATCGGCGTTACCGTTGAGACTCCCCTTTTTGTAACGCACCTCAAAGGAATATTGTTGCAAAGCGAGGCTCCAGCGCAGGAGGCGGCCATTTTTGGGAGAGATGGTCTGCAGCCATTGGAGAGGGCAGTGATCCGTCTCAATGATAAACCTCGAGCCGGCTAGGTAGCATGACAATTTCTGAACGGCCCACACGAGACACGCACACTCTTTCTCGGTGGCGCTGTACGCCTGCTCACGACAGGTCAGCTTACGACTAGCATAAAGGACGGGGTGTTCCACTTCCCCATTTTCCCGTTGGCACAGTACAACGCCCATGCCTCGCTCACTAGCATCGCACTGAACAACGAACCCTTTTGTGTAGTCTGGCGATCGTAGCACAGGCTGGCTTGTTAGGGCGCTCTTTAGGGCGCTAAAAGCTCTTTCCTTTGTCTCGCTCCAGACGACTGTTTGGGGCTCTGTTTTTCTTAGAGCATCCGTCAGGGGAGCTGCGATATCGGAGTACTTGGGGATGTACCTCTGATAGTAGCCGGCGACACCTAAGAACGACCGAATATCGGTCTTCGTGCGCGGTTGCGGGAAGTCTTGCACAGCGGCCACCTTTATTTCAGAGGGGCGGCGACGACCCTGTCCAATCACGTGACCGAGGTAGACAACGTCGGCCTGTTCTAATTGGCACTTGGGAGCCTTGACTGTCAAGCCCGCTTCGCGCAGGCGGGTTAGCACTGCCCGCAAGTGTGCCATATGCTCAGACCAGGATGCGGAGAATATCGCTAAGTCGTCTATATACGGTAAAGCGAATTCTTCCTGTCCCCGCAACACTTTGTCCATGAGGCTTGAAAAGCAGTATGGCGCGTTCTTCAAACCAAAACTCAAAACTTTAGGACGGAATGTTTCCATTGGTGAAATGAACGCCGCATACCTACTAGCCTCTTCTGTAGGTGGAACCTGCCAATAACCCCTGACAACATCTAGGGTGGAAATAAACTGAGCGCTACTAACTTTCTCAAGGCGCTCCTCGAGGTTAGGGATCGGATAAATTTTATCCTTAGTGATGGAATTAAGCCTGCGGTAGTCGACGCAAGGACGAGGTTCCTTGCCCGGTACCTCAACATAAATCAAAGGGGAGGTATAATCACTCTCACCCGCCTCAATAACACTGAGCTGTAGCATTTTCTTTACCTCAGCCTACATAATATCGCGCTGGTGGGGTGACACCCGGTACGCCTTGGATCGTACTGGCTCTGGGGAAGTAAGTTCTATTTCATGAGTAAGGACAGAAGTCCTACCAGGCCTCTCCGAGAACTGACCTTGAAACTCTTGTAAGAGTTGGTGTTGTTCGGTTTTCTGCTCAGGCGACAGCGGTGCTTTACTGAGTAAGTCACTAATGACCTGATCGGTGTCTTCCCTGTTCGTCACTGAGCTTAGTCCCTGAAGCTCGACCGGAAGCTCTTCGGGAACGTTTACCATCATACACACCACTGCTTCCCGTTGTCTATAGGGTTTGAGCAGATTACAGTGGTAAACTTGCTGTGCTTTCCGTTTTCCTGGCAGACTCACCACGTAGTTAACGTCCGACAGTTTTTGAACAATCCGTGCTGGGCCCTCCCACTGCACGTCGGGCCCTCCCACTGTGCGCAATATCATTACCTCATCGCCCACCTCAAAACGACGGGCCCTGGCTGTCCGATCATAATAAACCTTGGCCCTCTGCTGGGCCTTGGCCATTGCTTCACCTGACTACTCCTGTGCCCTTCTTAAGCGTTCGAGGAGCCTGAGCACGTACTCGACCACGACTGGGTCGTCGCCCCTGCCTTCCCACGAATCTCGAAGCATGCGAAGCGGAGACCGCAGCGAGCGACCGTACACCAGCTCAGCTGGCGAAAACCCCGTAGCCGCATGCGGCGCGGTCCTTAATGCAAACATCACCCCAGGCAGACACAGCTCCCAATCACTTTGTTGTTCAAAACACAATGCTCTCAAAACGCGCTTCATGACGGAGTGGAGCTTCTCAACGGAATTCGACTGTGGGTGGTACACTGAGCTGTGTAACAGCTTTACCCCACACCTTTCGAGAAAGGCTGTCGTCAAAGCGCTAGTAAACACTGTGCCCTGATCTGACTGGATTTCCGCAGGAAAACCAACTCGCGCAAATATGGACAGTAGTGCATTGACTATCTCAACTGAGCTGAGTGCTTTAAGCGGCACTGCTTCAGGGAACTTTGTCGCTGGGCAGATCACAGTCAAAATGTGTCTGTACCCCGTGGCTGTTGCCGGCAGAGGTCCCACTGTATCCTTAACGAGCCGTCTAAAAGGCTCCGTAATGATAGGTACCAACTTCAACGGCGCCCTCGATTTGTCCCCTGGTTTGCCAACCCGCTGACAGGTGTCAAATATCCTCACAAAGTGTTCTGCGTCACGAAAACACCCTGGCCAATAGTACTCTTGCAAGAGATGGTCCTTAGTCTTCTTAACTCCTAGGTGTCCGGACCACGAACCGCCATGCGACAAGCGCAACAGATCCTGACGGTAGCACTGAGGCACGATCAGCTGATCGAACTCCACTCCCCTGCGGTCTAGATACTTCCTGTACAGGACCCCACCTCTTTCCACAAAACGAGCAATTTTCTTGGCGATACCTTCCTTGACATTGCAGCGCATGTTTTCTAGGCTGCCATCCTTTTTTTGCTCGGCTATCAAAGCCGACCGGCTAACTTTTAGCAACCTATTAAGTCAATCTGACGTAGGCGCGATGAGCAAATCTGCAGATAGCTCTTCTAACTTTCCCGTGTCGGGCATTTCCTCTCCAGTACCTGGTGCCTTCAACGCTACAGGCTCAATTTTATTCAGTTCGGACGTGCTCTGAATATCAGCTTGCTGCGCCTCCGACCCTTTCTCATTGTTCGACAACGTCGGCCCCGCAACTACCGCCTTTGCAGCGAGCTCCCGAACTCTCGATCTGGTTAAGGCCTGAACGCTAGCCTCACCAAACAAAAGCCCCTTCTCGCGCAGGAGGTGATCGGACCTTTTCGAAAATAGGTACGGGTACTGGGGGGGGGGGCAGCATAGATGACACTGCGGCCTCCGTCTCAATTGCTCCGAAAGGTCCTTCAATATGCACTTTTGCTACGGGCAGACACACGCTATGAGCTTCCACGGCTTGCTTGATCCATGCGCACTCGCCCGTGAACATATCGGGTTCTACGTAAGAGGGGTGAACTACATCCATTGTAGCTGCGGAATCACGAAGCGCTCGGCACTCTTTCCCGTTCACGAGGAAGTCTCGCATGTAAGGCTCGAGAAGCTTCATGTTCTCGTCAGTGCTACATAGTGACAAACACGCGACTTTTCTTTTTGTTTCTGGACACTGCGCCGAAAAGTGACCCGGCTTCTGGCACGTATAACACACGCGCGCTTGCCTCGTCTCGAACCGCTTTCTGCGTTCGGCTTCGGCCTCCGCCGTCTCCTTACGTTCGGTCGGACTGCTTTCACTCGCATCCGCACTACGTGTGTCCCCCCTTGCTCTCATGGGTGAGAACTTCGGCCTCTCGGACTTGGAGCCAAATTCACCCTTTTTACCGTCCTTAGCTCCGCGAGCCCGACGCGTCACAAACTCCTCGGCTAGCTCGGCGGCTTTAGCCACTGTACTAACGTCTGGCCTATCCAAGACCCAGTACCGCACGTTCTCAGGTAACCGACTATAAAACTGTTCCAGCCCGAAACACTGCAGAATTTTCTCGTGGTCACCAAACGCTTTCTCTTCTTTGAGCCACTCATGCATGTTTGACATAAGCCTGTAGGCAAACTCTGTATATGACTCACTTCTGCCTTTTTCATTTTTCCGAAACTTCCGACGGAACGCCTCCGCTGACAGCCTGTACTTTTTAGCAGACTCGATTTCACTTGGTCGAAATCCTCTGCCTCCTCTCTCTTCAAGCGAGCGACTACGTCGGCCGCCTCGCCGGGTAACAAAGTGAGCAAGCGCTGTGGCCACGTTTCCCGAGAGAACCCCTGCTTCTCGCACGTTCGCTCAAAGTTAACCAGGAACAAACCAATGTCTTCTCCAAGCTTAAACGGCCGCATCAGGTCAGTCATTTTGAACGATACTCGTTCAACTGCACCGTGTTCCTGACTTCCATTACGAGCGCGTTCCATCACTACCTCGACACGCTTCATTTCCAAAGCGTGTTGATGGTCGCGCTCTTCTTTATCTTTTTGTTCTTTACGTTCGCGCTCGTCTTTCTCTTTTTGCTTTTTACGTTCGCGCTCGTCATTCTCTTTTTGCTCTTTACGTTCGCGCTCGTCTTCCTCTTTTTGCTCTTTACGTTCGCGCTCGTCTTTCTCTTTTTGCTCCTTCTCCTCAATGGTCTCAAGGCATTCCGACAGCTCGTCATCCTCAGCCTCCAACTCAAGAATAGCCCTTAGCAGTTCTGGTTTTCTGAGTTTGTCTGAGACATCCAGACCCAACTCTCTTGCAAGCTCCAGCAATTTCGGTATGCGCAACGACTTCAAATCCATGGCTGCACCGAATGCTGCTTTCTCTACTGCCTACTATTGTCTTGCCGCAAACTAACCCGGCAGCAACGACAACACAATTACCAGCTCTGTTTCTGACACTAACAAATGCCTGGCAAAACTCAGAAGAAGAAAGTCCCGCACTCACCAAACCTCGCAGCCAAGAATTCAGCGCAGTCGTTCCGCTGCAGGCAACCAGTCATCACACAGGGCTCGTTGCACTGCTCCCGGATGGTCGTTGTGCTGCTCAGCATACAGTTGACCGCATATCTTCGCTGCTGGCCTCTGTTGTCGCGATCCCACCGCTGCCACCAGTTGTTGCAAATGGGTCGCAAGCCCCAAAGGTAGCGTTGGCCTGGCGGCCTGGGGCACAGCTGGAAACATCCGAAGGTCCTGGCAAAGGATGAGTCGACTGCCAACAGAACAACTTGTTTATTCTAGCATCGCAAAAGAGCAGCCGTTCAGGGCGACCACGTTACTCGACGGAAGAAATCGAAGCCTCTTTTCGGCGTCCGGGGCAGCTGCCTTTATACCCTCAGAGTCGAGGGCAAGAAGGAACGGCTCGGGATGAGGCGCACGAGACGGCGACGCACGGACATGTTGAGACGTGACGCGTCCGCCGGGCCGGCGCCGGTCAGACCTCCTCGCCTCCCAGTTGGGGAGCTCCTCACCCCAGCTGCCGCGCTTTGACAACCGTGGGCACCAACATGCACACACACACACGCACACACGAATACACGTGGCATTGAAACCTGCCTGGACGCGCTTGGCGGGAGGAGTTGCGGCAGCACTGAACGGGCCCAAAATGACCGCCACTTGGAACGAAGCCCCGGTGTCCGTTGCATCCGCGCCGGTTATACCGCGCGTCGTAGGCGAAACGTAACAATAGCGTCTTTCGAAAACCGTGCGCCTGCGGGGAGCGCAAAACGACGTCCATCAAATCGGGACACTCCGTCACGCACGTACCACGCAACATACTATGCCCGGCCCGTGCTGGAGCAGCGAATGCCGGTAAGCGGGAGCTCCACAGCGCGCTTTTATTGTATGCTATAAATCCGCCTGTTTTCCTCTCCACGTGGCTGGCCACGCTTCACTCAATGCAGCTGTACTGGAACAAACCGAACATATGCGGACCAACGGAAGGCTAAGTTGCAAAAAGCAAAGTTGGCCTGCCGCGACGCACCAAACAAACTAGCAAAATGAGTTGAAAGGGCATCCACGTTCGCTTAGGAGTTTTAGCTTGACCTGTATTGTACACGGATGATGCGGAAGAAGTAACGATTCAAGCGAACGTGTTCGGGCGTTCAGTCGCGAGCATATTTGACTGCAGCGTTGACAGTTAAATGAATCACGTGATGAAGCATTGAACCACTTTGCCACGATGCTGGCACAAAACCGAAGTCAGCAGCCTCATGGCTCCTCACCAAATGAGGGATCTGCGGCAGGCCGCGGGGGTTATTCCGTCTAACTGATGATCCTGGGACCGAGACGCATGTGTGCCGTCGCCCTCGCACAGGCCTCCAGCTTCGGACGTTGCATCCTCACTCCTGTTACGTGCTTCGCCAAGCGCCCCTGGCATTTGCCGAGAGAGAGCCCGAAGACAGCTGCTGTTGTAATTTTCTTCGCGTCATGTGACACATATATCAACATGCCGGATCATCCAGGAATCGGAAGGTGAATGGTTGTTAAATAACATGCAGATGCTGTGGAAATAAGACAGCGCATCCCTTATGTAAGGTCAGGCGCAGGATTGAAGGGTCTCTGTGAATTTTTGGTTTTAGTAAAGTAGATTCTCTGGCTCTTTGTCGCTATGCTGATGCTTATCCGGCGGCAAAAGACGCATTCAGTGAGAAAGCCGCTTTTAAAACTTTTCTCACCGCTCAAATCAAACGCGTGACCTCAGGACCCAAAGGAATTCAGCTGTCACAGATTCGGGGTGGATGGCGCTGTAGCTTGGCCTTGGGGATCCACGCACGAAAAAAAAAATTAGCTGTGATCTAAACCCGGGTGTACATAGTAAGACGAGCGAAAGCTCTGTTAAGCATGGTTAGACACGGTTTAGCTTCGAATTAACTTTATTGCATAGGAATAGTCTGGCTTGCACGGTGACGATACATCGTCGAAGCACTAGTTCGGTCTCGTTGCTCATCCACGGGCTTCGTGTGGTGGTAAGCAGACGCCACGCACTTTTATGCAGAGAATTGAGCGTCAGCCGATTTCCAGCAGTTACGCGAATGCTGGCGCCTCCGCATGCGCAGCTGTGGCGAGGCGCAGCGAGTCACGTGATTCGACAGTTGCGAGGCGAGCGAGCTCCGTCGGCTCAACGCGCGCAGCCGTGGTGAGGCGTGGCGAGTCACGTGCCACGACGTCAGAGCCAAGTCTTCACTCCCCCTGGTTCGAAGGTGACATTTCATAGCCACATGACCTTCAGGATTTAGGGGACCAGTAGAGGTTCCGCTCTAAAACAGTATCGACGTCACTGCCTTTGACTTGCTAAAACCGTCCATGATGGTGGCACCGGTATTAAATTTGTTCTTCTTTTATAGCTTATAAAAGCTCCGTTCTCGGTGAGTGTAGTCTCTTTGTGATTGGAAAGGTGTGCCCAAGCTGTGCATGACAACTTCATTTTGTCCTCTGCGCCCCTTTAGGAACTTCGAACGGCAGAAGCATACATTAGGATGGAGGGGAAAAGATGGACGCGAACAAAAGCTTCCCTTGGGCAGATGGTGCGATTTTAATATGCGGCTTTGTGCAGGGGCTGCTAACGCTTGCCTTTGCCAGATGGTCAGCAATTTTTGTGAGCACAGCTGAGAGGCGGCGAGCTGGGCGCGGTCGGACGCCGTTCTCTTCTCCCTCACTTCCTGGCTGGGCTTTCCTCATCAGAGCCACAAGATCATGAGTGAAGGATCGGCTAAGGCATGGGACCCCACGACAGCCGTGGTCTATATGTATCGAAGAAAAACGGAAAGATCGGAGACGCTCGATAGAGGGGAGACGCACATGAGGCCGAACAATACAGAATGCGTCCTGAACGCGGTCATCATCATCAGCCTGACTACACCCACTGCGGGACAAAGGCGTCTCCCATGTCTCGCTAACTGACCTCTAATTAGTCTCCCATGTCTCTCTAATTAAAGGATGTCATTAACCCGCTTTTTTTCTCTCACCCACTCTGCCCGCTTCCGGTCTCTTAACGTTACACCTATCATTTTATTTCCATGGCTGCGCTCTCCTTAACTTAAGCTGAACCCTTTTCGTTACTCTACGTTTGTGCCCCGTACGCGAGTACCGGTAATTTGCAGCTGTTGTACACTTTATACACTTTTCTGAATGCGGTATAGACACTTGAGTTCCCCGTGCAAACAATGATGGCGATAACGCCACTTTAACGTTTTCTGAAGTGCTGACGTTACGAGTTCACACATCTTACAGGGAGCCTCTGAAGCGCTCATATTGCCGCTTTCCTGTACTTCTCTAAATTTCTTGACATCTTTCGTGGATCCTTTCACGTACGGATGGTCCACTTTGCGGCACCGGAGGTTTGCGAAGCGGCGCACCATCGACCGGTCTTATTGCTTAAACGCAGAGGAACGCGTGTTCTCAGCTTTATCTTAAAAATTTTGAGTGAAAAAGCGCCACACATTCACGCACGACATGATCGATCATTGCGCGCGTTAAATGTACTGTACCGGACGTGCCTTTGCTGCATCAAGTTCGATCGGCTAGCAGCGACAATATAAGGTGGAACCAAATGCAAGGTGACTGAACGGGGCGTCATAGTGCCTTTAATGAACATCTCTAATTTGATTGAAAATGGCTCTCGCTATAGGAGCCTCCAGTGGGAATTACGTTATAGAGCACGGAGACGGCATATCTGGTGCAGGCCTTTGAGAAGCCTTTGAGCCCATCGTTTCGCTAACAATTTTTACCCCAATCCGTAATTAAAAATAATTAAGAGATGCATTGCAATGTGTATACCGTACCTTTATCGTAAATATGCATAATTGGGGTTAGCGAATGAGTAAACGATGATTCCGTGCAGTCTGCACGTAAGCTTTCGTAAGATGTCGTAAGGTTTAATTCAAGCTCTGAAATTATACTTGCTATGCGTTCGTTCTCGAGCAAGCGACTTGAAGAAAGGAAAATAGTTTTGAGTACAGAAGCATGCAAGAAGCCGCTTGGCATTGCAAATATGCTTTTCAAGTGCACTGCTTCTTCCTTCGTGGTAAGAATTCATTTTAGTGCCTCAGCAATCGTCCTGCGTTCTTCTCTTCATTAACGCGATAGCATATATGTTATCGTCATACAAAAATTTCCAGCTTCTCGGACACGAAATTCTCTCATTGATTGGTCGAGAGAGGTCACGTGACCTTGCGGCGCCATTATGACCTGGCGAGCAGGTTTTGAACTACGTACCACGTGGCACGTGGCAATGATATTAATTCAAATAAATGCAATGCTATGGTCACCTTCTCAGCGTGACGCTAATCATGAGAATTACGGGAGAAGAGCAACCTGGGCCTCACAAGCCGTGTTTGAAACAGCCACCGGTCGGGACAATGGCGCATCGCTTAACCGCTCCACCACTGCGCCAGTAGGGGTATGAGGAGCCCGCGATCTATGAAGATGACTGAGAGGGTCGTGACATCATCAAACCGCGTGACCACCAGTGGACCACTCATAGGGCACCCCCAAATTTGAAAGTCTGAGGGCCCCAATAATTTCAAAGGACCCACACAATTTTTGAAGTACGGTTAGCCAAGAAAATAGGTTTAGTTGGCTTAATGTGTTGGTTTAGTGTAATTAGAGAGACATGGCAGACGCCTTTGCCCTGCTGTGGGTGTAGTCAGACTGATGATGATGACCGCGTTCAGGACGCATTCTGTACTGTTCGGCTTCATGCGCGTCTGCCCTCTATCGAGCGTCTCCGATCTTTCTGGTTTTCTTCGATACATATAGACCACGGCTGTCGTGTGGTCCCATGCCTTAGCCGATCCTTCACTCAAGATCTTGTGGCTCTAATGAGGAAAGCCCAGCCAGGAAGTGAGGGAGAAGAGAACGGCGTCCGACCGCGCCCAGCTCGCCGCCTCTCAGCTGTGCTCACAAAAATTGCTGACCATCTGGCAAAGGCATGCGTTAGGAGCCCCTGCACAAAGCCGCATATTAAAATCGCACCGTCTGCCCAAGGGAAGCTTTTGTTCGCGTCCATCTTTATCCCTCCATCCTAATGTATGTTTCTGCCGTTCGAAGTTACTAAAAGGGCGCAGAGGACAAAATGAAGTTGTCATGCACAGCTAGGGCACACCTTTCCAATCACAAAGAGACTACTCTCACCGAGAACGGAGCTTTTATAAGCTACAAAAGAAGAACAAATTTAATACCGGTGCCCCCATCATCGACGGTTTTAGCAAGTCAACGGCAGTGACGTCGAGACTGTTTTAGAGCGGAACCTCTACTCCTCCCCTACAAACCTGAAGGTCATGTGGCTATGAAATTTCACATTCAAACCAGGAGGAGTGAAGACTTCGCTCTGACGTCATGCCACGTGACTCGCCATGCCTCACCACGGCTGCGCGCGTTGAGCCGACGGCGCTCGCTCGCCTCGCAACTATCGAATCACGTGACTCGCTGCGCCTCGCCACAGCTGGGCATGCGGAGGCGCCGGCATTGGCGCAACTGCTGGAAATCGGCTGACGCTCAATTCTCTGTATAAAAGCGCGTGGCGTCTGCTTACCACCGCACGAAGCCCGTGGATGAGCAACGAGACCGAACTAGTGCTTCGACGATGTATCGTCGCCGTGCAAGGCAGTCTATTCCTATGCAATAAAGTTTAATCGAAGCTAAACCGTGTCTAACCATGCTTAACAGAGCTTTCGCTCGTCTTACTATGTACACCCGGGTTGGATCACAGCTAATTTTTTTTTTCGTGCGTGGATTCCCAAGGCCAAGCTACGGCGCCATCCACCCCGAATCTGTGACAGCTGAATTCCTTTGGGTCCTGAGGTCACGCGTTTGAATTGAACGGTGAGAAAAGTTTTAAATGCGGCTTTCTCACTGAATGCGTCTTTTGCCGCCGGATAAGCATCAGCATAGCGACAAAGAGCCAGAGAATCTACTTTACTAAAACCAAGAATTCACAGAGACCCTTTAATCCTGCGCCTTATTTCCACAGCATCTGCATGTTATTTACCAACCATTCGCCTTCCGATTCCTGGATGATCCAGCATGTTGATATATTTTTCACATGACGCGAAGAAAATTACAACAGCAGCTGTCTTCGGGCTCTCTTTCGGCAAATGCAGGTGCGCTTGGCGAAGCACGTAACAGGAGTGAGGATGCAACGTCCGAAGATGGAGGCCTGTGCGAGGGCCACGGCACACATGCGTCTCGGTCCCAGGATCATCAGTTAGACGGAATAACCCCCGCGGCCTGCCGCGGATCCCTTAGCTGGTGTGGAGCCATGAGTCTGCTGACTTCGGTTTTGTGCCAGCATCGCGGCAAAGTGATTCAATGCTTCATCACGTGATTCATTTAACTGTCACCGCTACAGTAAGATATGCTCGAGACTGAACGCCCGAACACGTTCTCTTGAATCGTTACTTCTTCCGCATCATCCGTGCACAATACAGGTCAAGCTAAAACTCCTAAGGGAACGTGGATGGCCTTTCAATTCTTTTTCCTAGCTTGCTTGGTGCGTCGCGGCGGGCCAACTTTGCTTTTTGCAACTTATCCTTCCATTGGTCCGCATATGTTCGGTTTGTTCCAGTACAGCTGCATTGAGTGAAGCGTGGCCAGCCACGTGGAGAGCAAAACAGGCGCATTTATAGCATCCTATAAAAGCGCGCTGTGCAGCTCCCGCTTACCGGCATTCGCTGCTCCAGAATGGGCGGGGCATAGAATCTCGCGTGGTACGTGCGTGACGGAGTGTCCCGATTTGATGGACGTCGTTTTGCGCTCCCCGCAGGCGCGCGGTTTTCGAAAGACGCTATACATAATGAAGATTCAGAGGCAAGTAATTGCGTTTTCGAAGTTCTAAGAAATGATATGGCTATTACACACAGCCGGCTTCAAGTCGCTAATGGCGGTCAGGCACCTATAATAGTCAGCTCTTTCTAACCGGCAAGTTGACGATTAGAAATCAGCTAACCAGTGTCTGCTTTCTCACGTCCAGTAACACTGACATTACTATATACGCTGCGAAAAACTTCTCTTTACCTGAAAACCCAAATTTTAAAAATTCGTGGCGGGCTTCCCTGAAACACCCATGCATAGTATTTAAATAATAGCACTTTCTTCTCTTTTTATCCCAGTTTGCAACTTACAGAGGGACGTGTTTATGATTAGTGCTAGTGGCTCTGGTTTATTGCGAGCGATATTTAATCGTTGCCGTGGGTATTTGTAGAAAGGCGTCAAGACATTGCTTCTTTCTTTATTTTTCTTTTGTGCTCATGGTTGATTGCTGCGAGGGAAGAACACCAGAAGCAACAGAAAACAAAGAAGCGCAGTGGTGCACGCGAGAGGCGAAGCAGCAGCCATCGAATGCGGACGCGTGCCGACACGTCTTGCGCCACTGAGCTTCCATCAGAGGACCTGGAAGGCTCCAAGCCGACGCGCTTGCTGGTGAGTGGAGTCCGCTGCCATTTAGACGTATACGAGCCGTCTTTCGAGGCTGCCTAATTCGCCTAAATGTTCTCTCGCTTCTCACGAGCCCCGGCCCCGGTTCCGATGCGCACTGGGATCTCTAACTGCGCAGGATGTTCAGCGTGTGTGTGTGCCCGCGATGCGTTGGCCATCATTAACGTAGGTGTCTATCGCCGCTGCAGGTAACGTTCATGGCCGGGCAACTACTGTGCAACCTCCGGCTGCACAATATACGCAAGAGAGTGCAGCGCGCAACGCGGATGGTGGCCAACGACGTCACCCGTTCGCCCTTCGAGTTCCTCACCCTTGTTACTCTGTGGCCCAAGCAGCTTGTGCACAGCGCAGATGTTCCCGATTACGCCGTTTTCATAAGCGCATCCGGAGTGACCGCCTGCTTCACACTCCAGGCCTGCCTCGAGTCACCCATGTGTACGCCGCTGATTGGCTCAATGTTGTGCCCATTCAAGCGCAAGCTGTGCGAGCTCCTGGGCGGCTGGCTGGACACAATGTGTAATACGCTCTCGCCATTGGCATTTGGCGCCTTCTGCCTGTCTTTCCAGTTTGCACACACGGTGTCTGAGTGTGCCTGCAAAGCGGTGCTCCTGAACTTGGAGTGGTTTATCGTGGCCTCCTTCCTCGTGCCATCGCTCTGCTGTACCCGCCACTTCTTGTTCGCCACGGTCACTGGGAAGAAGCCAGCAGCCAGTCACCAAGGCAGCAGCAAGACCAAGAAGAATGGCACAGGAGCGCAGCTGCTGAAATGAGCCGGCAGTAGCACAAGGCCACTCCGGTGACTACCTGCCGGCTCAGCAGTGGCGCTACATTTGGCTACTGCACCTCACCTACGTGCTCCTGCTGTGCAGTGCGGTCGAAGGAATAGAAGCCCACCTGAACCTGCGGAGCTGCAGGCCATGCGAGAAGCGCCATCTATGCAGGATATTGCAACACTGGTACGAACAACGCAGCCATCGCCTTTTCCTGGCTCCCGAGCATGGACTATGGCGGGCTGGTGACGTAATGCCGGATAATGCGACGCACGTTCCGCTGACCCTGGTTTCGAAGAGAAACCGGGACTTGTTGATTGACAGCGACATACGCTTGTTTATTGCGCTCGCACAATCGCAGTTCATACTTCACTCCTGATTTTAGCTTATTTTTCTTGACGCCTAATGGTGGTGCCTAATGAAGTACGTATATTTGAACTTTTCGTGTCTGTTGGACCGGCCTTTTCTAAACACCATACACCAACGAGTGATAGGCACACACAAATCTCACAAGTAAATCTCCTTTTCAGAACATATATTTCCCGTAACATTGCTTGAGCTGTCTCACGCACATTCAGGTTGCCTTGGTGGATGCGTTTCTGCGACCGTACGGAAAGCTGGGATTCAAACGATAGTGTGGTCATGCGATCATGTAGGAGCGTTTAAACTTGTCTTCAGCGTGCAGAGGAACCTTCAACCAGCTTCGAGAAGGATGCAATGTTCCAGGAAGTTAATATATAGTCGTAAGATACAACTCAATAATGAAGTGGCATACGCCCCTCAAAGGATTCCCTCCAGCCAATGGCGTCGACCAATTTTCACTACGCTGTGGGTAATAGCGGATACATTAAGCCGTGGTTATTCTCCTTTCACCTGTCACCCCCTGTGATTTCGTGCAAGCAGACCGAAGGGGATAGGTCATGGGGGAGGGGGGAGCCTGGTCAAAGGGGATAAATCTGTTGTTTGACAGCGAATTTCGGGCCCAAGCTGAGAAGGCGAATCACTTTGTCCTGTAGCTCCTCATTTCCGAGCGTGTGCACCCGGTTGCTGGTGCTAAAGCGCTGTTTACGTGTGATGGCACGCAGACTGCAGAACTCATGCTGCAATATGTCTTCTGAGGCTCTGTCAGCGAGCACAGAAAGCTCGCGCCACTTCATGCATGGTTTTGTCGAGGCGCTGAAGCTGCATGTACAGAGCTTCACTACTGAAACGTGCTTGGCGCTGCCACTTGGAGTTGAGGGTCCACATTATTTTTGTGCTATGGTGAAGCGACGATTGAGAACACCATAGGAGGGCCTTTATAACGCCAGGAAGCAAGTTCATGCGGATGCAGTAAGCCAGGGAACGCGCGCCAAAAAGCAGCAGCCAGGAGAGCAACGATTCTTGAAGGATGAGCGGACGAACACATAAAAGGTCCCGAGGAACAAGAAATGTAACTCGCGCGCTTAGCCGAGAGGGCTAGTTAGTAATTCATGACAGCGAGGAACACAACGCAGCGCAATTCAACACAAGTAGAAAGAAAAGACGGGACAGGAAAAAAAAAATTTAAATCTGCTGTCAAAGGGGACAGTGCCACCCCCCACCCCTCAAAACCAATTCTGCTTTACGTTGGCTTGAGTGCAAATGCACCGCAGCTTTCAGCAGGAGAACCATTTTGTACAAGCATAAAGATCAGCGCACGCGGGAATTAGTCGAAGCGCCCCTGATCATCAAAAGCAAGACAAGTGCGTGAGCAAACCATCTCTTGCACTCATTCAAAAAGAAATTGACTATCTGAGCGGCTGAGTGACAAGTGCTGGTTTTACCTTTTCCTTCCTTCCTTTTGTTGACGCACTCAATCAGCGATGCAATGCCACGTGTTGATTGTGCTTAGGTTCTCCAATATATTACACCATCATAGCAATAAAATCATCAGTCGTAAGTAAGCGCCTTTGCCTGTCCGCTCCTTTAGTCCTGACTTTTTTGCGCTGCACCTTTTCCTGCGAAATGCACCGACCAGCGCTGACAAGTAACCTTTCGCAATACGTGATGACAGCGCAGCTCCGGTTAAATGAACATCACACCAATCGCGAGAGTAAGGCACAAGCAGCAAACGAGAGGCACTGCTTGCCGTCACCACAGACACAAGTTTGCTGTGCAAGCCACTAAACGAAGAATGATAATAGACGAAGCAATATCTGAAACAAGATACTTGGCTACACTTGAGTAACAAGAGAAAAACTCTAGCGTGCCACTCTTAACACAGATCAGAAATTAATTCTTGTAATAACAGGCACAGAACTAACCAGACAAAATATCTTTGCAGTGCACTTTACCGCGTCCGGGTGTAACTACTATACTGACATTCTCTGCTCATATTGTGCCTCGAAGTTGAAGTCTGAAAACATTGCACACATTGCAATTTTCATGTACTGTGTCTTGACTTCAGGTTTATCAATGTTCGTATAAGATGTACAGCACTGAGATTACAGTAATGTAGTGCGTGTTATGTTCTCCGAACCAATGAGTAGTCACAACTCAGATCCCCAGTCTAATAACTGGACGCGTCACTATCTGGTCATGGAAAGAAGAAAAATCAAGTGAGCACATATCTGAACGTAGTGAAAACCTACCAAATTCACAGGTTCATGGCAAAATACATTAAGTATAGGAACTTTAAAGTCTAAGCTAAGCAAAGGTGACTATCACCCCTAATCACAGGAATGAGGGTTTTACAGCTGATCTATAACTGATAAGACTCTTGACGTCATTGGCTAGAGAGGCCCCTTCGAAGGGCATATTCGTCTTCGTTCTCTAGTTTTATCCCAGTGAAATATCATGGAAGTGAATGACGCTGGACTAAAGGCCAGGTGACGAACGGTTTGCTACTTGCGCATTACTTGGTCAGGTGATTACACAATTTCATACCTGAAATGTGTATTTCTTGTGAGCGCAAAACGAAGTCTGAGGCGCTAGAAAACTTAGCAGACAAGCGCTTGACCAGTTGTGCAAAGAGTATACGGGTTGCGCCTCTTTCCTCGGCACTCGTCGAACGCACTTCGTTGGCACCGATGGTTCCTCACACATCGCATTGGGCGTAAGCGTGCTGTCCGTCTCTGCCTATCAGCCCTGCCTACACGCTTGTTACACAGCGGCACTCTGACGAGAAATTCGCGCCCGCCGCTGCATGCCTGATGCCTCAACAAAAGCAGACACTGGCAAAGACGTTCGAGGTACTATAATCACGTATGTCCGTTGGGCTTTACACAAAGCGGAAATATGGCTTTTGACGGAATGCAAAAAAAAATTTAATGGGGACTACCGTCCGCAACACGACATTGTAAACCTACAGAGAGATTGGTGGTGGTGATTATTTTTTTTTTGGCGCAAGGGCTTCTGTGGCCAAACAGCGCCATTACACAATGTTGTTTCTTTTACTGAACGTGGAGTCAAAAACCCATTTCCCAAGCAGTTCACCCTGTAGAAAGCCGAGCACAATGTAGGAGAAAGCTTGTGCCCTTTGTATCACCGGTGGGTCCCCGGCGGGCACTGGAGGTCGAACCCCGCACCTCCCGCATGCGAACAGAGAGATTGGATTAGCAAATTTTTTTACGTTGCAACAACCTAAACGACACTTATCGCCCGCTTTACGCAATGCGGAACATGGCGTATTTTTCTCGGTTGTGTAGTGTAGAGCAGGGTATACCACTCTCAGTGCCAGCGGCATTACCCAACTAAGACTGCAGCAATGCCTCAAATTGCAGAAGAAGGCGGTTTTATCAGCCTAAGCCAGAAAGCGGACTTCTAGGCGTTGCTTACCGCTGAATTTACTTTGCACTCAGAGAAAACGTGGTGTCTTTTTTTGTCCAGACCCCACGTTCTATGCGCAGAAGATGCAACCGTCTGAAAGGCACCGCACACTGCTGCAGTGACTGATTTTATACTGCGCCTACGTTTCAGTCTTTACCGATGCAACAGCAAAGAAAAAAGAAAGGTGTAGACTAACAGCTGCTGGTAAAATAATTGTGAAATTCCTGGAAGCTGAGAAACGCCCCTCAATGGACCTGCTTGTGCTTGAGGAAAATGTTCTTTATGTTATTTGTGCGGATGTCGCGGTTATAAACAAAAAGAGACAAAAACGATAAGCTTTAACCCACTGATAACGGAGAGTCCGGCCATAAGGTACGCATCTGTTTGGTGCTATCAAAAGAGGCGAAGCGAGCGTGTAAGCCTAAAGCTTAGTTTGAGTGATGTTGCAGAGGCCGAACGGCGCGTGTAAAACATACGTTCTATATACTTTCAATAACGCGTGCAGTACGAATTTCTCCTTAACGCAGTGCGACTCGAAATGCACTGCGAAATAACGTAACACGACAATTTTATTCAGGAAACCTCTCTAATGTTAATGGTCATATTTAGGCCACGTTAACAATTCTGTCGCACCTGTTAGAATGCAAAGCCGGTCAACAGAGATCTCATCGTCGGCGTCATTATCACGATCATCCCAGTTAAGTCCACTACAGGACAAATGCCTCTAGAGGTGATATTTAACTACCTTCTGTTTTCTGCGTGGTGCAAAACTGTATCCTAGCGAATTTCCCGGCCTCATTAATCCACCTGATCATCAGCCACCAGAGATAACGGTTCGCTTCCATTCGCATCGATCCTCTCGCGGTGACAGTATAGCCAGTAGTGACCTGATAATAACATGGTGTGCCTTGCAAAAGTCCGTTTTTTGCTCTTAATTTCAGCTAGGATATCAAAAGTTGAGTTCGTTCTCTCACTAATGCTGCTCTCTTTATGCCTCTTAAAGACGCATTTATCGTTTTCGTTTTCATTTACACCACTCGTTGCCCCGTTCTCACCCTGATATTTCAAGCTTTTTCCCACGTTCAGTGTTAAATCCCCATTCGTAAGAAATTACAAAATTCAGTGATCGTGCACGTCTCTTTTGAAGGATATACGGCATTTATCCTGAGACGTTACATGACAAAGCAGGGGCAATATCCGATTCCTCGCTGACTTACATTAGAATCCGACGTTGCCACTTCAGTGTTTCAACTCTATAAACCTCTTCATTCAGCATTGGTTCAACCAGTCATGGCTGGTACGTTACACATCAAAAGGTAATGCACGAAAAGAGGCATGATAAAGGAAACTCGGGTTTTTGCCATCCGGCCTGCCGTCTCGTGAGTAATTTTCGCACTGTTTTTTTTTTTGGTTCATCAGTATTTGCGTCTTTCAGCAATTTCATGAGGAATCAGCGATGCACACCAAATTTTTTTTACAAGGTTTTGATTTCACTTGTTTAACTAGCTTGCATTTATTTTTTCTTTCTTCCTTTAGTCCTTTTTTCTCACAATGTCAAAGCTGTCTTCTTCAACTACAACTCCTTTTACTTATTTCTGCATTGAAGCGTCCAGTAACGCCTTTTGTCGGTACATTCCATGCTCGAGAGACATGAGCGGGACCAACAGAAAGAAACAAGAAGTTCGCTCGTCCTGGCGAGAATCGGAGAAGTAGCCATCTATAGCGTACATAAATGGACACCTTTTTCACGCGAGCATCTGTAACTGTGGGCTTGCACACTGAGATTCAAATTAGGCGTGAAGAATGGCAGGCCTGTGGTTGCGGTATTAATAGCGTGTTAAACAATTGAGGTCTGCCTCCACCCAAGTAAAACTCTTTGCTGAGCCCCTGTTCTGCATCTGCAAGCGATATCTGAGGGAGCCACATGCGCAAAGGCTGCAGCACACTGCGATGATGTCGGCGAAGAACGTCGCCCTTTTGCTCAGTTTTGCTTGTAACATGTCCGCCTTGGAAGGCACGTGGTGGGTTCCTGTTTACAGCTGGCCGCGGCCCTGCACACCACGCAATGCTTGATCGGTCTTCGTGCAAGGGGAGACCGTGCAATAGCTACGGCCAGCCCCCTTTAGGTGAGCACACCGGTTGCAGGATCGACTTGGCTGACAGGGTCTCCTCCTGCAGCTTTTACCCCATATACGTAAATATTCCGCCATGAATCACTATAGCAGTGTGCAGCAGATCAAACGAAGCAGTCAAATCTGCACCGTGTCAACCTTGGCAAGCGTGGGAAGGCGCCGCGTTGGTCAAAGCCTTATCAGCGCAAAACAATGGTCTGAGCATCAAAGGTGAGAAGCCAGGCACTGGTGCAAACAAACCTTCTGAAATGATTTTTCTGCATATGGCCAGCTGGTGCGCGCCATGCCTGTTCGATCAGCTGGGACACTACCTTTGGCTGCTGCACGTCACCTGCGTGCTCCTGCTTTATACGAGGTGGTCATGCGAGTGGGAGGTACGTCACCAGAACTTGAGAAGCTGCCCACGATGTCAGAAATGCAGGCTGCACAAAGTGTTTCCCAAATGGTGCATTTGTATAAGACTAGCGCCTCGCACGACTTTTCTCGGCTGTGGCACGTATAGGCTGCGTGTAGCGGCTTCACGACGAGGTGGCGAGAGCCGTACTATCAAGGGCGTCCAAAGGATAAAAACTTGCGATATACGGTCTTAACAAAGCATTAAAAAAATGCGACGTGGTACGTATAACACATTATTTTTTGCGAGGAAGCTTGTCTCGGTTTTTTTTCAGCCCGCGCTTCGAAAACCAAACGCTGAATAATCAGATAAATCGAAATCGACGCGTGTGCCTAGACTAATAAACAAATTACCAAGTTGCGTTGAACCGTCAAATTCTCCCCCACCAGCTAATATTTATCCTGCTGCAGCCCGTGATTAATCTATCTAAATAGGGCTACAAACAAAACGCGGGTCGTCTGAGCGTTCTGGAAGGCAGGGCATAACATCAAATTAAATAAGCTTCGATTCTCACATTTACAGATTGAAAGTGTCCACGCCAGTCGGTATGAACCACTGGTTGCATATTTTAAAAAAGAAATTAAATATCTGCGCATTTAGTTAAGCGATTCTGCTCTAAGAAATCCTACTGAGTTAGAGAAATTGTTCCACATGCCAGGACATAAAAATCAAACTAAGATTGAAGCTAGTTTTATAGTTTTTATCTTTGCTCAGTAACACGTAATGAAACCCTGATATTTGGAGCAGCTGTTCAGTTGTGAGGTACCACCTACTAATGTACTCGATTCACTCAGTATAATAACGAAAAATCGTTTCTGAAATGTAGAGAACAGCGCAGCAAGCATTGAAAAAAAAAACAGACTCGAGAGCCTTTTTAGCCACGTCCCTAAAAAATTTGGCAGACGATTACAATATCTGGTAATGCAAAATTTGAGCGCAGCTCTTCGCACGGCACCTGCCACCGCTGGCCGGTGGCGTTGTAGGGATTCAGGTAGCGTGACTGGGCCGGAGGTGGTGGTGGTAAACATTTATTATTTACAAGGAGGTGTTTGGGCCCAGGCCCTATGGCCCAGGTCCTCACAAATCTAGGTGGAGCCCCTATTCCGGAGCCCAAATGGCGTCTAGCGCCGCTCGCGCTTTGGCGACCAAGGTCCGTTGGGACTGCAGGTCATGGCAGTTGCGCGACGCCGCCTCCCAGGCCTCCCTAGAAGGGCTGGAGATGAAGGATTGGGAAGGGTGGGGATTGGAAGGGCAGGCCCAGACCATATGGAAAACGTCCGAGAACGTCGCTCCGCACAGCCTGCAGCCACCATCAAATTCTGAATTGAAGTGTTTCAATACTGCCGGGCACAGCATTGTATTTGTAAAAATTTTGAGCGCGCGCGGGCCGCCTGATCGGCTAACCCATTGCCCTGGAGTCCCTGGTGGCCGGGAGCCCAGATGAGGTTATAGTTTGGAGGGTCACTGGACCGACAGCAATTTTGTAGGATGCGCCAGGCGAGAGGAGGTATCCAACCCAGCTCATAGTTCCGACAGGCCCCCTTCGAGTCGGTAATGATGTGTTTCACTTGTGGGAGGGAGAGTGCAAGCGCAATCGCGATTTCCTCCGCGTGTGTTGCGCTGTAGGCGCGGAAAGTGAGTCCTGCCACTGTGATGTTGTCGTGGACCACTGCTGCGGTGAACCACCCCCCACGGTGGGGACCGGCAATGTCCACGTAATACTCGTGTTGTTGTCGACCATAATGTCGCTCCAGTGCTTCCGCACGCGCCTGGCGACGGCCATATTGGTCAGAGTGTGACATGTTGCGGGGAATGGGTCGGACCCTGAGCGCACGTCTCCAGGGTTCTGGCGCTCGTACCCGTTCCTCAAAGGTGATGGTGTGTTGGATGTGGAGTCGGTCAAGAATGCGGCGACCGGATGGCGTTTGTGATAGGCGCGTATATTGGTTGACGAGATGGGTGTCTCGGAGTTCCCGATAGGTGTTGACCACCCCCAGGTCCAACAAACGCTGGTTGGATGTGGTAATGGGAAGGTCAAGAGCCCGTTTGATGACTTTGCGGTGCATGACCTCGTGTTGGTCCTCGTCGTGTTTGCGCATGTGAAGGTAGAGGCTTGAGTAGAGAATTCTACTCGTTACAAAGGCATGTGCCAGCCGCAAGGCATCTTTGATTCGTAACCCCCCACGCTTGTTGGAGACTCGGCATACCATACGGCCCACCTGATCGCCATACATGCGGAGTTTTGCGAGTGTTGTGTCCGGTCTGCGTTGTCGGTGAATAAAGAGACCGAGGATGCGGACCTCCTTGGCCTCTCTAATCGGACCCGAAGGGAGTGTGAGGTGAATTGAACTGTCGCCCCGAGGAGAGGATCGAATATGGACAAATTCAGATTTGGTGGGAGCACACTGTAGACCACAGTATGCAGCGTAAGTGTCCACTGCCTCCGCTGCCTGTTGTAGGCAGGTCTCCATGTGCCCGAGATTGCCTTCTGTTGCCCAGATAGAGATATCATCCGCATATAGGGCATATCGGATGCCAGGCATAGAGCTCAATTTTGCCGGAAGGTCTTTCATTGCGAGGTTGAAGAGGAGGGGAGATAAAACCGCACCCTGTGGTGTACCCCGGGATCCGATGGTATAGGGTCCGTGTTCCTTGTATGGAATTCGAATGTAGGCCTGTCGATTCGTGAGAAATTGCCAGATGTATCGGTATGTATTCTGACCACAGTTGGCATCTTGGAGGTGGTTAAGTATTACTTCATGTTTTACATTATCAAAGGCTCCTTTCAAATCCAAGGCCAGGACTACTTTGTCATTGTGAGGGAGTTCTTTGGGCTCTAATATGTCATGATGGAGTTGTAGAAGGATGTCTTGTGCGGATTTCTGTGGTCTGAAACCAAAAATAGTGTCTGCAAAAGTGTTATGTGTTTCGAGGTAAGTGGACAACCTGTCTCGCACCATAGTCTCCATCAGTTTGCCGACACAAGATGTGAGGGAGATAGGGCGCAGGTGCTCCATATCAATTGGCTTGCCTGCCGTAGGAATAAACGTCAATAAGGCTGTTTTCCAATCCGGGGGAGAGGAATCTCTCCAAGCCAGATATGGTTGATGAATTCGAGGAGGGTACGGTAGGCTGCATCCGGAAGGTTCGCCAGAAGTTTGACGGTAACCCTGTCCCGGCCTGGTGCAGTACCACGTTTCATTTTGGCTAGGGCCTCCTTCAAATCATGGAGTTTGAAGGGGGCGTCCAGCTTCAGATTTGTTTGCCCTATGTATGAGCATTGAGAAAGGCGAGGGTCCACCGTGGTACAGAGATATCTGTCACACAATGTTCGGGCCAGTTGTGTTGTAGTACTGGGAAAGTTATGCATTGCACGTTGTAGGTGCGGCGCCGTTTCTGCACGCGTTTGATTGGGGTCAATAAGTGCACGAAACATACGCCATGTGTTGCGGCCAGACATCTGGCGTGCAGCATTGTTGCATCGATCCACCCAGTTAGTGTCGGCTAACTGAGCGGCATAGTCGGCAGCCTTGTGGGTGAGTTCAAGAATGCGGTGTCGGAGATTCTTGTTGTGTTTCTGCTTTCTCCATCGTTTGGTGAGACTGCGGCGGGCCTCCCAAAGATGGTGAATATGGTTGTCTACTTCAGGGGTGGAATCAGTGAGCTGAATATATTGTTCATTTTAGCGGAGAGTTGTCATTAGAGAGGTCACCCATTCTTGATATCCCGAGTGAACGATGTCGACAGAGGGAAGTGTCGAGCGGAACTTAGTCCAATTGGGAATATGTGCTTGCATTGTGCGTCGTTTAAGGGGCCGTGTGTAAATGGTCGTATTAATGATGCAGTGGTCACTGCCAAGGGTGTCTTGGGTGTTAAGCCAGTCGGCGTGCCGAATATTGCGGGTAAGGGTCAAATCTGGGCATGTATCCCTGGTTACCGAGTTGCCCATGCGAGTGGGGTTGGCCGGATCGGTATGGAGGGTTGCACCGAGAGTCGAAATTAGTTCCGCCAATTTTCTGCTTCGCGGTTCCTCCCTAAGGTAGCCCCATTGCCGACATGGAGCGTTGAAATCTACAATGAGCAGGGGGTCGCGTCCAGCCACGCGCATTGCTTCTGTAAAGAGCTTAGAAAAAGTTACGTCTTAAGTTTTGGAGGGCAGTATATATTAAGCACATGAATCGAGGGGTCTGAGAAGAGACGAGGACGATCGGAGGAAGAAAACTTGGAAAACTTTATACAGGGACTATTTACATTATCTACAAGCACGGGAAACTCAGAGTGCTTCTCAGTAATGAGAGCTTCTCAGGAGTCGGCAGTCTCTGATTCCTCTCAAAAAGGGGGGCTCTCCCCTGGTATCAAACCAGCAGCTCCTTAAATTCTCTTCGTATTCCCCAGGTTCCTAGCCGGGGAATACACTTCGAAGAACGATGTCCAATCACACGATGGCACTGATGGTACCACCCACGGCAGGGTGGTCCGGATGTTTCTTCGCAGCTCGGTCAAGGGAAAGGGAAAAGGACTCGGCCACGTTATAATAAGAGCAGCGTTATAAAAAAAACAATATAATTTAGGTTGCCTGCTGTGGCCTTCTCCAATGAGTGCCTAATGATTGAAACCGTCTCCATTGTCCTTATATGGTATGCATGAGTAATCGCCTTATGGAATGTCCGAGCACCTTCCATTACATTATCATATGGGATTACACTAACCCGGTAATTTAACCCATTTTCTGGGCTAAACCTACTTCCAAAATTCTGGGGGTCCTTTGAAATCATTTGGGTCCTCAGACTTTAAAATTTGGGGGTGCCCTATGAGTATTCCACAGGTGGTCACGCGGTTTTGATGACGTCATGACTCTCTCAATCACCTTCATAGATCTCCGGGCTCCTCATACCACTACTGGCGCAGTGGTGGAGCGGTTAAGCGATGCGCCATTGTCCCGACCGGTGGCTGTTTCAAACACGGCTTGTGAGGCCCAGGCTGCTCTTCCTGAGCTCCCGTAAGACTCATGCGTAGCGTCACGGTGGGAAGGTGACAATCCCATTGAATATAGTTGAATTAATATCATTGCCACGTGCCACGCAGGGCAGGTAGCTCACCACCTGGTGGCCAGGACAAAATGGAGTCGCAAGGTCACGTGACCTCTCTCCACCAATCAATGAGAGAATTTCCTGACCGAGAAGCTGGAAATTCTCGTGTGACGATAACCTAAATGATATCGCATTAATGAAGAGAAGAACGCAAGACATTCGCTTAGGCTCTTAAATGAATACTTACCACGGAGGAACAAGCAGTGCACTTGAAAAGCATATTTGCAATGCCAAGCGGCTTCTTGCACGCTTCTGTACTCAAAACTCTTTTCCTTTCTTCAAGTCGCTTGCTCGAGAACGGGCGCATAGCAAGTATTATTTTAGAGCTTGAATTAAAGCTTATGACATCTTACGAAACCTTACGTGCACACTGCACGGAATCATCGTTTACTGATTCACAACGGCAATTATGCTTCTTTACGATAAAGACACGGTACACACATTGCAATGCATCTCTTAAATATTTATAATTACGGATTGGTGTAAAACTTGTTAGCGAAACGATGGGCTCAAAGGCTTCTCAAAGGCCTGCACCAGATATGCTGTCTCCGTGCTCTGTAACGTAATTCCCACTGGAGGTTCCTATAGCGACGGCTATTTTCAATCAAATTAGAGATGTTCATTAAAGGCACTATGACGCCCCGTCCACTCAAGTTGCATTTGTTTCCACCTTTTATTGTCGCTGCTACCCGATCGAACTTGAGGCAGCAAAGGCAGGTCCGGTGCAGTACATTTAACGCGCGCAGTCATCGATCATGTCGTGCGTGAATGTGTCCCGCTTTTTCAATCAAATTTTTGAAAATGAAGCAGTGAATATGCGGTCTTCTGCGTTTAACCAATAAGACCGGTCGATGGTGCGCGGCTTCGTAAATCTCCGGTGCCGCAAAGTGGACCATCCGTACGTGAAAGGATCCACGAAATAATGGCAAGAAATTTGGAGAAATAGAGGAGTGCGGCAATATGAGCGCTTCATAGAGTCTCTGTAAGATGTGTGAACTCGTTACGTCAGCACTTCAGAAAAGGTTAAACTGGCGTTATCGCCATCATTGTTTGCACGGGGAATTCAAGTGTCTATACCGCATTCAGAAAAGTGTATAAAGTGTACAACAGCTGCATCTAATCGGTACTCGCCTACCGGGCACAAACGTGGAGGCTAACGAAAAGGGTTCAGCTTAAGTCAAGCACAACGCAGCGAGGCATGGAAAGAAAAATGATAGACGTAACGTTAAAAGACCGGAAGCGGGCAGAGTGGGTGAGGGAACAAAAGCGGGTTAATGACATCCTTTAATTAGAGAGACATGGGAGACTAATTAGAGGTGAGTTAGAGAGACATGGGAGACGCCTTTGTCCTGCAGTGGGTGTAGTCAGGCTGATGATGATGACCGCGTTCAGGACGCTTTCTGTATTGTTCGGCTTCATGCGCGTCTGCCCTCTATCGAGCGTCTCCGATATTTCTGTTTTTATTCGATACATATAGACCACAGCTCTCGTGGGGACCCACGCCTTAGCCGATCCTTCACTCATGATCTTGTGGCTCTGATGGGGAAAGCCCAGCCGCCAGTAAGTGAGGGAGAAGAGAACGGCGTCCGACCGCGCCCAGCTTGCCGCCTCTCAGCTGTGCTCACAAAAATTGCTGACCATCTGGCAAAGGCACGCGTTAGCAGCCCCTGCACAAAGCCGCATATTAAAATCGCACCGTCTGCCCAAGGGAAGCTTTTGTTCGCATCCTTCTTTTTCTCTTCATCCTAATGTATGCTTCTTCCGTTCGTAGTTCCTAAAGGGGCGCAGAGGACAAACTGAAGTTGTCATGCACAGCTAGGGCACACCTCTCCAATCACAAAGAGACTACTCTCACCGAAAGCGGAGCTTTCTTAAGCTACAAAAGAAGGAAAAAGTTAATACCGGCGATACCATCATCGACGGTTTTATCAAGCCAACTGCAGCGACGTCGAGACAGTTTCAGAGCAACAAGTCTACTCCTCCCGTGCAAAGCTGAAGGTCATGTGGCTATGAAATTTGACCTTCAAACCAGGAGGAGCGAAGACTTGGCTCTGACGTCATGCCACGTGACACATCATGCCTCGCCACACCTGCGCATGCGGAGGCGCCGGCATTCGCGCAATTGCTGTAAATCGGGTGGCGCTCAGTTCGCTGCATAAAAGCGCGTGGCGTGTGCTTACCTTCACACAAAGGCCATGGATGAGGAACGGGATGGAACTAGTGCTTCGACGAAGTATCGTCGCCGTGCAAGCCAGACCATTCATATGCAATAACGTTTAATCGAAGCTAAACCATGTCTAACTATGCTTAACAAAGCTTTCGCTCGTCTTAATAGCTACAGCCGCGTTGAACCACAGCTATTTTTTTTTAGTGCGTAGATCCCCAAGGCCAGGCTACGGCGCCATCCACCGCAAGGCTGTGATAGCTCAATTCCTTGGGTATTTATTGAGGTCGCGCGTTTGAACTGAGCGGTGAGAACTTTTAAATGCGGCTTGCTCAACAATGAATGAGTCTTTTGCCGCCGGATAAGCGTCAGCATAGCCACAAATATCCAGATAATCTACTTTACTAAAAAGAAAAGTTCACACAGACCCTTTATTCCTGCGCCTGACCTTTCCTAAGGAATGCGCTGTCTTATTTCCAGAGCATCTGCATGTTGAACCTTCTTGAACAAACAGCGCGAACAAAGACGAGCACAAAAGACAAGAAAGCGAACGACACGGCGCTGACTACCAACTGAGGGTTTATTGCTGATCACACAAGTATAAATACATGGATGTCGGCAATGAGGAAAAGGTTTACAAAGTGCAAAAAACCAAAAATAAAACGTAAATGTGACAACAGCAACATGAGCACGCTAGAAATCAGCAGAGATTATCAACCCCCAGGAGTGACAGCTCTTTTTGCAGAAGTGTTAGCGAAGGGGTACTTATACATGCATTTCCCTGCTTGAATATGTTGTATGCCTCGATAATTTCCCTCGCAGTTTTTTCCCGATTTTTGGCAATGACCTTGGTTTCATGATATAGCGGTACGCACTGTTTTTTCTCTTTCTTTGCCCATTCACAATCCCGGCAATGAATGCCGAGATGACCTGAAACTACTTTTGACACTTTATAGCTGTGTTCGCTCAGCCTTTTATTTATGCAACGTCCCGTCTGTCCAACGTACTGCCCTCCACAAGGCAGAGGGATGTTATAAACAACCCCCTTATCACAAGGAACGAAGCGTGACTGGTGCTTAGTTGTGCACTTCGCCACTTTTCCTTTGAACTCATTAACAGATCGGCACAAACCGGCCAGACGATCAGGCGCGGAAAACACAACATCAACACCTGCTTTTTTCCCCACTTTTTTCAGGGAGTGTGAAATTCCATGTAGATATGGAATCACAGCGACACGTTTGCGGTTGTTGTCCGATCCCTGGCCGTCTCGTGTAGCTGGTTCTGACTTGCTCTTCTTTAGGGCCGACTCAGCTACTGACGTGATAAGTTCTAGTGGGTACCCTGCCGAAAGCAATCTTTTTACCTGGTGTGATACGCTGGAATGCATTCTGTGGTGGCAGGATTTTGTTAATGAGCTGTTCAAACAGGATCCTATGATACCCCTCTCAATGAGCTTGGAATGGCAAGAACCATAGGGAAGAAGGGGCTTGTTACCTCGGGGTTCGAAAGCCCAGCAAACGTGGCTAGGAGTAAAGTACAGGCCAAGGTCTAGAAACTTGATGTGGTTGTGAACAGGGCTTTCATAAGTGATCTCAAGGGGGGAGAGAGTGTCAGAAAAAATGGACAGACTACGAGACACCTCCGTTTCAAACTCCAGTCCAGAGCACTTGACAATAACAAGGTAGTCGTCGACAAATCTAAATGTTTTTACGACCTTGGTTTTCCCAAGGCGTCCGTTGAGAGCACGGTCGCATCTGGCAAGATAAATGTCACTGAGTATGGGAGCGATACAGGAGCCTATGCATATGCCGTTTTTTTGAATGAAGATGGAAGAGTTCCACTCAGTGAAAAAAACGGCATATGCATAGGCTCCTGTATCGCTCCCATACTCAGTGACATTTATCTCGCCAGATGCGACCGTGCTCTCAACGGACGCCTTGGGAAAACCAAGGTCGTAAAAACATTTAGATTTGTCGACGACTACCTTGTTATTGTCAAGTGCTCTGGACTGGAGTTTGAAACGGAGGTGTCTCGTAGTCTGTCCATTTTTTCTGACACTCTCTCCCCCCTTGAGATCACTTATGAAAGCCCTGTTCACAACCACATCAAGTTTCTAGACCTTGGCCTGTACTTTACTCCTAGCCACGTTTGCTGGGCTTTCGAACCCCGAGGTAACAAGCCCCTTCTTCCCTATGGTTCTTGCCATTCCAAGCTCATTGAGAGGGGTATCATAGGATCCTGTTTGAACAGCTCATTAACAAAATCCTGCCACCACAGAATGCATTCCAGCGTATCACACCAGGTAAAAAGATTGCTTTCGGCAGGGTACCCACTAGAACTTATCACGTCAGTAGCTGAGTCGGCCCTAAAGAAGAGCAAGTCAGAACCAGCTACACGAGACGGCCAGGGATCGGACAACAACCGCAAACGTGTCGCTGTGATTCCATATCTACATGGAATTTCACACTCCCTGAAAAAAGTGGGGAAAAAAGCAGGTGTTGATGTTGTGTTTTCCGCGCCTGATCGTCTGGCCGGTTTGTGCCGATCTGTTAATGAGTTCAAAGGAAAAGTGGCGAAGTGCACAACTAAGCACCAGTCACGCTTCGTTCCTTGTGATAAGGGGGTTGTTTATAACATCCCTCTGCCTTGTGGAGGGCAGTACGTTGGACAGACGGGACGTTGCATAAATAAAAGGCTGAGCGAACACAGCTATAAAGTGTCAAAAGTAGTTTCAGGTCATCTCGGCATTCATTGCCGGGATTGTGAATGGGCAAAGAAAGAGAAAAAACAGTGCGTACCGCTATATCATGAAACCAAGGTCATTGCCAAAAATCGGGAAAAAACTGCGAGGGAAATTATCGAGGCATACAACATATTCAAGCAGGGAAATGCATGTATAAGTACCCCTTCGCTAACACTTCTGCAAAAAGAGCTGTCACTCCTGGGGGTTGATAATCTCTGCTGATTTCTAGCGTGCTCATGTTGCTGTTGTCACATTTACGTTTTGTTTTTGGTTTTTTGCACTTTGTAAACCTTTCCCTCATTGCCGACATCCATGTATTTATACTTGTGTGATCAGCAATAAACCCTCAGTTGTTAGTCAGCGCCGTGTCGTTCGCTTTCTTGTCTTTTGTGCTCGTCTTTGTTCGCGCTGTTTGTTCAAGATGCTTAACCAACTAGCCCGCCAAAACGTGTATCTGCATGTTATTTAACTACCGTTCGCCTTCCGTTTCATGCATAATCCGGCATGTTGATATATGTGTCACATGACGCGAAGAAAATTACAACAGCAGCTTTCTTCGGGCTCTCTCGGCAAATGCAGGTGCGCTTGGCAAAGCACGTGACAGGAGTGAGGATGCAACGTCCGAAGCTGGAGGCCTGTGCGAGGGCGACGGCACAGATGCGTCTCGGTCCCAGGATCATCAGTTAGACGGAATAACCCCCGCGGCCTGCCGCGGATCCTTTAGCTGGTGTGGAGCCATGAGTCTGCTGACTTCGGTTTTGTGCCAGCAACGTGGCAAAGTGATTCAATGCTTCATCACGTGATTCATTTAACTGTCACCGCTACAGCCAAATATACTCGCGACTGAACGCCCGAACATGTTCTCTTGAATCGTTACTTCTGCCACATTATCCGTGCACAATACAATTGAAGCTAAAACTCCTAAGCGAACGTGGATGCCCTTTCAACTCATTTTGCTAGGTTGTTTGGTGCGTCGTGGCGGGATAATTTTGCTTTTTGCAACTTATCCTTCCGTTGGTCCGCATATGTTCGGTTTGTTCCAGTACAGCTGCATTGAGTGAAGCGTGGCCAGCCACGTGGCTAGGAAAACAGGCGCATTTATAGCATCCAATAAAAGCGCGCTGTGGAGCTCCCGCTTACCGGCATTTGCTGCTCCAGCACGGGCGGGGCATAGAATGTCGCGTGGTACGTGCGTGACGGAGTGTCCCGATTTGATGGACGTCGTTTTGCGCTCCCCGCAGGCGCGCGGTTTTCGAAAGACGCTATACATAATGAAGATTCAGAGGCAAGTAATTGCGTTTTCGAAGTTCTAAGAAATGATATGGCTATTACACACAGCCGGCTACAAGTCGCTAATGGCGGTCAGGCACCTGTAATAGTCAGCTCTTACCAACCGGCAAGTTGACGATTAGAATTCAGCTAACCAGTGTCTGCTTTCTCACGTCCAGTAACACTGACATTACTATATATGCCGTGAAAAACTTATCTTTACCTCGAAACCCTAATTATAAAAATTCGTGGCGGGCTTCCCTGAAACACCCATGAATAGAATCTAAATAATAGCACATTCTTCTCTTATTATGCCAGTTTGCAATTTACAGAGGGACATTGTTATGTTTAGTGTTTATTGGCTCTGGTTTATTGCGAGTGATATTAAATCGTGTCCGTGGCTATTTGTTGTTAGGCTTCAAGACATTGCTGTTTCCTTTTTTTATCTTCTGTGCTCATAGTTGATTGCTGCGAGGGAAGCACACCAGAAGAAACAGAGAACAAAGAAGCGCAGTGGTGCACGCGAGAGGCGAGACAGCAGCCACCGAATGCGGACGCGTGCCGACACGTCTTGCGCCGCTGAGCTTCCATCAGGGGACCTGCGAGGCTCCAAGCCGACGCGCTTGCAGGTGAGGGGAAGCCGCTGCCATCTAGACGTGTACGAGCCGTCTTTCGAGGCTGCCTAACTCGCCTGAATGCTCTCTCGCTTCTCACGTGCCTCGGCCCCATTTCCTATGCGCACTAGAATCCCTAACTGCGCAGGATGCTCAGCGTGTGTGTGCGCGCACAATGCGTTGGCCATCAGTAACGTAGGTGTCTATCACCGCCGCAGGTAACGTTCATGGCCGGGCGACTGCTGCGGAACCTCAGGCTGCACAAAATACGCAAGGCCATGCAGTGCGCAGCGCCGATGGTGAGAAACGACGTCACCCGTTCGCCCTTCGAGTTCCTCAGCCTTGTTCCTCAGGGGCTCAAGCAGTCCGTGTACAGCGCAGATGTTCCCAAAATCGCCGTTTTCGTAAGCACAGCCGGAGTGACCGCCTGCTTCACACACCAGGCCTGCCTCGGGTCACCCATGTGTACGCCGCTGATTGGCTCAATGTTGTGCCCATTCAAGCGCAAGCTGTGCGAGCTCCTGGGTGGCTGGCTGAGCACCATCTGTGATACGCTCTCGCCATTGGCATCTGGCGCCTTCTGCCTGCCTTTCCAGTTTGCACACATGGCTGCCGAGTGTGCCTGCAAAGCGGTGCTCCTGTACTTGGAATGGTTTATCGTGGCCTCCATCCTCGTGCCATCGCTCTGCTGGATCCACCACCTCTTGTTCGCCACGGTCACTGGGAAGAAGCCAGCAGCCAGTCACCAAGGCAGCAGCAAGGGCAAGAATAATGGCACAGGAGCGCAGCTGCTGAAATGAGCCGGCAGTAGCACAAGGCCACTCCGGTGACTACCTGCCGGCTCAGCAGAGGCGCTACATTTGGCTACTGCACCACACCTACGTGCCCCTACTGTACAGTGCGGTCTAGCCAGTGGAAGGCCTTTTCCTGGCTCCCGAGCAAGGACTAACGCGGGCTGGTGACATAATGCCACATAATGCGATGCGCGGTCCGCTGATCCCGGTTTCCAAGAGAAACCGGAACTTGTTGATAGACCGCGACAAACGCTTTTTTATTGCGCTCGCACAATCGCAGTTCATACTTCGCTCCTGATCTTAGCTTATTTTTCTCTTTTTCGTGTTCTACTTTTCTTTATTGTGTGGCACTTGACGCCTTATGGTGATGCCTAATGAAGTACGTATATTCGAACTGTTTGTCTCTGTTGGATCGCCCTGTTCTAAACACCATACACGAACGAGCGATACCTACACACGAATGGCGCAAGTGGATCTGCTTTTTAGAATATACATTTTCCCGTAACATTGCTTGAACTCTCTCACGCACATTCAGGTTAGCTTGGTAAATGCGTTAGAAGTTTGCCAATTCTGCGGAATATATATAGAAAAGCTGTAATGCAGAAGTGTTGACGTGCTCAAGTACGTACAGGCTAGCAGATAAGAGATTGTCAGACGGATCAACGCTATCTGAAGACGCAACCCAGCGAAGTGTATCGCCACATAAGTTCCCTCTCACAAACTGTCATATTACCGGCAAACATCATCCGCGGCGCTTTTCACGCACGCCATCGCTTCTGCGGCCGTACGGAAGGCTGGAATTGAAACGATAATGTGGTCATGCGATCGTGAAGGAGCATTTAAAAATGTCTCCAGCGGGCATAGGAAGCTTCAACGATCCGCGAGAAGGATGTAGTGTTCCAAGAAGTTAATATATATTCGTCGGATACAGTTCAAAAGCGAAGCGGAATACGTCCCTCAAAGGACGCCCTCCAGCCAGTCGCGTCGACCGATTTTCATAACGCTGTGGTTAATCCCGGATTCATTAAGCCGTGGTTATTCACCTTTCACCTGCCGTCCCCTGCGATTTCGCGCAAGCAGACCGACGGGGATCGTTCATGGGGGAGGGGGGAACCTGGTCAAAGGGGATAAATCTGTTCTTTGCACAGCGAATTTCGGGCCCAGGCTGAGAAGGCGAATCACTTCGTCCGGTAGCTCCTCATTTCCGAGCGTGTGCGCTCGGTTGCTGAAGCTAAAGCGCTGTTTCGGTGTGATGGTGGGCAGACTGCAGAGCTCATGCTGCAATAGGTCTTCTGAGGCTCTGTCAGCGAGCACAGAAAGTTCGCGCCACTTCATGCTGGGTCTTGACGAGGCGCTGAAGCTGCATGTACAGAGCTTCACTGCAGAAACGTGCTTGACGCTGCCACTTGGAGTTTAGAGTGCTCATGATTATTGTGCTATGGTGAAGCGACGATTGAAAACCCCCGAGGAGGGCCTTTATCCCGCCAGGAAGCAACTTCACGCGGATGCAGTAAGCCAGAGAACGCGCGCGTCAAACAGCAGCAGCCAGGAGGGCAAAGAGGTTTGAACGATGAGCGGAGAAACACTTGAAAGGGCCCGAGGAACAAGAAATGTAACTGGCAAGCGTGGCCGATAGGGCTAGTTAGTAATTCATGACAGCAAGGAACACAACACAGCGCAGTTCAAGGCAGGGAGAAAGAAAAGACGGGACAGCAAACAAAAAAGTTAAACCTGGAGTCAAAGGGGATGGTGCCACATTTTGTGGCACCCCCCACTCCTCAAAACCAATTCTGCTTTACATTGTCTTGTGTGCAAATGCACCACAGCTTTCAGCAGGACAACCATTTTGTACAAGCATAGAGATCAGCGCACGCGGGAATGAGTCGAAGCTTTCCTGATTCATCAAAAGCAAGACAAGTGAGTGAGCAAACGATCTCTTGCACTAATTCAAAAAGAAATTGACTATCTCAGCGGCTAAGTGATAAGTGCTGGTTTTACCATTTCCTTCCTTCCTTTTGTTGACGAATTCAATCAGCGATGCAATGCCACGTGTTGATTGTGCTCAGGTTCTCCAATATTTTACGCCATCATAGCAATAAAATCATCGGTCGTAAGTAAGCGTCTGTGTCTGTCTGCTCCTTTAGTCCTGTCTTTTTTTGCGCTGTACCTTTTCCTCCGAAATGTACCGACTAGCCTTGACAAGTACCCTTTTGCAATATGGGATGACTGTACAGCTCCGGTTAAGTGCCCGTCACAGCAATCGCGAGGGTTAGGCACGAGCAGCAAACGAGAGGCACTGCTTGCTGTCATCACAGACAGTAATTTGCTGTGCGAGCCACTAAACGAACAATGATAATAGACAAAGCATTAACAGAAACGAGATGCTTGGTTACACTTGAGCAACAAGAGAAAAACTAGCGTTCCACTCATACCACCGATATGAAGGCAATTCTTCTAATAACGGGCACAGAACTAACTAGGCAAAATATCTGGGCAGTGCATTTTGCCGCGTCCGGGTGTAACTGCTATTCTGACATTCTATTCTCATGCTGTGCCTCGAAGTTGAAGTCTGATAACATTGCACACACTGCAGTTTTCATGTACTGTCTCTTGACTTCAGGTTTCGCAATGTTCGCATCAGATATACAGCACTGAGATTACAGTGATGCAGTGCATGTTATATTGTATGCTCCGGAGCAATGAGTAGTCACAACTCAAATGCCCAGTCTAATAAGTGACAGTCACTATCTGCTGATGGAAAGAAACAAAATCAAGCGGGCACATATCTGAACGTAGTGAAAACCTGCCAAATTCACAGGTTCATGGCATAATACTTTAAGTATAAGAACTTTAAAGTCTAAGCTAAGCAAAGGTAACTATCGCCCCTAATCACAGGTATGAGGGTTTTACAGCTAATCTACAACTCGCAAGACTCTATTGACCTCATTGGCTGGAGAGGCTCCTTCGAAGGGCATTTGCCTCTTCGTTCTCGAGTTGTATTCCACTATAATATCATGGAAGTGAAGGACGCAGGCCTAAAGGCCAGGTGACGAACGGTTTGCTACTTGAGCAATACTTGGTCAGGTGATTACACAATTTCATACTTGAAAGGTGTATTTCTTGTGAGCGCAAAACGAAGTCTGAGGCGCTAGAAACCTTAGAAAACAAGCGCTTGACCAGTTGTACAAAGAATATACGGGTTGCGCCACTTTTCTCGGCACTCGTCGAACGCACTTCCTTGGCGCCGATGGTTTCTCACACATCGCATTGGGCGTTAGCCTGCTGTGCGTCTCAGCCTTGTTACACAGCAGCACTCTGACGAGAAATTTGCGCCCGCCGCTGCATGTCTGATGCTTCGCTAAAGCACGCACTGGCAAAGACGCTCGAGGTACTATAATCACGTATGTCAGTTGGGCTTTGCACAAAGCGGAAATATGGCTTTTAATGGAATGCAAAAAAAGTTACTTAATGTGGACTACCGCCCTCAACACGATATTGTGAACATACAGAGAGATTGGTGGTGGTGATGATTTTTTATGGCGCAAGGGCTTCTGTGGCCAAAGAGCGCCATTACACAATGTTGTTTCTTGTGTACTGAACGTGGAGTCAAAAACCCATTTCCCAAGAAATTCACCCGAAAGTAGCTGAGCACCATGCAGGGGAAAGCGTGTGCCTATTGTATCACCGGTGGGTACTGTTGGGATTCAGGTAGCGTGACTGGGCCGGAGAAGAGGCGAGAACGATCGGAGGAAGAAAAGTTGGAAAACTTTATACAAAGACTATTTACATATACAAAGACTATTTACAGACTATTTACATAAGGGCAATTGAGAGTGCTTCTCAGTACAGAGAGCTTCTTAGCAGTCGGGAATCTCTCCCAGCAAAGGGTAGCTCTCAAGAGGGGGGCTCTCTTCCGGTACCACACCAGCAGCTCGTTAAGTACTGCTCGTATTCCCCAGATCTCTAGCTGGGGAACACAGTTCGAAGAATGATGTCCAATCAAACGATGGCACTGATGGTACCACCCACGGCAGGGCGGTCCTGATGCTTCTTCGCAGCTCGGTCGAGAGAAAGGGAACAGGACCTGGTCACGTTGTCGTCCACACGGCCTCCAGGTGGGCGCGCACGTGGGTCCTTAATGCGCCCATGTGGAACCAGAAGGCGCCTGCGTGACACAGGAATGCGGGCTGTCTCCCAGCAAGGGTTGAAAGATCTTGTACTGATGACCGGAACGCGGAACCTCTGTCGAAGGCGCGGCACTCGGGCAATTGTTCAACCCCAGCGTGACTGAAGAGCACAACACTCCGTTCGTCGACCAGATGGCATGTTCGAACACGTGGGGACGCTATTATCGTCACTGCTTCCGACATTCCTGCAGCCACGTTTCTTCTAGAGGGCTCATTCACCTTCGAAGTGGTTGTCAGGGAATCCTCCCCCATGTCCAAATTCGCCGAACTCAACAGCAGGAAGGGAGCGCGAGCACAACAGTACCCGGCGGCACTGGGGATCTAACCCCGCACCTCCCGCATGCGAACAGAGATTGGATTAGCGAATTTTTGTTACGTTGCACCAAGCTAAGCGCCGCGCATTCCCCGTTTTACGGCTCGTATATTATCTAAGTATGTCACGTGAGTGCGTAACATGGCGTGATTTTCTTGTGTTGCATCGAGCAGGGTATACCACTCTCAGTGCCGGTGCTTTACCCCACTAAGACTGAAGTAATGCCTCAAATTGCAGAATTCTGCCAAAGTATAACGGAGACTAGCAGAAGGCAGTTTTATCAGCCTACACCCGAAAGCGGACATTTAGGCGTTGGCTGCCGCTGAATTTACTTTGCACTCAGAGAAAAGGCGGCGGTGTCTTTCTTTCCTAGACCCCACCCTCAATGCGCAGAAGATGCAGCCGTTTGAAAGGCACCGCGCGCTGGTGAAGTGACTGGTTTCATATTACGCCTAAGTTTCAGATTTTACCGATGCAACAACAAAGAAAAAACAAAGATGCTGACAAACATCTGCCGGTAAAACAATTTTGAAATTTCTGGAAGCTGAGAAACGCCGCTTAATGAACCTGGTTCCGCTTGGCGAAAATGTTCTTGATATTAATTGTGCGGATGTCTCGGTTACAAACAAAGAGAGACAAAAACGAGATGCTTTAACGCACTGATTACGGATAGTCCGGCCATAAGGTACGCAGCTATTTGGTGCTTTCAAAAGAGAAAAAACGTGCGGGTCAGCCTTGAATTTTGCCTGGGAGACGTTGCAGAGGCCGGACGACCTGTGCACAACATCCGTGGTATATACTTTGAAGAATGCGTGAAGTACCACTTTCTCCTTAACGACGTGCGACTCGAAAGGCACTGCGAAAGAACGCAACAATATTTTTTTCAGGAAACCTCTCTAACCTTAATCGTCAAATTTAGACTGTGTTACCAATTGTGTCGCACCTGTTAGAAGGCACATCCGGTCAAGAGAGATCTTATCGTCGGCGTCATTATTACGAGGATCCGAGTTCAGTCCACTGCAAGACAAATGCCTATCGCGGTGATATTTAACTACCTTCTCCTTTCTGCGAGGCGCAAAAACTCTCTCATAGCGAATTTCTCGGCCTCATTATCGTCCTGACCATCAGCCACCAGAGATAACGGTTCCCTCCCATTCGCATCGATCCTCTCGCTATGACAGTATAGCCAGTAGCGACCTGATAATAACATGGTGTGCCTTGCAGAAGTCAGTTTTTTTGCTCTTAATTTCAGCTAGGATATCAAAAACATGAGTTCGTTCTGTAACCAATGCTGCTCGTTTTCTGCATCTTAAAGATGCCTTTATCGTCTTCATGTACGCCACTCTTTGCCCTGTTTTTAGCCTGATATTTCAAGCTTTTTCGCACTGTCAGTGTTAAGTCTCCATTGGTAAGAAATGACAAAATTCAGAGATCTTGCACCACTCTGCTGAGGGATATACGGTATTTATCATGAGTCTTTACATGCCAAAGCAGGAGCAATAACCGATTCCTCGCTGGTTTACATTAGAACGCGACGTTGCCGCTTTAATGTTTCCGCTATTTAAACCTCTTCATTCGGAATTGGTTCAACCGGTCATTGCTGGCCCGTTTCACATTAAAATGTGATGCACGAAAAGAGGCGCGATAAAGGAAACTCGAGTTTCTGTCTTACGGCCTGCTGTCTCGTGACTAATTTTGGCGCTGGTTTTTTTTTTGTTTCATCAATATTTGCTGCTTTCAGCAATGTTATGAGGAAACCGCGATGCGCACCAATTTATTTTTACAGGGTTTTTATTTCACTTATTTTACTACTTTGAATTTCTTTTTTTATTTCTTCCTTTACTCCTTTTTTCTCACAGTGACAGAGCTGTCTTCTTCAACAACTCCGTTTCCTTCTTTCGATATTGAAGCGTCCAGTAACGCCTTATGTCGGTACATTCCATACTCGCCAGACAAGAGCGGGACCAAAAGAAATAAACAAGGAGTGCGCTCGTGCTATCGAGAACAGAAGAAGTAGCCATCTATAGCGGACGTGAGTGTACATCTATAACTGTGTGCTTGGCCAGCGAGATTCAAGCGCCCATAAACAATTAGGCGCGAAGAATGACAGGCCTGTGGTTGCGGTATTATTAGCGTCTTAAACAACTGAGGTCTGCCTCAACCGCAGATAAAACTCTTTGCTGTCAGGGTGTTGTGCATTTGCAAGCGATGATCTGAAGGAGCCACATGCGCCAAGGCTGCAGCATACCGCGATGATGTCGGCGAAGTACGTCGCCCTTTTGCTCAGTTTTGCTTGTATCATGTCCGCCTTGGAAGGCACGTGGTGGGTTCCTGTTTAGAGCTGGCCGCGGCCGTGCACACCACGCAAGACTCGACCGAGCTTCGTGCAGGTGGAGACCGTGCAAGAGCTACGGCTAACCCCCTTTGGTTGAGCACACCGGCTGCAGGATCGATTTGGCTGACAGGGTCTCCTGCTGCAGCTTATACCCCATAAAGGTAAATATGCCACCATGAATCGCTATAGCAGTGTGCAGCAGATCAAAGGAACCAGTCAACTCTGCACCGCGTCAACCTTGGCAAGCGTAGGAAGGCGCCGCGTTGGTCAAAGCCTTATCAGCGCAAAACAATGGTCAGAACGTCAAAGAAGAGAAGCCAGGCACTGGTGCCAACAAACCTGCTGAAAGGATTTTTCAGCATATGGCCAGCTGGTGCGCGCCATGCCTGTTCGCTCAGCTGGGACACTGCCTTTGACTGCTGCATGTCACCTGCGTGCTCCTGCTTTATAGGAGGTGATCGTGCGAGTGGGAGGTACGTCACCAGAACTTGAGAAGCTGCCCACGATGTCAGAAGTACAGGCTGCACTGAGCGTTCCCCAAATAGTGTATATGTATAGGACGAGCGCCACGCAAACCTTTTCCCGGCTTTCGCACGTAGGCTGCATGTAGCGGCTTCACGACGAGGTGGCGAGAGCCGTGCCAACAAGAGCGTCCAGAGTATAAACACTTGCGATATACGGTCTTATCAAAGAATAAAAAAAAACCCTACGTGGTACGTATAAGGCGTAATATTTTTGGCTGTATAGTTTTTCACGGGTTACTTTTTTTTCAGCCCGCAGTTTGAAGACGAAACGGTGCAAAATGAGATACGTCGTAATTTACACGTGGGCCTAGACGAATAAATAAAATACCAAGTTGCGTCAAACGGTCAAATTCGCCTTTACCAGCTAATATTTACACTGCGTTAGCCCTTGAATAACTATCTAAATGGGGATATAAACAAAATGCCTGCTGTCTGAGCGTTCTGGAAGGCAGGGGCATAAGATCAATTTAAATGAGCTTCGATTCTCAGATTCACAGATTGAGGGGGTCCACAGCGGCCGATTTGAACCACGGGTAGCATCATTAAAAAAAATATCTACCTATTTAGTTACGCGCTTCCGCTCGGGTCGGCGAGGGGTGCAAAAAAACTGACCGAAGGAAGCTTAATGCCGCTGGATATTCCAACACTCGAAGTTGTACTGGAGAGCCACGGCCTAGATGTATGCCAGCTAACTAACAACTAACCTAAAGGGCCTGCTGCATGAAGTAACATGCAAGGAATATGGAGAAATTATTTGTAATTGCGATGTAAAGAGGGGTTTCTGCAGCGATGGTAAAGTTAACTACAATGCCATTTCTTCCCCAAACAAAAAAAGCTTGCGAGAAGTTGAAGCCCTCTTAGACGCTCATTTTGTCAGTAACGTTTTCTGGGAGCATCTCTCCGCGAGCGTCCCTAATCTTCCTACCATAAGGCTAATAAATTCTTACAGAGAGAACTTAGATAGCAGAATAACTGCCTTCAAGACACCGGGTACCTCACCTGGCGCTCAGGTTTCATTTGAGGAAGACTTGGCGTTAGCTGCGCAACAGCTAGCTAAAGATGTAGGCATGAGTATGACAGAGATCTCCACCAAGGCACTCCTTGTAAAAATAGAGGGTGATGGCTGTGTTGTGAGTAGACGCACTACCTGGACAACATTATCATTCGTCATCATTTGCAAAACGCGGAGGCTACAAAGCCATAACCTCCATCGCCTTCTCGGTGTGGCGGAGATCTCGGAGGGTTATTTCGAAATAAGAAAAGCTTTTCGGGATTTGATAAAAGAAATTAATGTTGTCGCACAGAGGGGTAGCATATCTGTATGGGACCACGAGATTCCGATTCGCATCTGTCCAGGGTCAGATTTGAAATTTTTGCTTGTTGTTCAGGGTCTGGAGTCTGCTGCATCACGCTATCTTTGCCCATTTTGTCGAGCGAACCCGCAGACAAGGTGCTCAGTTCTGACAAGTAACTGGAGCTTTAATGAACCTCGTTTGATCCGCACTCTTGAGAACATGAAAGCTGATTGCTGCGCAGATGCGAACGGGATTAAAAACGTGCCTTTGATTAACTCCGACTCTGATTTAATAATTACTGATGTATTGCACATGAAGTTAAGAATAGTTAACCGCCTTGTGGACAGATTTCTTTGAGAAGCAGAAGACAGAGATTACCGCGAAAAAATCCACAACCCACGTTTTATGACCATACACGTTCAGGACATCGTTGGCGCCATAAATAACTGTGGGATTAAGTTTCATGTCTGGGAAGTCAATGAAGTAAACAAGGGAAAAACATTCACGTCGCTATCGGGGGGCGATTGTGAGCGCCTGGTGAAGGCTTTGCCTGAAAAACTGGCCGGAAAATTGCACCCTCAAACAAAGGAAAAAACTTTGCTCCTTTGGAAGCTTCTGCGCAAAATTTTGTGCCAGCAGGAAAATGATGTTGAAGCAGGTCGCAGCATAGAAAGAGAAACCTCAGAATTTTTTCACACGTTCTTAGAATTAGGAGTCCAAGGTTGCAAATGCTATGGTGGCGATAGAGTCGCTCCGTACATTCATATTCTCTCGCACCACGCTTCCGCAAAGCACGAAAAGTTCAAGTGCCTTGATTGGTTTTCAAGCCAAGGGTTAGAGAAAAAAAAAACGACGTGCTAAAGCATCTGCACCATGGAAAGTCGAACAAGTGGAATGCAGCCGCTGACGCCCTCAAGCTGGCGAAAAGGCTTGAAGTGAGTGAGAATATCAGACTAAGCCATGCATATAAAAAGCGGGACGAGAGTATTGGTTTCAGGGACTTATTCAAGAGTCACGGGCGAAGAGGCCACGCTGAGCAGAAGAAAAAGTGAGAGAACGAAACTGTGTACAAAATGTAAATGATATAGATGCAGGGGAATTGCGCGCGGAGCTTCGGGCTATGGGAATGTCGATGAAAGTCGAATCAATATAAAACTGCGCAACCTTGTAAGGAAAGAAACAGAAAAGCAATGATTGTAGCCATTGGAGGAGATAACAGTTATATTGTGAGAGGTGCCTTTTAGTTTTGCGTGTTTTCTCCTCTATTTATAGTGCCGTGTTGTACCTCTGGTTTAGAAAATTCATCACTGTTTGAAGATGAAGAGTAGTGTTCCCGATTCCTTATGTAACCTGCCCCTAAAGGAGTGTTCCGTGTGCACTAAAAATTGTGTATCTCTATTATGTGAGTGTTTCCCTGCCATATATGCGCTGAGCAATTTTTGGTCTAATATAAATGTGTTATGTGCGTTTTGTAAGTATTGCCATCGTCATTTATAAAATGATCTGACTTGTATTTGCGTAAGAAAACTTTTGTATCTAATCAAAACATGGGGAAGCGATTTATAACGCAATGAGTACCGCTAGAATAAATACTCAGAGGGGGCGGGGGCTTTGAAAATGAACATGCACATAGGCCTTTATGTTCTGCGGTGCAGCAGGAAAAAATATTACACCGAATTTAAGAAAACTGATCGGGCGTATCGGGCGTGGATCATCTGATACTCATCTGATAACCAGGCTCGAAAAAAGTGACGACAGCAGTAATACATTCCATGCCACCATTTATGTTCAATTGTAAGTCTTTCTTTGCTGACTGATTTTGTTTGGCAACCGATTAAAAGTTTGCCTTGTTCTTTATTCTTTTCGCAAAATTTTGCTTCTTTTGTATGCCATTTTGCTGTGAAGTGTGTTTAGTTATATACATATTCGTGGCGTTTGGAGTGCATCGTTCTGGTTGTACATGTAATATGAACACAAGGTAATGACGCTGTGTGATTCTGACAGTACAGATTTTCTTTCCAAATGTTGTATAAAAAAGTTTATAATAAAACATTTTATGTCGGCACTATAGCCTTTGTCATTGCCTTTTTGCGGCGAACTTATAACCCCTTCCGCATCAGTTATCAGGCAGTGTGACAAGTGCAAGTTTGTTGACAACGACGTCATGAAAATAGACCTATTACATTTGCTCGATTTCCTCCCCGAAGGGGAAAAGGAGAAACAAATATAATCTTCAGTGCTTCGAATATTACTGTAAACGTAACAGATCACTTCACATGAGTGTCATTGTTACGAAGGCTCCACCTTCATCCATATGGTAATTTGCTGACATTGTGCTTCCAGCTACGTGCTCTAATGACCTCCCTACCTATTATTCTAATTAACTTTGTAACATGGAATGTAATTCGTGTCTGTTTTTAATGGTATACACTCCTATTTAGCGTCTAGTTCTTTTCGTTGCGCTCTACCTCTCTATTACAATTGTCTTTGCTTTGATTTACCAAACGCTGCTGCTGTCAAAGTATGCGATAGTCTGGGAAAACCTACAATGAAAAAATACTAATTCGTTCGATTACGGGCTATGAGGGACAGCGCACTGGAGCGCTTCGAACTAATTCGACCCGCTGGGGTAAATAGCCGAGGCGTTGTTGCATTTCGCGTCCGCTGAAATGTGGGCATAGCGGCTGGGTTCCGAGCCGGCCTTACATCACTCGGCACCCTGTGCAAGACTTTACCCCCCCCCCCCCCCCCGTTTCTTTCTCCCTCTCTTTGTATTTGTGGGGGAGTTCCCCTTTGATTTTTATTGCCCGTCCTAACGGGGAGCACTTCTATAGTTCCCATTCTTTTAACAGTATCAATGTAGTATTTGTGCTGGCTTGGGCAGGACACTTAGTTGTTCTTTATTTTTCTTCCCCCTCTAATTTATATCGCTTAACATCCTTTGATCCTACGATCTTTGATCTTTGATTACGATAGCCGGCAATGCTAAGTTTGGGCGAAGCTTTTCACACGCCACCTGCACCGCTGGCAGGTGCAGTGTTAGGCTGGTAGCCACGCTCGGGGGTCTTCCCGTGGGGAGCCACCTTCCCGTTGTCCATTCCTCCGCTCTCGCCGTGGCAGGTGGCGTTTCACTCTGCTGCTATACCTGCCATAGTTGTAAGGTGGCGTGTTACGCCGGCTCCTCCGAGAACGCCGACGCAGACGACTACGACGCGGATGCCAGCAACAGGTGCCTAAGAGCAGCGTTCTAAAAAAAAAAATAAGATAGCATTTAGGTTGCCTCATATGGCGTCTGCAATGAGTGTCAAATGATTTGCCCGCCAAAGCTCCGGTTGAAACCTGCTCCATTGCCCCTTTATGGTATGCATGAGTCATCGCCTTCTAGAATCTCCGAGAACCTTCCATTGGATTATCATAAGGGATTACACTAAACCGACACATTAAGCAAACTAAACCTATTTTCTTGGCTAACCGTACTTCAAAAATTCTGGGGGTCCTTTGAAATTATTTGGGTAGTCAGACTTTCAAATTTGGGGATGCCCTATGAGTGGTCCACTGGTGGTCACGCGGTTTGATGATGTCACGACCCTCTCAGTCATCTTCATAGATCGCGGGCTCCTCATACCCCTACTGGCGCAGTGGGGGAGCGGTTAAGCGATGCGCCATTGTCCCGACCGGTGGCTGTTTCAAACACGGCTTGTGAGGCCCAGGTTGCTCTTCTCCCGTAATTCTCATGATTAGCGTCACGCTGAGAAGGTGACCATATCATTGCATTTATTTGAATTAATATCATTGCCACGTGCCACGGGGTACGTAGTTCAAAACCTGGCGCCAGGTCATAACGGCGCCGCAAGGTCACGTGACCTCTCTCGACCAATCAATGAGAGAATTTCGTGTCCGAGAAGCTAGAAATTTTTGTATGACGATAACATATATGCTATCGCGTTAATGAAGAGAAGAACGCAGGACGATTTCTGAGGCACTAAAATGAATTCTTACGACGAAGGAAGAAGCAGTGCACTTGAAAAGCATATTTGCAATGCCAAGCGGCTTCTTGCATGCTTCTGTACTCAAAACTATTTTCCTTTCTTCAAGTCGCTTGCTCGAGAACGGACGCATAGCAAGTATAATTTTAGAGCTTGATTTAAAGCTTACGACATCTTACGAAAGCTTACGTGCATACTGCATGGAATCATCGTTTACTCATTCGCTAACCTCAATTATGCTTCTTTACGATAAAGGTACGGTATACACATTTCAATGCATCTCTTAATTATTTTTAATTACAGATTGGGGTAAAAATTCTTAGCGAAACGATGGGCTCAAAGGCTTCTCAAAGGCCTGCGCCAGATATGCCGTCTCCGTGCTCTATAACGTAATTCCCACTGGAGGTTCCTATAGCGAGAGCCATTTTCAATCAAATTAGAGATGTTCATTAGAGATACTATGACGCCCCGTTCACTCACCTTGCATTTGTTTCCACCTTTTATTGTCGCTGCTAGCCAATCGAACTTGAGGCACCAAAGGCAGGTCCGGTACAGTACATTTAACGCGCGCAGTCATCGATCATGTCGTGCCTGAATGTGTGGCGCTTTTTCACTCAAATTTTTGAAAATGAAGCTGGGAACACGCGGTCCTCTGCGTTTAAGCAATAAGAACGGTCGATGGTGCGCCGCTTCGTAAACCTCCGGTGCCGCAAAGTGGACCATCCTTACGTGAAAGGGCCCACGAAAGATGTCAAGAAATTTAGAGAAATACAGGAAAGTTGCAATATGAGCGCTTCAGAGGCTGCCTGTAAGATGTGTGAACTCGTTACGTCAGCACTTCAGGAAAAGTTAAACTGGCGTTATCGCCATCATTGTTTCCACGGGGAACTCAAGTGTCTATACCACGTTCAGAAAAGTGCAGAAAGTGTACAACAGCTGCATCTTACCGGTACTCACCTACGGGGCAGAAGCATGGAGGCTAACTAAAAGGGTTCAGCTTAAGTTAAGGACAGCACAGCCATGGAAAGGAAAATGATAGGTGTATTTTAAAAGACCGGAAGCGGGCAGAGTGGGTGAGGAAAGAAAGGCGGGTTAATGACATCCTTTAATTAGAGAGACATGGGAGACGCCTTTTCCCTGCTGTGGGTGTAGTCAGGCTGATGATGATGACCGCGTTCAGGACGCATTCTGTATTGTTCGGCTTCATGCGCGTCTGCCCTCTATCGAGCGTCTCCGATCTTTCTGGTTTTCTTCGATACATATAGACCACAGCTGTCGTGGGGTCCCATGCCTTAGCCGATCCTTCACTCATGATCTTGTGGCTCTGATGAGGAAAGCCCAGCCATGAAGTGAGGGAGAAGAGAACGGCGTCCGACCGCGCCCAGCTCGCTGCCTCTCAGCTGTGCTCCCAAAATTGCTGATCATTTGGCAAAGGCACACGTTAGCAGACCCTGCACAACGCCGCATATTAACATCGCACCGTCTGCCCAAGGAAAGCTTTTGTTCACGTCCATCTTTATCCCTCCATCCTAATGTATGCTTCTGCCGTTCGAAGTTCCTAAAGGGGCGCAGAGAACAAAATGAAGTTGTCATGCACAGCTAGAGTACACCTTTCCAATCACAAAAAGACTACTCTCACCGAGAACGGAGCTATTATAAGCTATAAAAGAAGAACAAATTTAATACCGGTGCCACCATCATCGACGGTTTTAGCAAGTCAACGGCAGTGACGTCGAGACTGTTTTAGAGCGGAACCTCTACTCTTCCCCTACAAAGCTGAAGGTCATGTGGCTATGAAATTTCTCCTTAAAACCAGGAGGAGTGAAGACTTGGCTCTGACGTCAAGCCATGTGACTCGCCATGCCTCACCACGGCTGCGCGCGTTGAGCCGACGGCTCTCGCTCGCCTCGCAACTATCGAATCACGTGACTCGCTGCACCTCGCCACAGCTGCGCATGCGGAGGCGCCGGCATTCGCGCAACTGCTGGAAATCGGCTGACGCTCAATTCTCTGTATAAAAGCGCGTGGCGTCTGCTTACCACCCCACGAAGCCCGTGGATGAGCAACGAGACCGAACTAGTGCTTCGACGATGTATCGTCGCCGTGCAAGCCAGACTATTCCTATGCAATAAAGTTTAATCGAAACTAAACCGTGTCTAACCATGCTTAACAGAGCTTTCGCTCGTCTTACTATGTACACCCGGGTTGGATCACAGCTAATTTTTTTTTTCGTGCGTGGATCCCCAAGGCCAAGCTACGGCGCCATCCACCCCGAATCTGTGACAGCTGAATTCCTTTGGGTCCTGAGGTCACGCGTTTGAATTGAGCGGTGAGAAAAGTTTTAAATGCGGCTTTCTCACTGAATGCGTCTTTTGCCGCCGGATAAGCATCAGCATAGCGACAAAGAGCCAGAGAATCTACTTTACTAAAACCAAGAATTCACAGAGACCCGTTAATCCTGCGCCTGACCTTACATAAGGAATGCGCTGCCTTATTTCCACAGCATCTGCATGTTATTTAACAACCATTCGCCTTCCGATTCCTGGATGATCCGGCATGTTGATATATGTGTCACATGACGCGAAGAAAATTACAACAGCAGCTGTCTTCGGGCTCTCTCTCGGCAAATGCCAGGTGCGCTTGGCGAAGCACGTAACAGGAGTGAGGATGCAACGTCCGAAGATGGAGGCCTGTGCGAGGGCCACGGCACACATGCGTCTCGGTCCCAGGATCATCAGTTAGACGGAATAACCCCCGCGGCCTGCCGCGGATCCCTTAGCTGGTGTGGAGCCATGAGTCTGCTGACTTCGGTTTTGTGCCAGCATCGCGGCAAAGTGGCTCAATGCTTCATCACGTGATTCATTTAACTCTCACCGCTACAGTCAAATATGCTCGAGACTGAACGCCCGAACACGTTCTCTTGAATCGTTACTTCTTCCGCATCATCCGTGCACAATACAGGTCAAGCTAAAACTCCTAAGCGAACGTGGATGCCCTTTCAACTGTTTTTGCTTGCTTGTTTGGTGCGTCGTGGCGGGCCAACTTTGCTTTTTGCAACTTATCATTCCGTTGGTCCGCATATGTTCGGTTTGTTCCAGTACAGCTGCATTGAGTGAAGCGTGGCCAGCCACGTGGAGAGGAAAACAGGCGCATTTATAGCATCCTATAAAAGCGCGCTGTGGAGCTCCCGCTTACCGGCATTCGCTGCTCCAGCACGGGCGGGGCATAGAATCTCGCGTGGTACGTGCGTGACGGAGTGTCCCGATTTAAAGGACGTCGTTTTGCGCTTCCGCAGGCGCGCGGTTTTCGAATGACGCTATACAAAATGAAGATTCAGAGGCAAGTAATTGCGTTCTCGAAGTTCTAAGAAATGATATGGCTTTTACACACAGCCGGCTACAAGTCGCTAATGGCGGTCAGGCACCTATAATAGTCAGCTCTTACCAACCGGCAAGTTGACGCTTAGAATTCAGCTAACCAGTGTCTGCTTTCCCACGCCCACTAACACTGACATTACTATATATGCTGCCAAAAACTTCTCTTTACCTGAAAACCCAAATTTCAAACATTCGTGGCGGGCTTCCTTGAAGCACCCATGCATAGTATCTAAATAATAGCACTTTCTTCTCTTCTTCTCTTTTTATGCCAGTTTGCAACTTACAGAGGGACGTGGTTATGATTAGTGCTAGTGGCTCTGGTTTATTGCGAGCGATATTAAATCTTGTCCGTGGCTTTTTGTTGTTAGGCATCAAGACACAGCTATTTCCTTTTTTTTCTTCTGTCCTCATGGTTGATTGCTGCGAAGGAAGAACACCAGCAGCAACAGAGAACAAAGAAGCGCAGTGGTGCACGCGAGAGGCGAAGCAGCAGCCACCGAATGCGGACGCGTGCCGACACGTCTTGCGCCACTGAGCTTCCATCAGAGGACTTGCGAGGCTCCAAGCCGACGCGCTTGGTGGTGAGTGGAGTCCGCTGCCGTCTAGACGTATACGAGCCGTCTTTCGAGGCTGCCTAACTCGCCTGTATGTTCTCTCGCTTCTCACGAGCCCCGGCCCCGTTTGCTATGCGCACTGGGATCCCTAACTGAGCAGGATGTTCAGCGTGTGTGTGTGCCCGCGATGCGTTGGCCATCATTAACGTAGGTGTCTATCGCCGCTGCAGGTAACGTTCATGGCCGGGCAACTACTGTGCAACCTCCGGCTGCACAATATACGCAAGAGCGTGCAGCGCGCAGCGCGGATGGTGGGCAACGACGTTACCCGTTCGCCCTTCGAGTTCCTCACCCTTGTTCCTCTGTGGCCCAAGCAGCTTGTGCACAGCGCAGATGTTCCCGATATCGCCGTTTTCATAAGCGCTGCCGGAGTCGCCGCCTGCTTCACACGCCAGGCCTGCCTCGGGTCACCCATGTGTACGCCGCTGATTGGCTCAATGTTGTGCCCATTCAAGCGCAAGCTGTGCGAGCTCCTGGGTGGCTGGCTGAGCACCATCTGTGATACGCTCTCGCCATTGGCATCTGGCGCCTTCTGCCTGTCTTTCCAGTTTGCACACATGGCTGCCGAGTGTGCCTGCAAAGCGGTGCTCCTGTACTTGGAGTGGTTGACCGTGGCCTCCTTCCTCGTGCCATCGCTCTGCCGGACCCGCCACTTCTTGTTCGCCACGGTCTCTGGGAACAAACCAGCAGCCAGTCACCAAGGCAGCAGCAAGGGCAAAAAGAATGGCACAGGAACGCAGCTGCTGAAATGAGCCGGCATAGCACAGTGCCACTCCGGTGATCAACTGCCGGCTCAGCAGTGGCGCTACATTTGGCTACTGCACCTCACCTACGTGCCCCTGCTGTGCAGTGCGGTCGAAGGAATAGAAGCCCACCTGAACCTGCGGAGCTGTAGGCCATGCGAGAAGCGCCATCTGTGCAGGACATTGCGCAACTGGTACGATAGCGCAGCCACCGCCTTTTCCTGGCTCCCGAGCGTGGACTATCGCGAGCTGGTGAAAAAAAGCCACATAATGCGATGCACGGTCCGCTGATCCTGCTTTCCAAGAGAAACCGGGCTTGTTGATAGACCGCAACAAACGCTTGTTTATTGCGCTCGCACAATCGCAGTTCGTACTTCGCTCCTGATGTTAGCATATTTTTCTCTTTTTCGTGTTCTACTTTGCTTTATTGCGTGGCACTTGACGCCTTATGGTGGTGCCTAATGAAGTACGTATAATCGAACTTCTCGTCTCTGTTGGATCGCCCTTTTCAAAACACCATACACCAACGAGTCATAGTCACACACAAATCTCACAAGTAAATCTCCTTTTCAGAACATATATTTCCCGTAACATTGCTTGAGCTGTCTCACGCACATTCAGGTTGCCTTGGTGGATGCGTTTCTGCGGCCGTACGGAAAGCTGAGATTCAAACGGTAGTGTGGTCATGCGATCATGTAGGAGCGTTTAAACATGTCTTCAGCGTGCAGAGGAAGCCTCAACCAGCTGCGAGAAGGATGCAGTGTTCCAGGAAGTTAATATATAGTCGTAGGATACAACTCAATAATGAAGTGGCGTACGCCCCTCAAAGGACACCCTCCAGCCAATGGCGTCGACCAATTTTCACTACGCTGTGGTTAATCCCGTATACATTAAGCTGTGGTTATTCTCCTTTCACCTGCCACCCCCTGCGATTTCGTGCAAGCAGACCGAAGGGGATAGGTCATGTGGGAGGGGGGAGCCTGGTCAAAGGGGATAAATCTGTTGTTTGCACAGCGAATTTCTGGCACAAGCTGAGAAGGCGAATCATTTTGTCCTGTAGCTCCTCATTTCCGAGCGTGTGCACCCGGTTGCTGATGCTAGAGTGCTGTTTCGGTGTGATGGCACGCAGACTGCAAAGCTCATGCTGCAATAGGTCTTCTGAGGCTCTTTCAGCGAGCACAGAAAGCTCGCGCCACTTCATGCATGATCTTGTCGAGGCGCTGAAGCTGCATGTACAGAGCTTCACTGCTGAAACTTGCTTGGCGCTGCCACTTGGAGTTTAGGGTCCTCATTATTCTTGTGCTATGGTGAAGCGACGATTGAGAACACCATAGGAGCGCCTTTATCCCGCCAGGAAGCAAGTTCATGCGGATGCACTAAGCCAGAGAACGCGCGCGGCAAAGAGCAGCAGCCAGGAGGGCAACGAGTCTTGAAGGATGAGCGGACGAACACATAAAAGGTCCCGAGGAACAAGAAATATAACTCGCGCGCTTAGCCGATAGGGCTAGTTAGTAATTCATGACAGCCAGGAACACAACGCAGCGCAATTCAACACAAAGAGAAAGAAAACACGGGACAGCAAAAAAAAAATTAAATCTGCAGTCAAAGGGGAAAGTGCCACATTTTGTGGCACCCCCCACTCCTCAAAACCAATTCTGCTTTACGTTGGCTTGAGTGCAAATGCACCGAAGCTTTCAGCAGAACCATTTTGTACAAGCATAAAGATCAGCGCACGCGGGAATTAGTCGAAGCGTCCCTGATCATCAAAAGCAAGACAAGTGCGTGAGCAAACCATCTCTTGCACTCATTCAAAAAGAAATTGACTATCTGAGCGGCTGAGTGACAAGTGCTGGTTTTACCTTTTCCTTCCTTCCTTTTGTTGACGTACTCAATCAGCGATGCAATGCCACGTGTTGATTGTGCTTAGGTTCTCCAATATATTACACCATCATAGCAATAAAATCATCAGTCGTAAGTAAGCGCCTTTGCCTGTCCGCTCCTTTAGTCCTGTCTTTTTTGCGCTGCACCTTTTCCTGCGAAATGCACCGACTAGCGCTGACAAGTACCCTTTCGCAATATGTGATGATTGCACAGCTCCGGTTAAATGAACATCACACCAATCGCGAGAGTAAAGCACAAGCAACAAACGAGAGGCACTGCTTGCCGTCACCACAGACACGAGTTTGCTGTGCAAGCCACTAAACGAAGAATGATAATAGACGAAACATAATGCGATACAGCGCGAATAAAGACGGGGACGAAGCGAGACATGACACCACAGCGCTGATTTCAACTGAATTTTTATTGCAGAAAGGGGATATTCATACAGGAAATGGAAGGGAACGCATGATGCCGCTACTGCTGGAATTGATACGCGGGATAAGATATTTAAAGGCGAAAAGAAGAGGCTGCAACAGCGCACAAGGGTGACTGCTAATAACAAACAACAACGCAGTGCAAGTCAATGATGAACGATAAGACAAGGCGCCGGCATTTTGCAACAAAAACACAAAAACAAGAGCCAAAGGGCCTTAAACCGCAGTACAAGGCGAGGAATGAAACTAGGGAGCAAAAAGCAGGGCACTAACAATTTGCTAGGGGAAAAGAAAGCACAAAAAGGGGAATAAAAGATCTAAAACCGTGCGAGAGAGACTTTGAAATTGCAGGGCCAAAAGGGGCAAATAAGAGGCTGCTCATGACATGGCGGCAAACACACCTGAAAACTACTAAGAGCCAAAAGGTTCTAAAATCGCTGAAAATCAAAACCGAATGAAGAAATCACCTAGATGACATCTGGCTCAAATAATCTACTTCTCGTTTCGTCAGGGCGATCGAGGGAGAGCTGACACAGTCCTCTCCTAGTTTCAAGATGTGCAATGCCTCCATGATTTCGCGAGTGCTTTGATGGGCATTTTTATCTAGAACAGTGCAATCTTGACACAACGGCTTGCAAGGGCGAGACGGACACTTCAAGCAATGCACTCCCAGGTTCCTCTTTGCTGTGTTGCTGACATCATTAGAGTGCTCCATCAGTCGCTCATTAAGGCACCGACCAGTTTGGCCTATGTAAGCCCTGCCACTACTCAAACGAATTTTATACACGACACCGCCTTTGCAGGATACAAACGGTGAACGGTGTTTGACCGGGCAGGCTGGTTTACGGTCTGCAGGGGCGTTTACTCTGTGGAAGAGCTTGGAGAGCTTGTCAGGAGCCGAAAACACCACTCTAACATCAGCCCGCTGGCCTATTCTCTTCAACCGGTGAGACACCGCGTGCAGGTAAGGAATCTCAACAACCTTGTTGTGCTTGTCTGGAACCGCAACTTCGCGTATTCCTCCCTTTAGCTTCTTCAGGAGGCCTTCTGCTACCGAGATGAGAAGTGTCTTAGGGTAGCCTGCTCTTTCCAGCCTAGAAGACTGTTTGTTAAAGCTGTCACCCATAGAGTGCAGACAAGATTTCTTTAGAGCATTAGTAAAACACAGGTTCGCGATGCCGCGCTTAACAATCTTTACAATCTTAGAGTGGGCAGAACTATAAGGAAGCAGGGACTTGCCCCCTCTCGGCTCATACCGCCAGCATAAGTGTCTTTCTACTAGAGAAAGCCTTAAATCAAGGAAGCGTAGTGACCCAGTCTCAGGTGTCTCATGTGTCAACATGAGAGGTGACAGGCACTGCTCAAAGGAGGGGAGAACACGAGAAACAGTACATGGAAAGGAGCAAACATTGTCAGCAAGTAAGACTAAGTAATCGTCTACAAATCTAAAAACTTTTGTGACAACTGAAGGGAGTCGTTCAGCGAGCAGTCGGTCATGATGGGCAAGGTAGATGTCACTGAGGATGGGAGCAATGCATGAGCCAATACACACACCGCTTTTCTGAATGTAACTGCTCTCGCCCCATTTAACAAAAGTGGAATTAAGATAGACCGTCAACAATTCTAAGAAGCCACCTACCGACATACCGGAGGAATTTTGAAATGCAACCGAGCCGAACGCATCGATGCTACTTTCAACGCAAGACAAAAGCTTGTCATGTGGCAAAGAATAATAAAGATCTTTAATGTCAACCGAGAATGCCATGAGAGCTCTGCAGTTAGATTTCAGGAAGTCAAGAACTGTACTCGAGTCCTTCAGAAGGAAGGGATCGTCAAGTGCCAGAACTTTGAGCCTAGACTGAAGGAATTGCCCCAAAGCTTTCTGCCAAGTGCCATTCTCAGTGACAATTACCCTTAATGGGCAGTCTGCTTTATGCGTCTTCGCTGTTAAGAATATGTCCAGACTGGCCTTGCCAGCAGCGTTTATGCTTGTAACAAGTTTTTCTAGATTTAAGCGGCTGCAGATTTGCTTAGCTTTTGATTTTATCCTTGACAAAGATACCCTTTCACGTCGCTCGAAGACTGATTCCAAAGAATCAACAGCTTTTGTGCCAAACATGTCTTTGGGCAGGACCAGGAAACCATATTCTTTGTCAGCTGCTAATAACGAAAGATCATGGCTTCTTAAGTAAGAGACGACATGATTGAAGGGCCTAGTTTTGTCCTTCAATTTGTGGCGAGACAACACCTCAACTCCTTCAGACACGCAGCTAGCGAAATCAGAGTCCTGAGCACAATGAGCCACTTGCCTGACCAAGCCCAGTAGATCCGGTGGCGACTTCTTGGGTTCCACGGCGAATTTCGTACCTAGGCTGAGAACACGAGCCACTTTGTCCGAGAGCACCACATCTCCAAGGGTGTGCACTCGATTACTGTGACTTGAGCGCTGTTTTGGTGAGATGGCACGAAGGTAGCAAAGCTCATGTTGCCATAAGGCTTCAGCAGTTCTGTCAGCAAGCGCGGAAAGCTCACGCCACTTCATCCTGGCCCTTGGGAACCTGTCGAGGCGATGAAGCTGCATGTACAGCGCTTCTCGGAAGAAGCGTGCTTGGCGCTGCCACTCTGACCGTAGGATCTTCATGATTCTTATGCCATGATGGAGCGAGGGCTGGAAACCTCCCAGGAGGGTCTTAATCGCACCAGGAAGCAGCTTGACACGGATGCACTTGACGATCCCTTCCTTCTGAAGGACTCGAGTAAAGTTCTTGACTTCCTGAAATCTAACTGCAGAGCTCTCATGCCATTCTCGGTTGACATTAAAGATCTTTATTATTCTTTGCCACATGACAAGCTTTTGTCTTGCGTTGAAAGTAGCACCGATGCGTTTGGCTCGGTTGCATTTCAAAATTCCTCCGGTATGTCGGTAGGTGGCTTCTTAGAATTGTTGACGGTCTATCTTAATTCCACTTTTGTTAAATGGGGCGAGAGCAGTTACATTCAGAAAAGCGGTGTGTGCATTGGCTCATGCATTGTTCCCATCCTCAGTGACATCTACCTTGCCCATCATGACCGACTGCTCGCTGAACGACTCCCTTCAGTTGTCACAAAAGTTTTAAGATTTGTAGACGATTACTTAGTCTTACTTGCTGACAATGTTTGCTCCTTTCCATGTACTGTTTCTCGTGTTCTCTCCTCCTTTGAGCAGTGCCTGTCACCTCTCATGTTGACACATGAGACACCTGAGACTGGGTCACTACGCTTCCTTGATTTAAGGCTTTCTCTAGTAGAAAGACACTTATGCTGGCGGTATGAGCCGAGAGGGGGCAAGTCCCTGCTTCCTTATAGTTCTGCCCACTCTAAGATTGTAAAGATTGTTAAGCGAGGCATCGCGAACCTGTGTTTTACTAATGCTCTAAAGAAATCTTGTCTGCACTCTATGGGTGACAGCTTTAACAAACAGTCTTCTAGGCTGGAAAGAGCAGGCTACCCTAAGACACTTCTCATCTCGGTAGCAGAAGGCCTCCTGAAGAAGCTTAAGGGAGGAATACGCGAAGTTGCGGTTCCAGACAAGCACAACAAGGTTGTTGAGATTCCTTACCTGCACGCGGTGTCTCGCCGGTTGAAGAGAATAGGCCAGCGGGCTGATGTTAGAGTGGTGTTTTCGGCTCCTGACAAGCTCTCCAAGCTCTGCCACAGAGTAAACGCCCCTGCAGACCGTAAACCAGCCTGCCCGGTCAAACACCGTTCACCGTTTGTATCCTGCAAAGGCGGTGTCGTGTATAAAATTCCTTTGAGTTGTGGCAGGGCTTACATAGGCCAAACTGGTCGGTGCCTTAATGAGCGACTGATGGAGCACTCTAATGACGTCAGCAACACAGCAAAGAGGAACCTGGGAGTGCATTGCTTGAAGTGTCCGTCTCGCCCTTGCAAGCCGTTGTTTCAAGATTGCACTGTTCTAGAAAAAAATGCCCATCAAAGCACTCGCGAAATCATGGAGGCATTACACATCTTGAAACTAGGAGAGGACTGTGTCAGCTCTCCCTCGATCGCCCTGACGAAACGAGAAGTAGATTATTTGAGCCAGATGTCATCTAGGTGATTTCTTCATTCGGTTTTGATTTTCAGCGATTTTAGAACCTTTTGGCTCTTAGTAGTTTTCAGGTGTGTTTGCCGCCATGTCATGAGCAGCCTCTTATTTGCCCCTTTTGGCCCTGCAATTTTAAAGTCTCTCTCGCACGGTATTAGATCTTTTATTACCCTTTTTTTGGCTTTCTTTTTCCCTAGCAAATTGTTAGTGCCCTGCTTTTTGCTCCCTAGTTTCATTCCTCGTCTTGTACTGCGGTTTAAGGCCCTTTGGCTCTTGTTTTTGTGTTTTTGTTGCAAAATGCCGGTGCCTTGTCTTATTGTTCATCATTGACTTGCACTGCGTTGTTGTTTGTTATTAGCAGTCACCCTTGTGCGCTGTTGCAGCCTCTTCTTTTCGCCTTTAAATATCTTATCCCGCGTATCAATTCCAGCAGTAGCGGCATCATGCGTTCCCTTCCATTTCCTGTATAAATATCCCCTTTCTGCAATAAAAATTCAGTTGAAGTCAGCGCTGTGGTGTCTTGTCTCGCTTCGTCCCCGTCTTTATTCGCGCTGTATCGCATTATGGAAAAATACCAACTAGCCCGATCTGCCACTCTTGCTAGACGAAGCAATATCAGAAACAAGATGCTTGGCTACACTTGAGTAACAAGAGAAAAACTCTAGCGTGCCACTCTTAACGCAGATCCGAAATTAATTCTTCTAATAACAGGCACAGAACTAACTAGACAAATTATCTTTGCAGTGCACTTTACCGCGTCCGGGTGTAACTGCTATACTGACATTCTCTGCTCATGTTGTGCCTCGAAGTTGAAATCTGAAAACATTGCACACATTGCAATTTTCATGTACTGTGTCTTGACTTCAGGTTTCTCAATGTTCGCATAAGATGTACAGCACTGAGATTACAGTGATGTAGTGCGTGTTATGTTCTCCGAACCAATGAGTAGTCACAACTCAGATCCCCGGTCTAATAACTGGCCGTCACTATTTGGTCATGGAAAGAAGAAAAATCAAGTGAGCACATATCTGAACGCAGTGAAAACCTACCAAATTCACAGGTTCATGGCACAATACTTTAAGTATAGGAACTTTAAAGTCTAAGCTAAGCAAAGGTGACTATCACCCCTAATCACAGGAATGAGGGTTTTACAGCTGATCTATAACTGATAAGACTCGTGACGTCATTGGCTGGAGAGTATCCTTCGAAGGGCATTTTCCTCTTCGTTCTCTAGTTGTATCCCAGTGAAATATAATGGAAGTGAAGGACGCTGGACTAAAGGCCAGGTGACGAACTGTTTTCTACTTGCGCATTACTTGGTCAGGTGATTACACAATTTCATACCTGAAATGTGTATTTCTTGTGAGCGCAAAACGAAGTCTGAGGCGCTAGAAACCTTAGCAAACAAGCGCTTGACCAGTTGTGCAAAGAGTATACGGGTTGCGCCTCTTTCCTCGGCACTCGTCGAACGCACTTCGTTGGCGCCGATGGTTCCTCACACATCGCATTGGGCGTAAGCGTGCTGTCCGTCTCTGCCTATCAGCCCTGCCTTCACGCTTGTTACACAGCGGCACTCTGACGAGAAATTCGCGCCCGCCGCTGCATGTCTGATGCCTCAATAAAGCACACACTGGCAAAGACGTTCGAGGTACTATAATCACGTATGTCAGCTGGACTTTACACAAAGCGGAAATATGGCTTTTGATGGAATGCAAAAAAATTTAATGTGGACTACCGTCCGCAACACGATATTGTAAACCTACAGAGATTGGTGGTGGTGATGATTTTTTTTTTTTGGTGCAAGGGATTCTGTGGCCAAACAGCGCCATTACACAATGTTATTTCTTTTACTGAACGTGGAGTCAAAAACCCATTTCTCAAGCAGTTCACCCTATAGAAGCCGAGCACAATGTAGGAGAAAGCTTGTGCCGTTTATATCACCGGTGGGTCCCCAGCGGGCACTGGAGGTCGAACCCCGCACCTCCCGCATGCGAACAGAGAGATTGGATTAGCAAATTTTTGTTACGTTGCAACAACCTAAACGACACTTATCGCCCGTTTTACGCAATGCGGAACATGGCGTATTTTTCTCTGTTGTGTAGTGTAGAGCAGGGTATACCACTCTCAGTGCCAGCGGCATTATCCAACTAAGACTGCAGCAATGCCTCAAAATTGCAGAATTGTGCCAAAGCAGAACAGAGACTAGAAGAAGGCGGTTTTATCAGCCTAAGCCAGAAAGCGGACATCTAGGTGTTGCCTACCGCTGAATTTGCTTTGCACTCAGAGAAAAGGTGGTGTCTTTTTTTGTCTAGACCCCACGTTCTATGCGCAGAAGATGCAACCGTCTGAAAGGCACCGCGCACTGCTGCAGTGACTGATTTTATACTACGCCTACGTTTCAGTCTTTACCGATGCAACAGCAAAGAAAAAAGAAAGGTGTAGACTAACAGCTGCTGGTAAAATATTTGTGAAATTTCTGGAAGCTGAGAAACGCCCCTTAATGGACCTGCTTGCGCTTGAGGAAAATGTTCTTGATGTTATTTGTGCGGATGTCGCGGTTATACACAAAAAGAGACAAAAACTATATGCTTTAACCTATTGATAACGGAGAGTCCGGCCATAAGGTACGCAGCTATTTGGTGCTTTCAAAAGAGGCGAAACGAGCGGGTAAGCCTAGAGTTTAGATTGAGTGATGTTGCAGAGGCCGAACGGCGCGTGTAAAACATATGTGCTATATACTTTCAATAACGCGTGCAGTACGAATTTCTCCTTAACGCAGTGCGACTCGAAATGCACTGCGAAATAACGTAACACGACAATTTTATTCAGGAAACCTCTCTAATGTTAATGGTCATATTTAGGCCACGTTAATAATTCTGTCGCACTTGTTAGAATGCACAGCCGGTCAACAGAGATCTCATCATCGGCGTCATTATCACGATCATCCCAGTTAAGTCCACTACAGGACAAATGCCTCTAGAGGTGATAGTTAACTACCTTCTGTTTTCTGCGCGGTGCAAAACTGTATCCTAGCGAATTTCCCGGCCTCATTAATCCACCTGATCATCAGCCAACTGAGATAACGGTTCCCTTCCATTCGCATCAATCCTCTCGCGGTGACAGTATAGCCAGTAGTGACCTGGTAATAACATGGTGTGCCTTGCAAAAGTCCGTTTTTTGCTCTTAATTTCAGCTAAGATATCAAAAGTTGAGTTCGTTCTCTCACTAATGCTGCTCTCTTTATGCCTCTTAAAGGTGCAGTTATCATTATCATTTACGCCACTTGTTGCCCCGTTCTTACCCTGATGTTTCAAGCTTTTTCCCGCGTTCAGTGGTAAGTCCCCCTTGGTAAGAAATTACAGAATTCAGTGATCGTGCACGTCTCTTTTGAAGGATATACGGCATTTATCCTGAGACTTTACATGACAAAGCAGGAGCAATATCCGATTCCTCGCTGATTTACATTAGAATCCGACGTTGCCACTTCAGTGTTTCAACTCTATAAACCTCTTTATTCAGCATTGGTTCAACCAGTCATGGCTGGTACGTTACACATCAAAAGGTAATGCACGAAAAGAGGCATGATAAAGGAAACTCGGCTTTTTGCCATCCGGCCTGCCGTCTCGTGAGTAATTTTCGCACTGTTTTTTTTTTGGTTCATCAGTATTTGCGTCGTTCAGCAATTTCATGAGGAATCAGCTAGGCACACCAAATTTTTTTTACAAGGTTTTGATTTCACTTGTTTAACTAGCTTGCATTTATTTTTTCTTTCTTCCTTTATTCCTTTTTTCTCACAATGTCAAATCTGTCTTCTTCAACTACAGCTCCTTTTACTTATTTCTTCATTGAAGCGTCCAGTAACGCCTTTTGTCGGTACATTCCATGCTCGAGAGACATGAGCGGGACCAACAGAAAGAAACAAGAAGTTCGCTCGTCCTGGCGAGAATCGGAGAAGTAGCCATCTATAGCGTACATAAATGGACACCTTTTTCACGCGAGCATCTGTAACTGTGGGCTTGCACACTGAGATTCAAATTAGGCGTGAAGAATGGCAGGCCTGTGGTTGCGGTATTAATAGCGTGTTAAACAATTGAGGTCTGCCTCCACCCAAGTAAAACTCTTTGCTGAGCCCCTGTTCTGCATCTGCAAGCGATATCTGAGGGAGCCACATGCGCAAAGGCTGCAGCACACTGCGATGATGTCGGCGAAGAACGTCGCCCTTTTGCTCAGTTTTGCTTGTAACATGTCCGCCTTGGAAGGCACGTGGTGTGTTTTTGTTTACAGCTGGTCGCGGCCCTGCACACCGCGCAATGCTTGGTCGGTCTTCGTGCAAGGGCAGACCGTGCAATAGCTACGGCCAGCCCCCTTTGGGTGAGCACACCGGTTGCAGGATCGACTTGGCTGACGGGGTCTCCTCCTGCAGCTTTTACCCCATATAGGTAAATATGCCGCCATGAATCACTATAGCAGTGTGCAGGAGATCAAACGAAGCAGTCAACTCTGCGCCGTGTCAACCTTGGCAAGCGTAGTAAGGCGCCGCGTTGGTCAAAGCCTTATCAGCGCAAAACAATGGTCTGAGCATCAAAGGAGAGAAGCCAGGCACTGGTGCAAACCTGCTGAAAGGATTTTGCTGCATATGGCCAGCTGGTGCGCGCCATGCCTGTTCGCTCAGCTGGGACACTACCTTTGGCTGCTGCACGTCACCTGCGTGCTCCTGCTTTATAAGGTGATCATGCGAGTGGGAGGTACGTCACCAGAACTTGAGAAGCTGCCGACGATGTCAGAAGTGCAGGCTGCACAAAGCGTTTCCCAAATGGTGTATTTGTATAAGACGAGCGCCTCGCACGACTTTTCTCGGCTGTGGCACGTATAGGCTGCATGTAGCGGCTTCACGACGAGGTGGCGAGAGCCGTACTATCAAGGGCGTCCAAAGGATAAAAACTTGCGATATACGGTCTTAACAAAGCATTAAAAAAATGCGACGTGGTACGTATAACACATTATTTTTTGCGAGAAAGCTTGTCTCGGTTTTTTTTTTCAGCCCGCACTTCGAAAACCAAACGCTGAATAATCAGATAAATCGAAATCGACGCGTGTGCCTAGACTAATAAACAAATTACCAAGTTGCGTTGAACCGTCAAATTCGCCCCCACCAGCTAATATTTATCCTGCTGCAGCCCGTGATTAATCTATCTAAATAGGGCTATAAACAAAATGCGGGTCGTCTGAGCGTTCTGGAAGGCAGGGCATAAGATCAAATTAAATAAGCTTCGATTCTCACATTTACAGATTGAAGGTGTCCACACCAGTCGGTATGAACCACTGGTTGCATATTTTAAAAAAGAAATTAAATATCTGCGCATTTATTTAAGCGATTCTGCTCTAAGAAATCCTACTGAGTTCGAGAAACTGTTCCACATGCCAGGACATAAAAAACAAACTAAGATTCAAGCTAGTTTTATAGTTTTCATCTTTGGTCAGTAACACGCAATGAAACCCTGATATTTGGAGCAGCTGTTCAGTTGTGAGGTACCACCTACTAATGTACTCGATGCACTCAGTATAATAACGAAAAATCGTTTCTGAAATGTAGAGAACAGCGCAGCAAGCAACGAAAAAAAAACAGACTCGAGAGCCTTTTTAGCCACGTCCATAAAAAATTTGGCAGACGATTACAGTATCTGGTAATGCGAAATTTGAGCGCAGCTCTTCGCACGCCACCTGCCACCGGTGGCCGGTGGCGTTGTTGGGATTCAGGTAGCGTGACTGGGCCGGAGGTGGTGGTGGTGGTAAACATTTATTATTTACAAGGAGGTGTTTGGGTCTAGGCTCTATGGCCCAGGTCCTCACAAATCTAGGTGGAGCCCCTATTCCGGAGCCCCAATGGCGTCTAGCGCCGCTCGCGCCCTGGCGACCAAGGTCCGTTGGGACTGCCGGTCATGGCAGTTGAGCAGCGCCGCCTCCCAGGCCTCCCTAGAAGGGTGGGAGATGAAGGATTGGGAAGGGTGGGGATTGGAAGTGCAGGTCCAGACCATATGAAAAACGTCCGAGAACGTCGCTCCGCACAGCCTGCAGCCACCATCAAATTCTGAATTGAAGTGTTTCAATACTGCCGGGCACAGCATTGTATTTGTAAAAATTTTGAGAAGAAGCCATTCGTCTGCTCTCCGGAGACCCTTACAGGGTTCCGGAAAGCGACTATGACTGTCCTTATAATATGTAGTGATGTATTTGAATGTAACTAGATATTGGGTAGGCTCGTAGTAGCCTTCCTGAACAAGTGCGGGTGCGCGGGGAGAGAGCGCGCGGGCCGCCTTATCGGCTAACTCATTGCCCTGGAGTCCCTGGTGGCCGGGAGCCCAGATGAGGTTACAGTTTGGAGGGTCACTGGACCGACAGCAGTTTTGTAGGATGCGCCAGGCGAGAGGAGGTATCCAACCCAGCTCATAGTTCCGACAGGCCCCCTTCGAGTCGGTAATGATGTGTTTCACTTGTGGGAGGGAGAGTGCGAGCGCAATCGCGATTTCCTCCGCGTGTGTTGCGCTGTAGGCGCGGAAAGTGAGTCCTGCCACTGTGATGTTGTCGTGGACCACTGCTGCGGTGAACCACCCCCCACGGTGGGGACCGGCAATGTCCACGTAATACTCGTGTTGTTGTCGACCATAATGTCGCTCCAGTGCTTCCGCACGCGCCTGGAGACGGCCATTGTGGTCAGAGTGGGACATGTTGCGGGGAATGGGTCGGACCCTGAGGGCCCGTCTCCAGGGTTCTGGCGCTCGTACCCGTTCCTCAAAGGTGATGGTGTGTTGGATGTGGAGTCGGTCAAGAATGCGGCGACCGGATGGCGTTTGTGATAGGCGCGTATATTGGTTGACGAGACGGGCGTCTCGGAGTTCCCGATAGGTTTTGACCACCCCCAGATCCAACAAACGCTGGTTGGATGTGGTAATGGGAAGGTCAAGAGCCCGTTTGTTGACTTTGCGGTGCATGACCTCGAGTTGGTCCTCGTCGTGTTTGCGCATGTGAAGGTAGAGGGTTGAGTAGAGAATTCTACTCGTTACAAAGGCATGTGCCAGCCACAAGGCATCTTTGATTCGTAACCCCTCACGCTTGTTGGAGACTCGGCATACCATACGGCACTCCTGATCGCCATACATGCGGAGTTTTGCGAGTGTTGTGTCCGGTCTGCGTTGTCGGTGAATAAAGAGACCGAGGATGCGGACCTCCTTGGCCTCTCTAATCGGACCTGAAGGGAATGTGAGGTGAATTGAAGTGTCGTCCCGAGGAGAGGATCGAATATGGACAAATTCAGATTTGGTGGGAGCACACTGGAGACCACAGTATGCAGCGTAAGTGTCCACTGCCTCCGCTGCCTGTTGTAGGCAGGTCTCCATGTGCCCGAGATTGCCTTCTGTTGCCCAGATAGAGATATCATCCGCATATAGGGCATATCGGATACCAGGCATAGAGCTTAATTTTGCCGGAAGGTCTTTCATTGCGAGGATGAAGAGGAGGGGAGATAAAACCGCACCCTGTGGTGTACCCAGGAATCTTATAATATAGGGTCCGTGTTCCTTGTCTTGAATTCGAATGTAGGCCTGTCGATTCGTGAGAAATTGCCAGATGTATCGGTATGTATTCTGACCACAGTTGGTATCTTGGAGGTGGTTAAGTATTACTTCATGCTTTACATTATCAAAGGCTCCTTTCAAATCCAAGGCCAGGACTACTTTGTTATTGTGAGGGAGTTCTTTGGGCTCTAATATGTCATGATGGAGTTGTAGAAGGATGTCTTGTGCGGATTTCTGTGGTTGGAAACGAAACATAGTGTCTGCAAAAGTGTGATGTGTTTCGAGGTAAGTGGACAACCTGTCTCGCACCATAGTCCCCATCAGTTTGCCGACACAAGATGTGAGGGAGATAGGGCGCAGGTGCTCCACATCAATTGGCTTGCCTGCCTTAGGAATAAACGTCACTAAGGCTGTTTTCCACTCCGGGGGGTGTAAGGTTTCTGGCGACAGCCGGTGGTCTGATTCAGCTGCGTATTCGGCCAGGACACCTGCAACCGGGGTCACTGCACGGCGATAGGCATTTTGGTTCCCACGGCCGGTCCTCGCGAGGTTTATTGGATTCGAGACGGAGGATTCCACTGCCGTTTGTAAACCTTGTTCGCGGAAGATCGTGCGGCCCGGGGGCAGTTAGCGACCGCCGAACCGAGCAGGGGTGACTCACCCCTTCAACTATGCCTGCTCGCGGGTGCCTCGCCCATTCGGACTTCCCGGAAGACGTGTTCGGCTGGAGCGTGCGAACTGTCGTTCGGACGCGAAGACACCGCTCTCTCTGGTGGGGGCGATTGTCCAGCGGCACCCTCTTTCTCCGGCAAGGCATGTAACGGGGCGCGTCCCTATGTGAAGTGCTGTGTGTGTGTGTGTGAGTACGACAGCGCAAGTTAGGCCACGCCCAACCTGGCGAAGACATTCTCGGACCTGGGGAATCCTGGGGACCGGACCCTTTTTAAACCGGACGACGAGTGCCATGAGAAGGAATCCTTGATCATCCTCAGATCTTCTCAGATCCTCCGACCTTCCCCCATCACCCTCCAATGGGTTCCAAAATCTTGTAAATAATGTAAAATAAACCCCCTGTACAGTTTCCTACATAACCAAGTCCGACAACGTCATTCGAAGAAGGGACCTGCGGCGCTGAAAGAGTCAGCTCACTCAAGGACCCCTCGTCCCCAACAGAGGAGAGGAATCTCTCCAAGCCAGATATGGTTGATGAATTCGAGGAGGGTACGGTAGGCTGCATCCGGAAGGTTCGCCAGAAGTTTGACGGTAACCCTGTCCAGGCCTGGTGCAGTACCACGTTTCATTTTGGCTAAGGCCTCCTTCAAATCATGGAGCTTGAAGGGGGCGTCCAGCTCCAGATTTGCTTGCCCTATGTATGAGCATTGAGAAAGGCGAGGGTCCACCATGGTACAGAGATATCTGTCACACAATGTTCGGGCCAGTTGTGTTGTAGTACTGGGAAAGTTATGCATTGCACGTTGTAGGTGCGGCGCCGTTTCTGCACGCGTTTGATTGGGGTCAATAAGTGCACGAAACACACGCCATGTGTTGCGGCCAGACATCTGGCGTGCAGCACTGTTGCATCGATCCACCCAGTTAGTGTCGGCTAACTGAGCGGCATAGTCGGCAGCCTTGTGGGTGAGTTCAAGAATGCGGTGTCTGAGATTCTTGTTGTGTTTCTGCTTTCTCCATCGTTTGGTGAGACTGCGGCGGGCCTCCCAAAGATGGAGAAGATGGTTGTCTACTTCAGGGGTGGAATCAGTGAGCTGAATATACTGTTCATTTTTGCGGAGAGTTGTCATTAGAGAGGTCACCCATTCTTGATATCCCGAGTGAACGATGTCGACAGAGGGAAGTGTCGAGCGGAACTTAGTCCAATCGGGAATATGTGCTTGCGTTGTGCGGCATTTAAGGGGCCGTGCGTAAATGGTCGTATTAATGATTCAGTGGTCACTGCCAAGGGTGTCTTGGGTGTTAAGCCAGTCGGCGTGCCGAATATTAGGGGTAAGGGTCAAATCTGGGCATGTATCCCTGGTTACCGAGTTGCCCATGCGAGTGGGGTTGGCCGGATCGGTATGGAGGGTTGCACCGAGAGTCGAAATTAGTTCCGCCAATTTTCTGCTTCGGGGTTCCTCCCTAAGGTAGCCCCATTGCCGACATGGAGCGTTGAAATCTCCTACAATGAGCAGGGGGTCGCGTCCAGCCACGCGTATTGCTTCTGTAAAGAGCTTAGAAAAAGTTACGTCTTTAAGTTTTGGAGGACAGTATATATTAAGCACATGAATCGAGGGGTCTGAGAAGAGACGAGGACGATCGGAGGAAGAAAACTTGGAAAACTTTATACAAGGACTATTTACATTATCTGCAAGCACGGGCAACTGAGAGTGCTTCTCAGTAATGAGAGCTTCTCAGGAGTCGGGAGTATCTGATACTCTCAAGAAGGGGGGCTCTCCCCTGGTATCAAACCAGCAGCTCCTTAAATACTCTTCGTATTCCCCAGATTCCTAGCCGGGGAATACAGTTCAAAGAACGATGTCCAATCACACGATGGCACTGATGGTGCCACCCACGGCAGGGCGGTCCGGACGTTTCTGCGCAGCTCGGTCAAGGAAAAGGGAAAAGGAATCGGCCACGTTATAAAAAGAGCAGCGTTATAAAAAAACAATATAATTTAGGTTGCCTGCTGTGGCCTTCTCCAATGAGTGCCTAATGATTGAAACCGTCTCCATTGCCCTTATATGGTATGCATGAGTAATCGCCTTATAGAATGTCCGAGCACCTTCCATTAGATTATCATATGGGATTACACTAACCCGACAACTTAACCCATTTTCTGAGCTAAACCTACTTCCAAAATTCTGGGGGTCCTTTGAAATCATTTGGGTCCTCAGACTTTCAAAATTGGGGGTGCCCTATGAGTATTCCACAGGTGGTCACGCGGTTTTGATGACGTCATGGCTCTCTCAATCATCTTCATAGATCGCCGGGCTCCTCATACCACTACTGGCCCAGTGGTGGAGCGGTTAAGCGATGCGCCATTGTCCCGACCGGTAGCTGTTTCAAACACGGCTTGTGAGGCCCAGGTTGCTCTTCCCGAGCTCCCGTAAGGCTCATGCGTAGCGTCACGCTGAGAAGGTGACCATAGCTTTGAATTTATTTGAATTAATATCATTGCCAGGTGCCACGAGGGGCAGGTAGCTAACCACCCGGTGGCCAGGTAATAATGGAGTCGCAAGGTCACGTGACCTCTCTCGACCAATAAGAGAATTTCGCGACAACCTAAATGCTATCTCATTAATTAAGAGAAGAACGCAAGACATTCGCTTAGGCTCTTAAATGAATATTTACCACGGAGGAACAAGCAGTGCACTTGAAAACATATTTGCAATGCCAAGCGGCTTCTTGCACGCTTCTGTACTCAAAACTCTTTTTCTTTCTTCAAGTCGCTTGCTCGAGAACGAACGCATAGCAAGTATTATTTTAGAGCTTGAATTAAAGCTTACGACATCTTACGAAAGCTTACGTGCACACTGCACGGAATCATCGTTTACTGATTCACTAACGGCAATTATGCTTCTTTACGATAAAGACACGGTACACACACTGCAATGCATCTCTTAAATATTTATAAGTACGGATTGGTGTAAAACTTGTTAGCGAAACAATGGGCTCAAAGGCTTCTCAAAGGCCTGCACCAGATGTGCCGTCCCCGTGCTCAATAACGTAATTCCCACTAGAGGCTCCTAACGAGAGCAATGTTCAATCAAATTAGAGATGTTCATTAGAGGCACTATGACGCCCCGTCCACTCAAGTTGCATTTGTTTCCACCTTTTATTGTCGCTGCTAGCCGATCGAACTTGAGGCATCAAAGGCAGGTCTGGTGCAGTACATATAACGCGCGCAGTCATCGATCATGTCGTGCGTGAATGTGTCCCGCTTTTTCAATCAAATTTTTCAAAATGAAGCAGTGAATATGCGGTCTTCTGCGTTTAAGCAATACGACCGGTCGATGGTGCGCGGCTTCGTAAATCTCCGGTGCCGCAAAGTGGACCATCCGTACGTGAAAGGATCCACGAAATGATGGTGAGAAATTTGGAGAAATAGAGGAATGCGGCAATATGAGCGCTTCATAGAGTCTCTGTAAGATGTGTGAACTCGTTACGTCAGCCCTTCAGGAAAAGTTAAACTGGCGTTATCGCCATCATTGTTTGCACGGGGAAATCAAGTGTCTATACCGCGTTCAGAAAAGTGCACAAATGTGTACAACAGCTGCATCTTACCGGTACTCACCTACGGGGCAGAAGCATGGAGGCTAACGAAAAGGGTTCAGCTTAAGTTAAGGACAGCACAGCCATGGAAAGGAAAATGATAGGTGTATTTTAAAAGACCGGAAGCGGGCAGAGTGGGTGAGGAAAGAAAGGCGGGTTAATGACATCCTTTAATTAGAGAGACATGGGAGACGCCTTTGTCCTGCAGTGGGTGTAGTCAGGCTGATGACGATGACTGCGTTCAAGACGCTTTCTGTATTGTTCGGCTTCATGCGTGTCTGCCCTCTCTCGAGCGTCTCCGATATTTCTGTTTTTGTTCCATGCATATTGCCACCTGGTGTTCTCAGGTGGCGCTGAAGTGTCTTCGAAGACGTTGAAGTGTCTCTCGCTGGCTGGCTGGCTGCTTGCTGTATTCTGCTGGTTAGCGACCTGTCTCCCTGTTTTCCGTTACATATTTTGGTGTAGGCGCTGGGTAAAGATCCCTGTATATGTCTCATACTCCTCCGGATACCCTGGGCTCCAGTCCTTCGCTAGTGGACACCCCCGTGCACCGTGCTAGCCGGAGAAATCAAGGCCTACCTCCCGAACACGGGCTTTTGGAGTCTGCCAGAGCACCCACCCATCGACCTGTCATGCCAGCTGCTGCCTACTACACCTTGCAGAATCCGCGACTGCCCAAACCATTCCACGGCAGTCAGCTCGAAGACGTAGAGGACTGGCTTCTCGAGTTTGAACGCGTGGCCTCATTCAACCAGTGGGACGACGCCGCTAAACTTCGAAACGTCTTCTTTAGTCTCGAGGATGGTGCACGTACCTGGTACGAAAACCGAGAAGACGCCCTAACATCATGGCACGAGTTCCGCCGACGCCTGCTGGAGACCTACACCAGCACGGATCATCGAGAACGGGCTGAACGGGCTTTGCAGTCTCGCATTCAGATGCCGAATGAGACTGTAAGCATGTACGTGGAGGATATGACTCGGCTCTTCCGGCGAGCTGACCCGGCCATGCCCGAAGATAAAAAGGTGCGCCATCTCATGCGCGGCGTTAAAGAGCAACTTTTCGCTGGCCTCGTGCGCAGTCCACCTGGGACTGTTGCTGAGTTTCTCTCGGAGGCGGTCACGATGGAGAAGATGCTCTTGCGGCGGTCTACCACCTACGACCGGCCGGTACTCGCCGCTTCACTTACAGAGCCGCTTCCTGCCTTCGGGGCTAACCCTGGTCTTCTCCGCGACCTGATCTGCTCCGTTGTGCGCGAAGAGCTCCAGGCGCTTTTCGGTGCTCCCCTGCCGACGGCCGGCTCTCTCGCTAGCCTGGTCCGCGAAGAGGTTCAAGCCTTGAGACCTTCGTTCCCGTCCGTTGACCCGCCGCCTTTACCAACGGAGTGCCGTCGTCCAACGTACGCTGAAGCCTTGCAACGTCCTGCGCCCTCTTCGGCGCAGTTTCCTCCGTCCAATCAAGGCTCGCTGTTTTCCGCACACCCCGACACGTACTACATCGACAATCGACGATCACCCCAGCGGAAGACGGACCTGTGCGTGCTCCGGATCGGCGGCGTCTCTGCTTTCACTGCGGGGAACCCGGTCATCTGTATCGCCAGTGCCCGTATCGAGAGCTTGGGCTGCAGGGGTTCCCTATCGACATGCCCCGTCCACCAAGAGGTCAACGACCCCGGGAGATCGAGGACTACGTAGCCCAGCAGCGCATGGCGACAATTCCCCAGCGGCAGTCTCGGTCTCCATCACCACGCCGACCTTCGCCACAGCCCCAAAGCTCCTCCTGGATGGCGCAGAGACGGTCGCCAAGTCCCCGCCGGGAAAACTAAAGAGAGCGACCTCAGGGGGCGAGGCCGCTGGCAATCGATACGAACAAGACCCCCCGACAACGCGAACAGCGACCGACCGCGATTTAAAGGCAACGACTGCAGTACCTGAACTCGGAGATCGATTCTCGTTGGATATACCCGTGCTTCTCGATGGCTATAAGGTTAGTGCTTTGGTGGACACTGGCGCTGATTTCTCGATTTTAAGCGGAAAGCTAGCGGCGCTTCTTAAAAAAGTAATGACACCATGGTCCGGCACGCAGATTCGCACGGCTGGCGGACATGTCGTAACTCCGCTTGGCCTATGCACAGCAAGAGTCCAAATTCGCAGCTCCACATTTGTTGTCAGCTGCCTAGTTCTACCGAACTGCTCCCGTGACTGTATCCTTGGCGTGTTGATTTTCTCCGAGAGTATGGAGCTATTATTGACCTCCGAAAGCGCACTGTCACATTTTCTACCGAGAAAGCTGATGTTTACTCCGAGGACTGTCCACGCCGCGCCGCCCTTAGAATATCCGCCGAGAGCGTTTGGATTCCGCCACGCGCCAGCGTTTTTGTGAGTGTTCACTGCGACGGACTACGTGAAGGGACAGCGGTCGCAGAGGGCAACCTGTCCCTTTTGCTCACCCACGGCATCTGCTCAGCGCGAGGTCTCATCCATCTCCGCGACGGCTGCTCTGAGCTCCTGGTGACTAACTTCTCTAACGAGCCCCGGCACCTTTTTCGTGCTACTGCCATCGCATTCGCCGACCCCTTAGCGGAGGTTTCTGAATGTTTCGCGTTCGAAGCTGTTAGACCTGTGCGCCCATCCCTTGACATCAGCCCGGACCTTTCGGTGACTCAACAGCGAGAACTACGTGCCCTCCTACTTGAATACTCCTCCTGTTTCGCTTCTTCGTCGAAAGTCCGGCAAACGGCTCTTCTCAAGCACCGCATCATTACGCCCGACGATGCCCGCCCCATCCATCAGCAGCCATACCGTATCTCACCGAAGGAGCGTGAGGCGATCCAAACGCAGGTGAAGGAGATGCTTTCAGATGGAATCATTCAACCTTCCAGCAGCCCCTGGTCTTCACCTGTCGTGCTGGTGAAGAAAAAGGATGGGACACTCCGCTTCTGCGTGGATTATCGGAAACTGAACAACATCACCAAAAAAGACGTCTACCCGCTGCCTCGTATCGACGACTCGCTCGACAGACTTCGTCGCGCCCAGTACTTCTCCTCCATTGATTTAAAGTGTGGGTACTGGCAGATAGAGGTCGACGAGCGGGACCGCGAAAAAACGGCGTTCGTGACACCCGACGGACTGTACGAATTTAAAGTGCTACCTTTTGGGCTATGTTCAGCGCCGGCAACTTTCCAGCGGATGATGGATACCGTTCTCGCTGGACTAAAATGGCAAACTTGTTTGGTTTATCTCGATGATGTCGTCGTATTTTCCGAAACCTTTGCCGAACACCTTGAACGCCTGAGGACAGTATTAGATGCCCTCCGATCGGCCGACTTAACGCTAAAGCCCGAGAAGTGCCACTTTGGGTACAAAGAGTTGAAGTTTCTCGGTCACCTCGTGAGTGCCGATGGCGTTAAGCCCGACCCCGAGAAAACTGCTGCCGTCGCCAACTTTCCTGTTCCTGCAACAAAGAAAAGTGTGCAACGTTTTTTGGGTCTGTGCGCATATTACCGCCGCTTCATCGCCGACTTTTCAAAGATTGCCGCACCCCTGTACCACCTCACGCGCAATGATACACAGTTCGTGTGGGCTGCCGAGCAGCAGGAGGCTTTTGCCGAGCTGCGCAGACGACTGCTAACCTCCCCTGTTCTTGCGCACTTTGATGAAGAGGCTGAAACCGAAGTCCACACCGACGCGAGCAACGTCGGCCTCGGCGCCGTACTCGTCCAACACCAAGGTGGCGTGGAAAGGGTCATCGCGTATGCAAGCCGCACGCTTTCTCGCGCTGAAACAAACTATTCGACCACAGAAAAAGAATGCCTTGCGGTTATGTGGGCAACCATGAAATTTCGTCCGTACCTCTACGGCCGCCCGTTCAAAGTAGTTACCGACCACCATTCGTTGTGCTGGCTTGCAAATCTTCGCGACCCATCGGGGCGCCTAGCCCGATGGAGCCTCCGCCTCCAAGAATTCGATTACACCATTGTGCACAAATCTGGCCAGACGCACGAAGACGCTGACGCACTCTCTCGCGCGCCCGTCGGGTTAGCGGATGATAGCATAGAGGACGAGAGTGGTTTTATTGGAGTTGTCAGCGCCTTAGACCTAATGACCCGCCAGCGAGCTGACCCAGACCTGCGACCTATCATTGATTATCTGGAGGGCCGAGCTTCTGTCGTACCCCGACAATTTTCTAGAAACCTGCCGGCCTTCTGTCTCCGGAACGGCATTTTGTTTAAGAAAAACTCCAGCACTGTTGACCGAGCGCACCTCCTCGTCGTTCCGGCAGATCTCCGCGCCGATATCCTTCTTGCTTGTCACGATGAGCCGACCTCCGGCCACTTGGGCTTTGCCCGCACACTTGCACGCGTGCGCCAGGCGTATTATTGGCCCAAACTTTCTCACGCCGTCCAGCGTTACGTCAGAGGCTGCCGCGATTGCCAACGTCGTAAGGCGCCTCCTCTCAAGCCAGCGGGCTTGCTCCAACCTATTGAACCCCCTCGGACGCCTTTTGATCAAGTCGGCATCGATCTTCTGGGCCCATTCCCTGTGTCATCGGCCGGTCGTAAATAGATCATAGTCGCGACCGACTATTTAACAAGGTATGCGGAAACTAAAGCGGTGCAGCGCGGTACGTCATCTGAGATCGCCCAGTTTTTTATGCAACAAATCGTGCTGCGTCATGGCGCACCGTCCCACGTAATCACTGATCGAGGTACGGCGTTTACGGCACAGCTCATGCGCGACGTGTTCGAGCTCAGTCACACGAACCATCGCAAAACTACTGCCTATCACCCACAGACGAACGGGCTCACAGAGAGACTCAACAGAACGATCGCCGACATGATCGCAATGTACATAGACTCGCAGCACAAAACCTGGGACGAGATTCTCCCGTACGTCACATACGCTTACAACACGGCCACCCAGGAGACGACCCGATTTACACCATTTCGTCTGGTCTACGGACGTGACGTTCAGACGATGCTGGATGCAATGCTTCCATGCAGCACTGATGACCACCCACTCACGCCAGACGCCGAGCAGTTCGCTCAGCGCGCCGAGGAAGCACGTCAACTTGCCCGTCTTCACATTCAGCGGCAGCAGGGCACGGATACACGCCGCTACAACCTCCGTCATCGGCACGTCGAATACCATCCGGGAGACCAAGTTTGGGTGTGGACCCCGGTACGCCGCCCAGGCTTGTCTGAAAAACTGATGTGCCGTTACTTTGGACCGTACCGAGTTTTGCGCCGCGTCACCGAAGTGACCTACGAAGTTCTTCCTGACGGGACTGTGCAGCCTCAGCGTCGTCCACCCCGCTCTGAGGTTGTGCACGTTGTCCGCATGAAACCCTACTTCACGCGGTAATGGATAGTACGCTCAGTGTTCTGCTAGTTTTCGCGTGAGACACCTTCGCCCACCTCCCTTGTACATTTTTGTGTGCTTGTGCTGTTTTTTTTTTCTCTTTCCACTGCCCATACTGCAACCTGCCCATACTGCTTTTGTTTTTCTTTTTTTTTGGAGGGGGAGTAATGCCACCTGGTGTTCTCAGGTGGCGCTGAAGTGTCTTCGAAGACGTTGAAGTGTCTCTCGCTGGCTGGCTGGCTGCTTGCTGTATTCTGCTGGTTAGCGACCTGTCTCCCTGTTTTCCGTTACAATATAGACCACAGCTGTCGTGGGGTCCCATGCCTTAGCCGATCCTTCATTCATGATCTTGTGGCACTTATGGGGAAAGCCCAGCCAGGAAGTGAGGGAGAAGAGAACGGCGTCCGACCGCGCCCAGCTCACCGCCTCTCAGCTGTGCTCACAAAAATTGCTGACCATCTGGCAAAGGCACGCCTTAGCAGCCCTTGCACAAAGCCGCATATTAACATCGCGCCGTCTGCCCAAGGGAAGCTTTTGTTCGCGTCTTTCTTTTTCTCTCCATCGGAATCTAAATGTTTCTGCCGTTCGTAGTTCCTAAAGGGACGCAGAGGACAAACTGAAGTTGGCATGCACAGCTAGGGAACACCTTTTCAATCACAAAGAGACTACTCTCACGAGAACGGAGCGTTTATAAGCTACAAAGGAGAAAAAATTTAATACCGGTGCCACCATCATCGACTGTTTTAGCAAGTCAACTGCCGCGACGTCGAGACTGTTTTACAGCGAAAGCTCTACACCTCCCGTACAAAGTTAAAGGTCATGTGGTTATGAAATTTGACCTTCAAACCAGGAGGAGCGAAGACTTGGCTCTGACGTCACGCCACGTGACTCGCCATGCCTCGCCACAGCTGCGTATGCGGAGGCGCCGGCATTCGTCCAACTGCCGGAAGTTGGGTGACGCTCAGTTGGCTGTATAAAAGCGCGTGCCGTGTGCTTACCTTCACACGAAGGCCATGGATGAGCAACGGGACGGAACTAGTGCTTCGACGAAGTATCGTCGCCGTGCAAGCCAGACTATTCCTAATCAGTAAACTTTAATCGAAGCTAAGCCGTGTCTAACCATGCTTAACAGAGCTTTCGCTCGTCTTACTATGTACACCCGGGTTGAAAGACAGATAATTTTTTTTTTCGTGCTTGGATCCCCAAGGCCAAGCTACGGCGCCATCCACCCCGAGTCTGTGACAGCTCAATTCATGTGGGTCCTTAGGTCACGCGTTTTAATTGAGCGGTGAGAAAAGTTTTAAATGCGGCTTTCTCACTGAATGCGTCTTTTGCCGCCGGATAAGCATCAGCATAGCGACGAAGAGCCAGAGAATCTACTTTACTAAAACCAAAAATTTCACAGAGACCCTTTAATCCTGCGCCTGACCTTACCTAAGGAATGCGCTGTCTTATTTGCATAGCATTTGCATGTTATTTAACTACCAGTCGACTTCCGATTCCTGCATGATCCCGCATGTGAATATATGTGCCACATGACGCGTGGGAAATTACAACAGCAGCTCTCTTCGGCTTCGCTCTCGGTAAATGCCAGGTGCGGTCGACGATGCACGTAACAGGATCAGCAGTTAGACTGGAAAACCCCCGCGGCTTGCCGCAGATCTCTCGCCTGATGAGGAGCCATGCGGCTGCTGACTTCTGTTTTGTGCCAGAATCGTGGCAAAGTGGCTCAATGTTTGATCACGCGATTCATTTTACTGTCACCGTCACAGTGAAATATACCGGCGACAGAACACCCGAACACATTCTCTTGAATCGTTATTTCTTCCACATCATCCGTGCACAATAGAGGTGAAGCTAAACCTCCTGAGCGAACAAAAAAAGTTTGAAAGGGCGTTCACCTAACATAACCTGGAAGCCCTTTCAACTGTTTTTGCTTGCTTGTTTCGTGCGTCGTGGCGGGCCAACTTTGCTTTTTGCAACTTATACCCTTCGATGGTCCGCATAGCTTCGGAAGTTTCCATTACTGCTGCTTTAAGTAAACGTGGCCAGCCACGTGGAGAGGGAAACGGGCGCTTTTATAGCACCCTATAAAAGCGCGATGTGGACCTCCCGCTCTTCGCCATTCGCTGCCCCAGCACGGGCGGGGCATAGAATGTCACATGGTTCGTGCGTGACGGAGTGTCCTGATTTGATGTACATCGCTTTGCGCTCCGCACAGGCGCGCGGTTTTCCAATGACGCTACAGAGGTAAGTAATATCGTTTTCCAAGCTCTAAGAACTGATGTGGCTATTACACTCAGCCTGCTAAAAGTCGCTAATTGCAATCATGCACCTGTAATAGTTAGCTCTTACCAACCGGCCAGTTGACGATTAGAATTCAGTTAACCAGTGTCTGCTTTCTGACGTCGGCTAACACTGATATTACTATATATGCTGCAAAAATCTTCTCTTTACGCCAAAATCCTAATCTTAAAAATTCGTGGCGGGCATCCCTGAAACACTTCATTCTCTTTTCATGCCAGTTTTCAACTAACAGCGCGACGTGGTTATGTTCAGTGCTTAGTGGCGATGATTTATTACGATTGATATTAAATCGTTGCCGCGGCTATTTGTTGTTAGGAGTCAATACATTGCTATTTTCTTTTTTTATTTTGTGCTCATGGTTGATTGCTGCGAGGGAAGAACACCAGAAGCAACAGAGAACAAAGAAGCGCTGTGGTGCACGCGAGAGGCGAAGCAGCAGCCACCGAATGCGGACGCGTGCCGACATCTCTTGCGCCGCTGAGCTTCGATCAGAGGGCCTGCGAGGCTCCAAGCCGACGCGCTTGCTGGTGAGTGGAGTCCGCTGCCGTCTAGACGTATACGAGCCGTCTTTCGAGGCTGCCTAACTCGCCTGAATGTTGTCTCGCTTCTCGCGAGCCTCGTCCCCGTTTGCTATGCGTACTGGAATCCCTAACTGCTCAGGATGCTCAGCGTGTGTGTGTGCCCGTGTTGCGTTGGCCATCATTAACGTAGGTGTCTATCGCCGCAGCAGGTAACGTTCATGGCCGGGCAACTACTGTGCAACCTCCGGCAGCACAATATACGCAAGAGCGTGCAGCGCGCAGCGCGGATGGTGGGCAACGACGTCACCCGTTCGCCCTTCGAGTTCCTCACCCTTGTTCCTCTGTGGCCAAATCAGCTTGTGCACAGAGCAGATATACCCGATGCCGCCGTTTTCATAAGCGCAGCCGGAGTGACCGCCTGCTTCACACGCCAGGCCTGCCTCGCGCCACCTATGTGTACGCCGCTGTTGGGCTCAATGTTGTGCCCATTCAAGCGCAAGCTGTGCGAGCTCCTGGGCGGCTGGCTGGACACAATGTGTAATACGCTCTCGCCATTGGCATTTGGCGCCTTCTGCCTGTCTTTCCAGTTTGCATACATGGCTGCCGAGTGTGCCTGCAAAGCGGCGCTCCTGTACTTGGAATGGTTTATCGTGGCCTTCTTTCTCGCGCCATCGCTCTGCTGCTGGACCCGCCACTTCTTGTTCGCCACGGTCACTGGGAAGAAGCCAGCAGCCAGTCACCAAGGCAGCCGCAAGGGCAAGAAGAATGGCACAGGAGCGCAGCTGCTGAAATGAGCCGGTAGTAGCACAAGGCCACTCCGGTGACTACCTGCCGGCTCAACAGTGGCGCTACATTTGGCTACTGCACCTCACCTACGTGCCCCTGCTGTACAGTGCGGTCAAGGGTATGGAAGGCCACCTAAATCTGTGGAGCTGCAGGCCATGTGAGAAGAGCCTACTGTGCAGGACATTGCGCAACTGGTACGACTAGCGCAGCCCTCGCCTTTTCCTGGCTCCCGAGCGTGGACTATCGCGGGCTGGTGACAAAATGCCACATAATGCGATGCACGGTCCGCTGACCCTGGTTTCCGAGAGAAACCGGGACTGGTGGATCGACAGCGACAAACCCTTACTTATTGCGCTCGCACAATCGCAGTTCATACTTCTCTCCTGATTTTAGCTTAATTTTCTCTTTTTCGTGTTCTACTTTCCTTTATTGCGTGGCACTTGATGCCTTATGGTGGTGCCTAATGAAATACATATATTTGAACTCTTCGTCTCTGTTGGATCGCCCTGTTCTAAACACCATACACCAAGAAGTGATACTTACAAACAAATGGCGCAAGTGGATCTGCATTTTAGAATATACGTTTTCCCGTAACATTGCTTGAACTGTCTCACGCACATTCAGGTTGGCTTGGTAAATACGTTAGAAGTTTGCCAATTCTGCGGAATATATATAGAAAATGTGATATGGAGTAATGTTGACGTGCTCACGTACGTAGAGGCTGGCAGATAGAGATTGTCAGACGGGTAAACGCTATCTGAAGACGCAACTCAGCGAAGTGTATCGCCACCCGAGTTCCCTCTCACAAACTGTCATATTACCGGAAAACATCATCCGCTGCGCTTTCCACGCACGCCATCGCCTCTGCGGCCGTACGGAAGGCTGGAATTCATACGGTAATGTGGTCATGCGATCATGAAGGAACATTTAAACATGTCTCCAGCGGGCATAGGAAGCTTCAACGATCCGCGAGAAGGATGTAGTGTTGCAGGAAGTTAATATATATTCGTCGGATACAGTTCAAAAGCGAAGCGGCATACGTACCTCAAAAGACGCCCTCCAGCCAGTCGCGTCGACCGATTTTCATAACGCTGTGGTTAATCCCGGATACATTGAGCCGTGGTTATTCTCCTTTCACCTGCCACCCCCTGCGATTTAGTGCAAGCAGACCGAAGGGGATAGGTCATGGGGGAGGGGGGAGCCTGGTCAAAGGGGATAAATCTGTTGTTTGCACAGCGAATTTCTGGCACAAGCTGAGAAGCCGAATCACTTTGTCCTGTAGCTCCTCATTTCCGAGCGTGTGCACCCGGTTGCTGATTCTAGAGCGCTGTTTCGGTGTGATGACACGCAGACTGCAGAGCTCATGCTGCCATGGGTATTCTGCTGCTCTGTCAGCGAGCACAGAAAGCTCGCGCCACTTCATGCATGATCTTGTCGAGGCGCTGAAGCTGCATGTACAGAGCTTCACTGCTGAAACGTGCTTGGCGCTGCCACTTGGAGTTTAGGGTCCTCATGATTCTTGTGCTATGGTGAAGTGACGATTGAGAACACCACAGGAGGGCCTTCATCCTGCCAGGAAGCAAGTTCAGGCGGATGCACTAAGCCAGAGAACGCGCGCGGCAAAGAGCAGCAGCCAGGAGGGCAACGAGTCTTGAAGGATGAGCGGAGAAACACTTAAAAGGGCTCGCGGAACAAGAAATGTAACTCGCGCACTTAGCCGATAGGGCTAGTTAGTAATTCATTACAGCCAAGAACACAACACAGCGCAATTCAAGACAAGGAAAAAGAAAAGACGGGACTGCAAAGAAAAAAAAATTAAATCTGCAGTCAAAGGGGTCAGTGCTACATTTTGTGGCACCCCCTACCCCTCAAAACCAATTCTGCTTTACATTGGCTTTAGTGCAAATGCACCACAGCTTTCAGCACGAGAACCATTTCGTACAAGCATAAATATCAGCGCACGCGGGAATTAGTCGAAGCGTCCCTGATCATCAAAAGCAAGACAAGCGCGTGACCAAACCATCTCTTGCGCTCACTCAAAAAGAAATTGACGATCTCAGCGGCTGAGCGAGTAGTGCTGGTTTTACCTCTTTCCTTCGTTCCTTTTGTTGACGTACTCAATCAGCGATGCAATGCCACATGTTGATTGTGCTTAGGTTCTCCAATATATTACGCCATCATAGCAATAAAATCATCAGTCGTAAGTAAGCGCCTTTGCCTGTCCGCTCCTTTAGTCCTGTCATTTTTGCTCTGCACCTTTTCCTGCGAAATGTACCGACTAGCGCTGCCAAGTACCCTTTCGCAAAACGTGATGACTCCAAAACTCTGGTTAAATGAACATCACACCAATCGCGAGAGTAAGGCACAAGCAGCAAACGAGAGGCACTGCTTGCCGTCACCATTGACACGAGTTTGCTGTGCAAGCCACTAAACGAAGAATGATAATAGACAAAGCAATATCCGAAACAATATGCTTGGCTACACTTGAGTAACAAGAGAAAAACTCTAGCGTGCAACTCTCAACGCAGTTCAGAAGAAAATTCTTCTAATAACAGGCACACAACTAACTAGACAAAATATCTTTGCAGTGCACTTTGCCACATCCGCGTGTAACTTCTATATTGACATTCTCTGCTCATGTTGTGCCTCGAAATTGAAGTCTGAAAACATTGCACACATTGCAATTTTCATGTACTGTGTCCTGACTTCAGGTTTCTCAATGTTCGCATCAGATGTACAGCACTGAGATTACAGTGATGTAGTGCGTGTTATATGCTCCCAACCAATGAGTAGTCACATCTCAAATCCCCGGTCAAATAACTGACCGTCACTATCTGGTCATGAAAGAAGAAAAATCAAGTGAGCACATATCTGAACGTAGTGAAAACCTACCAAATTCACAGGTTCACGGCACAATACTTTAAGTATAGGAACTTTAAAGTCTAAGCTAAGCAAAGGTGACTATCGCCCCTAATCACAGGAATGAGGGTTTTACAGCTGATCTATAACTGATAAGACTCTTGACGTCATTGGCTGGAGAGGCTCCTTCGAAGGGCATTTTCCTCTTCGTTCTCTAGTTGTATCCCAGTGAAATATCATGGAAGTGAAGGACGCTGGACTAAAGGCCAGGTGACGAACTGTTTTCTACTTGCGCATTACTTGGTCAGGTGATTACACAATTTCATACCTGAAATGTGTATTTCTTGTGAGCGCAAAACGAAGAGTGAGGTGCTAGAAAACTTAGCAAACAAGCGCTTGACCAGTTGTACAAAGAGTATACGGGTTGCGCCTCTTTCCTCGGCACTCGTCGAACGCACTTCGTTGGCGCCGATGGTTCCTCACACATCGCATTGGGCGTAAGCGTGCTGTCCGTCTCAGCCTATCAGCTCTGCCTTCACGATTGTTACACAGCGGCACTCTGACGAGAAATTCGCGCCCGCTGTTGCATTTCTGATGCCTCATTAAAGCACACACTGGCAAAGACGTTCGAGGTACAATAATCACGTATGTCAGTTGGGCTTTACACAAAGCGGAAATATGGCTTTTGATGGAATGCAAATAAAAAAGTTAATGTGGACTACCGCCCGCAACACCATATTGTAAACCTACAGAGATTGGTGGTGGTGATGATTTTTTTTTGGCGCAAGGGCTTCTATGGACAAACAGCGCCATTACACAAGGTTGTTTCTTCTACTGAACGGGGGGTCAAAAACCCATTTCCCAAGCAGTTCACCCTATAGAAGCCGAGCACAATGTAGGAGAAAGCTTGTGCCCTTTGTATCACCGGTGGGTCCCCGGCGGGCACTGTAGGTCAAACCCCGCACTTCCCGCATGCGAACAGACAGATTGGATTAGCAAATTTTTGTTACGTTGCAACAACCTAAACGACACGTATCGCCCGCTTTACGCAATGCGGAATATGGCGTATTTTTCTCTGTTGTGTAGTGTAGAGCAGGGTATACCACTCTCAGTGCCAGCGGCATTACCCAACTAAGACTGCAGCAATGCCTCAAATTGCACAATTGTGCCAAAGCAGAACAGAGACTAGAAGAAGGCGGTTTTATCAGCCTAAGCCAGAAAGCGGACATCTAGGCCATCTAGAGAAAAGGTGGTCTTTTTTTTTCTAGACCCCACGTTCGATGCGCAGAAGATGCAACCGTCTGAAAGGCACCGTGCACTGCTGCAGTGACTGATTTTATACTACGCCTACGTTTCAGACTTTACCGATGCAACAACATAGAAAAAACAAAGGTGCTGACGAACAGCGGCTGGTAAAATAATTTTAAAATTTTTGGAAGCGGAGAAACGCCGAATAATGAACCTACTTCCGCGTGGCGAAAATGTTCTTGATGTTTATTGTGCGGATGTCGCGGTTATAAACAAAGAGAGACAAAAAAACGAGGTGCTTTAATGCACTGCATACGGATAGTTCGGCCATAAGGTACGGAGCTATTTGGTGCTTTCAAAAGAGGCAAAACGTGCGGGTCAGCCATGAATTTTGCTTGGGAGACGTTGCAGAGGCCGAACGACCCGCGTAAAACATCCGTGGTATATACTTTGAAGAATGCGTGCAGCACGAATTTCTCCTTTACGACGTGCGAATCGAAAGGCACTGCGAAATACCGCATCAATATTTTTTTCTGGAAAGCACTCTAACCTTAATGGTCAAATTTAGACTGTGTTACCAAATGTGTCACACCTGTTAGAATGCACAGCCGTTCAACAGAGATCTCATCGTCGGCGTCATTATTACGATCATCCGAGTTAAGTGCACTACAGGACAAATACCTCTCGCGGTGATATTTAACCGCCTTCTCCTTCCTGCGAGGTGCAAAAACTCTATCCTAGCGAATATCTTGGGCTCAGTAATCCACCGGATCATCAGGCACCAGAGATAACAGTTCTCTCACATTGGTAACGATCCTCTCGCTGTGACAGCATAGCCAGTAGTGACCTGATAATAACATGGTGTGCCTTGCAGAGGTCCGTTTTTTTGCTCTTAATTTCAGCTAGGTTATCAAAAACATGAGTTCGTTCTCTAACCAACGCTGCTCGTTTTCTGCCTCTTAAAGATGCCTTTATCATCTTCATGTACGCCACTCTTTGCCCCGTTCTTAGCCTCATATTTCAAGCTTTTTCGCACTGTCAGTGTTAAGTCTCCATTGGTAAAAAATGACAAAATTCAGAGATCTTGCACCACTCTGCTGAGGGATATACGGTATTTATCATGAGTCTTTACATGCCAAAGCAGGAGCAATAACCGATTCCTCGCTGGTTTACATTTGAACGCGACGTTGGCACTTTATTGTTTCCAATATTTAAACCTCTTCATTCGGAATTGGTTCAACCGGTCATTGCTGGCCTGTTAAACATTAGAATGTGATGCACGAAAAGAGGCGCGATAAAGGGAACTCGAGTTTCTGTCTTACGGCCTGCTGTCTCGTGACTAATTTGGCGCTGCTTTTTTTGTTTGTTTCATCAATATTTGCTGCTTTCAGCAATGTTATGAGGAAACCGCGATGCGCACCAATTTATTTTTACAAGGTTTTTATTTCACTTGTTTTACTACTTTGAATTTATTTTTTTATTTCTTCCTTTACTCCTTTTTTCTCACAGTGACAGAGCTGTCTTCTTCAACAACTCCGTTTCCTTCTTTCGATATTGAAGCGTCCAGTAACGCCTTTTGTCGGTACATTCCATACTCGCCAGACAAGAGCGGGACCAACAGAAATAAACAAGGAGTGCGCTCGTGTTATCGAGAACCGGAGAAGTAGCCATCTATAGCGTGCATAAATGGACACGTTTTTTCACGCGAGCATCTATAACTGTGTGCTTGCCGAGTGAGATTCAAACGCCCATAAAAAATTAGGCGCGAAGAATGGCAGGCCTGTGGTTGCGGTATTAATAGCGTCTTAAACAACTGAGGTCTGCCTCCACCGCAGGTAAAACTCTTTGCTGTCAGGGTGTTGTGCATTTGCAAGCGATGATCTTAGGGAGCCACATGCGCCAAGGCTGCAGCGCACTGCGATGATATCGGCGAAGAATGTCGCTCTTTTGCTCGGTATTGCTTGTAACATGTCCGCCTTGGAAGGCTCGTGGTGGGTTCCTGTTTAGAGCTGGCCGCGGCCGTGCACACCACGCAAGGCTCGACCGAGATTCGCGCAGGTGGAGACCGTGCAAGAGCTACGGCTAACCCCCTTTGGGTGAGCACACCGGTTGCAGGATCGACTTGGCTGACAGGATCTCCTGCTGCAGCTTTTACCCCATATAGGCAAATATGCCGCCATGAATCACTATAGGAGTGTGCAGCAGATCAAAGGAAGCAGTGAACTCTGCACTGCTTCAACCCTCGCAAGCGTAGGAAGGCGCCGCGTTGATCAAAGCATTAGCAGCGCAAAACAATGGTCAGAACGTCAAAGGAGAGAAGCCAGGCACTGGTGCAAACAAACCCGCGGAAAGGATATTTCTGCATATCGCCAGCTGGTGCGTGCCATGCCTGTTAGCTCAGCTGGGACACTGCCTTTGGCTGCTGCACGTCACCTGCGTGCCCCTGCTTTACACGAGATGATCGTGCCAATGGGAGGCAGGTCGTCAGAACTTGAGAAGCTGCCCACGATGTCAGAAATGCAGGCTGCACTGAGCGTTCCCCAAATAGTGTATATGTATAGGACGAGCGCCACGCAAACCTTTTCCCGGCTTTCGCACGTAGGCTGCATGTAGCGGGTTCACGACGAGGTGGCGAGAGCCGTGCCAGCAAGAGCGTCCAGAGTATAAACACTTGCGATATACGGTCTTATCAAAGAATAAAAAAAACCCTACGTGGTACGTATAAGGCGTATTATTTTTGGCTGTATAGTTTTTCACGGGTTACTTTTTTTTCAGCCCGCAGTTTGAAGACGAAACGGTGCAAAATGAGATACGTCGTAATTTACACGTGGGCCTAGACGAATAAATAAAATACCAAGTTGCGTCGAACGGTCAAATTCGCCTTTACCAGCTAACATTTACCCCGCGTTAGCCCGTGAATAACTATCTAAATGGGGCTATAAACAATATGCCTGCTGTCTGAGCGTTCTGGAAGGCAGGGGCATAAGATTTAAATGAGCTTCGATTCTCAGATTCACAGATTTAGGGGGTCCACAGCAGCCGATTTGAACCACGGGTAGCATCATAAAAAAATATCTACTTATTTCCGCTCGGGTCGACGATGGGTGCAAAAAAACTGAACGAAGGAAGCTTAATGCCGCTGGATATTCTAACACTCGAAGTTGTACTGGAGAGCTACGGCCTAGATGTATGCCAGCTTCTCGTAACTGACCTCAAGGGCCTGCTGCATAAAGTAACATTCAAGGAAAATGGAGAAATTATTTGTAACTGCGATGTAAAAAAAGGTTTCTCCAGCAATGGTCAAGTTAACTACAATGCCATTTCTTCCCCAAACAAAAAAAGCTTGCGAGAAGTTGCAGCCCTCTTAGACGCACATTTTGTCAGTAACGTTTTCTGGGAGCATCTCTCCGCGAGCGTCCCTAATCTTCCTACCATAAGGCTAATAAATTCTTACAGAAGAACTTAGATAGCAGAATAACTGCCTTCAAGACACCGGGTACCTCACCTGGCGCTCAGGTTTCATTTGAGGAAGACTTGGCGTTAGCTGCGCAACAGCTAGCTAAAAATTTAGGCATGAGTATGACAGATATCTCCACCAAGGCACTCCTTGTAAAAATAGATGGTGATGGCTGTGTTGTGTGTAGACGCACTACCTGGACAACATTATCATTCGTCATCATTTGCAAAACGCGGAGGCTACAAAGCCATAACCTCCATCGCCTTCTCCGTGTGGCGGAGATCTCGTAGGGGGGTATTCTGAAATAAGAGAAGCTTTTCGGGATTTCATAAAAGAAATGAATGTTGTCGTACAAGGGGGTAGCATATCTGTAGGGGACCACGAGATTCCGATTCGCATCTCTCTAGGGTCAGATTTGAAATTTTTGCTTGTTGTTCAGGGTCTGGAGTCTGCTGCATCACGCTATCTTTGCCCATTTTGTCGAGCGAACCCACAGACAAGGCGCTCAGTTCTGACAAGTAACTGGAGCTTTAATGAACCTCGTTTGATCCGCACTCTTGAGAACATGAAAGCTGATTGCTGCGCAGATGCGAACGGGATTAAAAACGTGCCTTTGTTTAATTTCGACTCTGAATTAATAATTACTGATGTATTGCACATGAAGTTAAGAATAGTTAACCGCCCTGTAGACGGATTTCTTTGAGAAGCAGAAGACAGAGATTACCGCTAAAAAGTCCACAACCCACGTTGTATGACCATACACGTTCAGGACATCGTTGACGCCACAAATAACTGTGGGATTAAATTTCATGTCTGGGAAGTCAATGAAGTAAACAAGGGAAAAACATTCACGTCGCTATCGGGGGGCGATTGTGAGCGCCAGGTTAAGGCTTTGTCTGAAAAACTGGCCGGAAAATTGCACCCTCAAACAGAGAAAAAAACTTTGCTCCTTTGGAAGCTTCTGCGCAAAATTTTGTACCACCTGGAAAATGATGTTGAAGGAGGTCGCAGCATAGAAAGAGAAACCTCAGAATTTTTTCACACGGCCTTAGAAATAGGAGCCCAAGGTTGCAAAGGGTATGGTGGTGATAGAGTTACGCCGTATATTCATATTCTCACGCACCACGCTTCCGCAAAGCACAAAAGGTTCAAGTGCCTTGGTTGGTTTTCAAGCCAAGGGTTAGAGAAAAATAAACGACGTGCTAAAGCATCTGCACCATGGAAAGTCGAACAAGTGGAATGCAGCCGCTGACGCCCTCAAGCTGGCGAAAAGGCTTGAAGTGAGTGAGAATACCAGACTAAGCCATGCATATAAAAGCGGGACCAAGAGTATTGGTTTCAGGGACTTATTCAAGAGTCACGGGCGAAGAGGCCACGCTGAGCAGAAGAAAAAGTGAGTGAAGGAAACTGTCTACAAAATGTAGACGATATGGATGCAGGGGAATTGCGCACGGAGCTTCGGGTTAAGGGAATGTCGACGAAAGTCAAATCAATAGAAAAACTGCGCAACCTTGTAAGGAATGAAAGAGAAAAGCAATGATTGTAGCCATTGGAGAAGATAACAGTTGTATTGTGAGAGGTGCCTTTTAGTTTTGCGTGTTTTCTCCTCTATTTATAGTGCTGTGTTATACCTCTGGTTTAGAAAGTTCATCACTGTTTGAAGATGAAGAGTACTGTTCCCGATTACTTATGTAACCTGCCCCTAAAGGAGTGTTCGGTGTGCACTAAAAATAGTGTATTTGTATTATGTGAGTGTTTACCTGCCATATATGCTCTGAGCAATGTTTGGTGTAATATAAATGTGATATGTGTGTTTTGTAAGTATTGCCATCGTCACTTTTAAAAGGATCTTTTGACTTCTCTTTGCGTAAGAAAATTCTTTTATCCAATCAAAACATGTGGAAGCGATTTATAACGCAATCAATACCGCTAGAAAAAATACTGAGGGGGGGGGGAGCTTTGAGAATGAACATCCACATAGGTCTTTAAGTTCTGCGCTGCAGCAGGAAAAAATAATGCACCGAATTTAAGAAAACTTATCGGGCATATCGGGCGTAATACTCATCTGATAAAAAGGCTCGAGAAAAGTGACGACAGCAGTGCTACATTCCATGCCACCAGGTATGTTCATTTGTACGTACTTCTTTGCTGACTGATTTTGTTTGGCAACCGATTAAAAGTTTGCCTTGTTCTTCATTCTTTTTCGCAAAGTTCTGCTTCTTTTGTATGCCATTTTGCTGTGAAGTGTGTTTAGTTATATTCATATTCGTGAAGTTTGGAGTGCATCGTTCGGGTTGTACATGTAATATGAACACAAGGTAATGACGCTATTTGACTCTGACAGTACAGTCCAAATGCTGTATAAAAAAGTGTATAATAAAACATATTATGTCGGCACTATAGCCCTTGTAATTGCCTTTTTGCGGCGAACTTATAACCCCTTCCGCATCAGCTATCAGACAGTGTGACAACTGCAAGTTTGTTGACACCGACGCCATGAAAACAGACCTATCACATTTGTTTGATTTCCTCCCCGATTGGGCAAAGAAGAAAAAAATATAATCTCCAGTGCTTCCAATATTACTGTAAACGTAACAGATCACTTCACATGAGTGTCATCGTTACGAAGGCTCCCCCTTCATTCATGGTAATTTGCTGACATTGAGCTTTCAGCTGCGTGCTATAATGACCTCCCTGCCTATTTTATATTCTCATCAACTTTGCAACATGGAATGTAATTCGTGACTGTTTTTAATTTTATACACTCCTATTTAGCGTCTAGTTCTTTTCGTTGCGCTCTACCTCTCCATTACAACTGTCTTTGCTTTCATTTACCAAATGCTGCTGCTGTCAAAGTATGCGTTAGTATTGTCTAGTGCAGTATAACTAGTTTTTCACGCGACCACATAGATCAAAGCTGCTGCAGGCAGAGTAACCGGGGAACTGGGAAAAGCTACAATGAAAAAATACAAATTCGTTCGATTACGGGCTATGAGGGACAGCGCACTGGAGCGCTTCGAACTAATTCGACCCCCTGGGGTAAATTGCCGAGGCGTTGTGGCATTTCGCGTCCGCTCAAATGTGTGCATAGCGGCTGGTTTCTGAGCCGGCCTTATATCACTCGGCAACCTGTGCAAGACTTTGCCCCCCCCCCCCCCGTTTATCTCTCTCTCTCTCTCTCTTTGACTGTATTTGTAGGGGAGTTTCCCTTTGATTTTTATTGCCCGTCCTAACGGGGAGCACTTCTAGTTTTCATTCTTTTAACAGTATCAATGTAGAATTTGTGCTGGCGTGGGCAGGACACTTAGTTGTTCTTTATTTTTCTTCCCCGTCTAATTTATATCCCTCAACATCCTTTGATCTTGCTTCTGGCGATCAATTTTATACGTGTTAATAGCATTTTGAAGAATAAAAATGAATCTTAAAACCAAGCTGCTTGCGATAACTCAACTGATCTCTTATACTGGTAAAACAGAAAAATTTATTCCTTAAAAGAATTTCAGCCCAGCCTCACTGGACAGATGCAAACGTTCCTCAAAGGAGTCTCTCAAGCCAGTGGCGTCAGCCGATTGATATGACATCGCGGCTAACCCTGTTAATCCGTTGTTAATCCTCTTGCAGCTGGCGGCCCCTTGCGATGTCACTATGGAAGGTGAGGGAGAATTAACTGCGATATCATGACAATCAGCCGGCGCAGCAGTGTAGCAGCGACTGACAGCGTAGCGACTGGCAGCGTTGCAAAATGCGATAGCCGCCATATTTACCATTTATATATATAGTTATGAACTGCATTCTTGATGACGTCCATGTAAAAGCGCTTTTTGGCAGGACAGAAATGGACAAAATTAAATTCATCAATTTATTTGGAAAAATAGAAAAAAGTTGGTGGTATCTTGTGGTATCTTTAAAAGCGAAGTTTCGTACCTCAAAAGTGAAGCCTCATTTTTGCAGTCGTGTTCCACAGATAGGATCCCGGCAATACATCGTACATGCATATTACAGAAGTCTGAATGATAGAACAGCAAAAAAAAAGAGTCGCCATTAGATGTAGCAATAAAAGTATGAATAGTGATCATGCGTTAAATTTTTCATTCACACATTCATACTAATATATTTTCAATTGAAACGAGCACTTTTATTAAAATCAGTTGACAAAAACAAAAGGTTCTGAACCTAGGTTAGAACCCTAAGTGCAAACTTCAATCACCATATTCGGACAACGCTACAGTAACAAATTTGAAAGCCTTACAGGTGAACGTGACAGTAACAACCTGAACGTCTATCTAGACGCTATCTGCTTCTAGACTCCTAATTCTATGTTATGCGCGACGACAACTGAACAGCTTCAGAATATTTCTGAGCAAAGCTATATCAAATTTTCTTAAATAAGTCTTAAAATAATAAACTGAAACACTTATATCCGCGATACTTTTTGATACCGGCCGTTTGAATACCGCTACGCTCTTTCAAAGTAACAAGAATAGCTCAAATTCATATGAGCTAGCTCTCATACTCTAATATATCATGATCACACACGTAAATAAACTTTTTGAAGAATAGCACAGGGCTGACAATTTGCAAAGTTGCTCCACGACAAGCATATGTATGAACAGCAGCGAGTACTTTTTGTAGCTGCGTTAATGCATGGTCATCGTAACAACTTTCTTTATTTAAAACGCCTGTTGAGACACTGGGTTCGAGCTCTGACATGTGTTCTTGTCTACAAAGCAAAAGCCACCCGATAAAAAAGGCAAGCATCAAAATGGACGCAACTTCATCAGTCCGAACCATTTCCGCAGCGTAGCGCGCTAGAAGGTTCCATCTTTCATATTTTAGGCAATATCAGGTTTCAGAATAAAAGGCCTCAGGAAGCTTCTTGATCAAAGCAACGCCAGATCTTCGCACACCATTTTAAACAGCATATATTAAGGTACCTAATAGCGGGAAGCATTTTCGATGTCTATCCGTGTTACGGCGCTATACAGTTCAAAGTCTGGAAAAATGGCAAACTTTGGCCCCCTCCCTAAGGCAGCATCGTATAATATTCAAATACGCTGGGAAGCTCGTGTATTAATAGCACAGAACTGAAACTTCGGCACATTCCTCAGCTAAGTGCATATTATAGAAATCCCGGAAGCATTTCCTGTGGGCGCTTTTGTTCACGTATTACGATGTTTTTTTGTACCCTATCCCATTCAGTTACGCGCCCTGTCGCTGCCCGTGCCGATAGATTGCGCAAGTAGTTGATGTCCCGGAAAGCTGGGCATGTGAGGTCGAGAAATTTCTCCGCACTCCAGGACACAAAAAACAAAGATTGAAACCAGTTTTATAGTTTTCCTCTTCGCTCAGTAACATGCAAATAAACCTTGATATTTGGAGCAGCTCTCCAGTTGTGAGGTACCACCTACTAAAGTGCTCTATATAATCAATAAAGTAACAAAAAAATCATTTCTGAAACGTAGAAAACAACGCAGCAAGCAAAGAAAAAAAAGGTCGAGGGCTTTTTTTGCCACGTTCCTAAACATATTGGCAGACGATTACCACAGCCGGTAATGCGAAATTTGAGCGGAGCTCTTCACATGCTACCTGCCACCGCTGGCAGCTGCAGTGTTAGGCTCCTAGCCACCCTCGGGGGTCTTCCCGTGGGGAGCCGCCTTCCCGTTGCCCATTCCTCCGCTCTCGCCGTGGCAGGTGGCGTTTCACTCTGCTGCTACACCTGCCACAATTGTCAGGTGGCGTGTTACCCCGGCTGCTCCGACAACGCCGAGGCAGACGACTACGACGCGGAAGCCAGCAACAGGCGCCTATGAGCAGCGTTCTAAAAAGAAAAAAAAGGATAGCATTGAGGTTGCCTGCTGTGGCCTTCTCCAATGAGTGCCCAATGATTGAAACCGGCTCCATTGCCCTTATATGGTATGCATGAGTCATCGTCTTCTAGAATGTCCGAGCACATTCCATTAGATTATCATATGAGATTACACTAACCCGACACACTAAGGCAACTTGACCCATTTTCTGGGCTAACCCTACTTCCAAAATTCTGGGGCTCCTTTGAAATTATTGGGGTCCTCAGACTTTCAAATTGGGCGGGTGCCCTATGAGTGGTCCCCTGGTGGTCACGTGGTGTTGATGACGTTGTGACTCTCTCAATCATCTTCATAGATCGCCGGGCTCCTCATACCACTACTGGCGCAGTGGTGGAGCGGTTAAGCGATGCGCCATTGTCCCGACCGGTGGCTGTTTCAAACGCGGCTTGTGAGGCCCAGGCTGCTCTTCCCGAGCTCCCGTAAGACTCATGCGTAGCGTCACGGTGGGAAGGTGACAATTCCATTGAATATAGTTGAATTAATATCATTGCCACGTGCCACGCAGGGTAGGTACCTCACCACCTGGTGGCCAGGTCAAAATGGAGTCGCAAGGTCACGTGACCTCTCTCCACCAATCAATGAGAGAATTTCCTGACCGAGAAGCTGGAAATTTTCGTGTGACGATAACCTAAATGATATCGCATTAATGAAGAGAAGAACGCAAAATGATTGCAGAAGTTCTTAAATGAATACTTACCACGAAGGAAGAAGCAGTGCACTTGAAAAGCATATTTGCAATGCCTAGCGTCTTTTGCATGCTTCTGTGCTCCAATAATCTTTTCCTTTCTTCAAGTCGCTTGCTCGAGAACCAAAGCATAAAATATAACTTTAGAGCTTGATTTAAAGCTTACGACATCTTACGAAAGCTTACGTGCATACTCCATGGAATCCATCGTTAACTGATTCACTAACCCCAACTATGGTTCTTTACGATAAAGGTACGGTACACACATTGCAATGCATCTCTTAAAGGGGCTGTGAAGAAGGCTCTAATAAATTTGCGGCATGCATGGTATATTGAAGCACGTCGCTTCACGAACAGTGTCTAGCAAGGATTTTTTTCAATGCGCTTTGAAGAAGCTGAGTTATCTGTAGTTAAAATTTGAATTTCAGCGTCTTCGCGCCTTTCCTTTTCCTCTCGTCACTTTTTGCACACTGGAAGGTAGGCGCTCCTTCGCCGACCCCCCTCTGGGAGCGGAGTTTCTCGACCCACCGGAGCTAAGCGGCTTATTGGCCGCGGCCAAGGTAGCTGCCAGAGGTCTGAAAGAATCTAACCAATGGCCACCTCTCACCTTGTCTACGCAGATGCCGGGGACGGAGGAGAGTGCGAGCATGAAAAACTCGCCGGGAAGGGCTCGCCAACTTTGACGCGTGATTGTGGGTCGTCTGCTGCGTGCAGAAGAGTATTATTTGGCTCCGGTATTCATGGCAGCACAGTGCAGTGATTAAGTGAATTTATCTGCTCTCCTCGGAAGGCGTTTCAGAGCCCCTTTAAATATTTATAATTACGGATGGGGGTAAAACTTGTTAGCGAAACGAAGGGCTGAAATGTCTCTCAAAGGCCTGCACAAGATATGCCGTCTCCGTGCTCTATAACGTAATTCAAACTGGAGGTTCCTATAGCGAGAACAATGTTCAGTCAAATAAGAGAGGTTAACCAAAGGCACTATGAAGCCCCGTTCGCTCACCTTGCATTTGTTTCCACCTTTCATTGACGCTACTGGCCGATCGGACTTGATGCAACAAAGGCAGGTCCGGTGCAGTACATTTAACGCGCGCAGTCATCGATCATGTCGTCCGTGAATGTGTCGCGCTTTTTCACTCAAATTTTTGAAAATGAAGCAGTGAGCATGCGGTCCTCTGCGTTTAACCAATAAGACCGGTCGATGGTGCACGGCTTCGTAAACCTCCGGTGCCGCAAAGTGGACCATCCGTACGTGAAAGGTTCCATTAAAGATGTCAAGAAATTTAGAGAACTGCAGGAAAGTGGCAATTTGAGCGCTTCAGAGGCTCCCTGTAAGATGTGTGAACTTGTAACGTCAGCACTTCAGAAAAAGTTAAACTGGCGATATCCCCATCATTATTTGCACGGCGAATTCAAGTGTCTATTCCGCGTTCAGAAAACTGTACAAACTGCACAACAGCTGTATCCTACCGGTACTCGCGTACGGGGCAGAAGCGTGGAGGCTAACGAAAAGGGTTCAGCTTAAGTCAAGGACAACGCAGCGAGCCATGGAAAGAAAAATGATAGGTGTAACGTAAGGAGACCAGAAGCGGCCCGAGTGGGTGAGGTAACAAACGCCGGTTAATGACATCTTTTAATTAGAAAGACATGGGAGACTAACTAGAGGTCAATTAGCGAGACATGGGAGACGCCTTTGTCCTGCAGTGGGTGTAGTTAGGCTGATGACGATGACTGCGTTCAAGACGCTTTCTGTATTGTTCGGCTTCATGCGTGTCTGCCCTCTATCGAGCGTCTCCGAGATTTTTTTTTTCCATGCATATAGACCACAGCTCTCGTGGGGTCCCATGCCTTAGCCGATCCTTCACTCATGATCTTGTGGCACTGATGGGGAAAGCCCAGCCAGGAAGTGAGGGAGAAGAGAACGGCGCCCGACCGTGCCCAGCTCGCTGCCTGTCAGCTGTGCTCACAAAAATTGCTGATCATATGGCAAATGCACACGTTAGCAGCCCCTGTACAAAGCCGCATATTAACATCGCACCGTCTGGCCAAGGGAAGCTTTTGTTCGCGTCTTTCTTTTTCTCTCCATCGGAATTTAAAAGTTTCTGCCATTCGTAATTCCTAAAGGGACGCAGAGGACAAACTCAAGTTGGCATGCACAGCTAGGGTACACCTTTTCAATCACAAAGAGACTACTCTCACCGAGAACGAAGCTTTGATAAGCTACAAAAGAAGAAAAAATTGAATGGCGGTGCCACCATCATCGACGATTTTAGCAAGCCAACTGCAGCGACGTCGAGACTGTTTTAGAGCGGAAACTCAACTCCTCCCCTACAAAGCTCAAGGTCATGTGGCTATGAAATTTTACCTTCAAACCAGGAGGAGCGAAGACTTGGCTCTGGCGCCAATCCACGTGACTCGCCATGCCTCGCCACAGCTGCGTATGCGGAGCCGACGGCATTCGCGCAACTGCTGGAAATCGGGTGACGCCCAGTTCTCTGTATAAAAGCGCGTGGCGTGTGCTTAGCTTCACACGAAGGCCATGGATGAGCAACGTGACGGAACCAGTGCTTCCACGATGTATCGTCGCCGTGCAAGCCAAACCATTGATATGCAATAAAGTTTAATCGAAGCCAAACCATGTCTAACCATGCTTAACAGAGCTTTCGCTCGTCTTATTAGGTACTGCCCGGTTGAACCACAGCTATTTTTTTTTCGTGCGTAGATCCCCAAGGCGAAGCTACGGCGCCATCCACCCCAAGGCTGTGACAGCTGAATTCCTTTGGGTCCTGAGGTCACGCGTTTGAACTGAGCGGTGAGAGAAGTTTTAAATGCGGACTGCTTAGCAATGAATGCGTCTTTTGCCGCCGGATAAGCATCAGCATAGCGACAAAGAGCCAGAGAATCTACTTTACTAAAAAGAAAAGTTCACAGAGACCCTTTAATCCTGCGCCTGATCTTGCCTAAGGAATGCGCTGTCTTATTTGCATAGCATCTGCATGTTATTAAACTACCGGTCGCCTTCCGATTCATGCATGATCCGGCATGTGGAAATGTGTCACATGACGCGTTGAAAATGACAACAGCTGCTTTCTTCGGCTTCGCTCTCGGAAAATGCCTGGTGCGGTCGACGGAACACGTAGCACGAGGATGGATGCAACGTCCGATGCTGGAGGCCTGTGCGAGGACGACGGCACACAAGCGTCTCGGTCCCAGGATCATCAGTTAGACGGAATAACCCCCGCGGATTGCCGCGGATCCCTCGCCTGATGAGGAGCCATGCGGCTGCTGACTTCGGTTTTGTGCCAGCATCGTGGCAAAGTGGCTAAATGCTTCATCACGTGATTCATTTAACTGTTAATTACCGCTACAGTCAAATATGCTCGCGACTGAACGCCTGAACACGTTCTCTTGAATCGTTATTTCTTCCACATCATCCGTGCACAATACAGGTGAAGCTAAAACTCCTGAGCGAACGTGGATGCCCTTTCAACTCTTTTTGCTAGCTTGTTTGGTGCGTCGTGGCGGGAAAACTTTGCTTTTTGCAGCTTATCCTTTCGTTGGTCCGCAAAGGATCGGAAGTGTTTCAGTACAGCTGCATTGAGTGAAGCGTGGCCAACCACGTGGAGAGGAAAACAGGCGCTCTTATAGTATACTAGCAAATCGCGCTGTGTAGCTCCCGCTGCTCGTCATTCGCTGCTCCAGCACGGGTGAGGCATAGAATGTCGCGTGGTACGTGCGTGACGGAGTGTCCCGATTTGATGGACGTCGTTTTGCGCTCCCCGCAGGCGCGCGGTTTTCGAATGACGCTATACATAATGAAGATTCAGAAGCAAGTATTGCGTTTTCGAAGTTCTATGAAGTGATATGGCTATCACACACAGCCGGCTACAAGTCGCTAATGGCGGTCAGGCACCTGTAATAGTCAGCTCTTACCAACCGGCAAGTTGACGATTAGAATTCAGTTAACCAGTGTCTGCTTTCTGACTTCCGCTAACACTGACATTACTATATATGCTGTGAAAAACTTATCTTTACCTCAAAACCCTAATTATAAAAATTCGTGGTGGGCTTCCCTGAAACACCCATGCATAGTATCTAAATAATAGCACATTCTTTTCTTATTATGCCAGATTGCAATGTACAGAGGGACGTTGTTATGTTTAGTGTTTATTGGCTCTGGTTTATTGCGAGTGATATTAAATCGTTGCCGTGGTTATTTGTTGAAAGGCGTCAAATCATTTCTTTTTTTTCTTTTGTGCTCATGGTTCATTGCTACGAGGGAAGAAGACCAGCTAGTAGCGACAGAGAACAAAGAAGCGCAGTGGTGCACGCGAGAGGCGAAGCAGCAGCCACCGAATGCGGACGCGTGCCGACACCTCTTGCGTTGCTGAGCTTCCATCAGAGGACCTGCGAGGCTCCAAGCCGACGCGCTTGCAGGTGAGTGGAAGCCGCTGCCATCTAGACGTATACGAGCCGTCTTTCGAGGCTGCCTAACTCGCTTGAATGTTGTCTCACTTCTCACGAGCCCCGGCCCCGTTTCCTATGCGCACTGGGATCCCTAACTGAGCAGGATGTGTGTGTGCGCGCGCAATGCGTTGGCCATCAGTAACGTAGGTGTCTATCACCGCCGCAGTTAACGTTCACGGCCGGACGACTACTCTGCCACCTCCGGCTGCACAATATACGCAAGGCCATGCAGTGCACAGCGCCGATGGTGGGCAACGACGTCACCCTTTCGCGCTTCGAGTTCCTCACCCTTGTTCCTGAGCGGCTCAAGCAGCCCGTGTACAGCGCAGATGTTCCCGATATCGCCGATTTCATAAGCGCTGCAGGAGTGACCGCCTGCTTCACACGCAAGGCCTGCCTCGGGTCACCCATGTGTACGCCGCTGATTGGCTCAATGTTGTGTCCATTCAAGCGCTCGCTGTGTGAGCTCCTGGGTGGCTGGCTGGGCACCACTTGTGATACGCTCTCGCCATTGGCATTTGGCGCCTTCTGCCTGTCTTTCCAGTTTGCACACACGGTGTCTGAGTGTGCCTGCAAAGCGGTGCTCCTGAACTTGGAGTGGTTTATCGTGGCCTCCTTCCTCGTGCCATCGCTCTGCCGGATCCGCCACTTCTTGTCCGCCACGGTCACTGGCAAAAAGCCAGCAGCCAGTCACCAATGCAGCAGCAAGTCCAAGAAGAATGGCACAGGAGCGCAGCTGCCGAAATGAGCCGGCAGTAGCACAAGGCCACTCCGGTGACTACCTGCCGGCTCAGAAGTGGCGCTACATTTGGCTACTGCACCTCACCTACGTGCCCCTGCTGTACAGTGCGGTCGAGCGAATGGAAGGCCACCTAAACCTGTGGAGCTGCAGGCCATGCGATAATCGCCATCTGTGCAGGACATTGCGCAACTGGTACGACTAGCGCAGCCAGCGCCTTTTCCTGGCTCCCGAGCTTGGACTATCGCGGGCTGGTGACATAATGCCACATAATGCGATGCACGGTCCGCTAATCCTGGTTTCCAAGAGAAACCGGGACTTGTTGATCGACCGCGACAAACGCTTGTTTATTGCGCTCGCATAATCGCAGTTCATACTTTGCTCCTGATTTTAGCTTATTTTTCCCTTTTTCGCGTTCTGCTTTGCTTTATTGCGTGGCACTTGACTTTTGGTGGTGCCCAATGAAGTACGTATATTCGAACTGTTCGTCTCTGTTGGATCACCCTTTTCTAAACACCATACACCAATGAGTGATAGTCACACACAAATCTCACAAGTAAATCTGCTTTTTAGAACATATATTTTCCCGCAACATTCCTTGAGCTGTCTCACGCACATTCAGGTTGTCTTGGTGGATGCGTTTCTGCGGCCGTACGGAAAGCTGGCATTCAAACGATAATGTGGTCATGCGATCATGTGGGAGCATTTAAACTTGTCTTCAGCGGGCAGAGAAAGCTTCAACCAGCGGCGAGAAGGATGCAGTGTTCCAGTATCTTCATATATATTCGTCGGCTACGACTCAAAAATGAAGATGCGTACGCCCCTTAAAGGAGACCCTCCAGCCAATGGCGTCGACCGATTTTCATTACGCTGTGGTTATTCTCCTTTCACCTGCCACCCCCTGCGATTGCGTGGAAGCAGACCGAAGGGGATAGGTCACGGGGGAGGGGGGGAGCCTGGTGAAGGGGATAAATCTTGTTTACACAGCGAATTTCGGGACCAACCTGAGAAGGCGAATCACTTTTAACTGTAGCTCCTCATTTCCGAGCGTGTGCACCTGGTTGCTGAAGCTAGAGCGCTGTTTCGTTGTCATGGCACGCAGACTGCAGAGCTCATGCTCCCATATTTCTTCTGCGGCTCTGTCAGCGAGCACAAAGCTCGCGCCACTACATGCTGGCTCTTGTCGAGGCGCTGAAGCTGCAGGTATAGAGCTTCACTGCAGAAACGTGCTTGCCGCTGTTACTTGGAGTTTAGGGTCCTCATGATTCTTGTGCTATGGTGAAGCGACGATTGAGAATACCATAGGAGGGCCTTTATCCCGCCAGGAAGCAACTTCAGGCGGATGCACTTAGCCAGAGAACGCGCGCGGCAAAGAGCAGCAGCCAGGAGGGCAACGAGTCTTGAAGGATGAGCGGACGAACACATAGAAGGTCCCGAGGAACAAGAAATGTAACTCACGCGCTTAGCCGATAGGGCTAGTTAGTAATTCATGACAGCCAGGAACACAACACAGCGCTATTCAAGACAAGGAGAAAGAAAAGACGGGACAGCAAAGAAAAAAATTAAATCTGCAGTCTAAGGAGACAGTGCCACATTTTGTGGCACCCCCACCCCTCAAAACCAATTCTGCTTTACATTCGCTTGAGTGCAAATGCACCACAGCTTTCAGCAGGACAACCATTTTGTACAAGCATAAAGATCAGCGCACGCGGGAATTAGTCGAAGCGTTTCCGATTCATCAAAAGCTAGGCAAGTGCGTGAGTAAACCGTCTCTCGCGCTCATTCAAAAAGAAATTGACTATCTCAGCGGCTGAGTGACAAGTGCTGGTTTTACCTCTTTCCTTCCTTCCTTTTGTTGACGTATTCAATCAGCGATGCAATGCCACGTGTTGATTGTGCTTAGGTTCTCCTATATATTACGCCATCATAGCAATAAAATCATCAGTCGTAAGTCGGCGCCTTTGCCTGTTGGCTCTTTTAGTCCTGTCTTTTTTTTTTCTTTTTCCGCTGTACCTTTTCCTGCGAAATGTACCGACTAGCGCTGACAAGTACCCTTTTGCAATACGTGATGACTGCAGAACTCCGGTTAAATGCACATCACAGCAATCGCTAGAGTAAGCCACAAGCAGTAAACGAGTAGCACTGCTTGCTGTCATCACAGACAGGACTTTGCTGTGCGAGCCGCTAAACGAACAATGATTTTATACAAAGCAATATCAGAAACAAGATGCTTGGCTACACTTGAGTAACAAGAGAAAATCTCTAGCGTGCCACTCTCACTGCAGATCTGAAGGCAACTCTTCTAATAACGGGCACAGAGCAAACTAGACAAAATATCTGGTCAGTGCACTTTGCCGAGTCCGGGTGTAACTGCAAACTAACATACTGTGCTCATGTAGTGCCTCGAAGTTGAAGTCTGAAAACATTGCACATATTGCAATTTTCATGCACTGTGTCTTGACTTCAGGTTTCTCAATTTTCGCATCAGATGTACAGCACTGAGATTACAGTGATGCAGTGCATGTTATATGCTCCGAACCAATGAGTAGTCACCGCTCAGATAACCAGTCTAATAACTGACCGTCACTATCTGGTCATGGAAAGAAGCAAAATCAAGTGAGCACATATCTCAACGTGCTGGAAACCTACCAAATTCACAGGTTCGTGGGGCAATACTTTAAGTATAAGAAATTTAATGTCTAAGCTAAGCAAAGGTAACTATCCCCCCTAATCACAGGTATGAGGGTTTTACAGCTTATCTACAACAAGCAAGATTCTGTTGACGTCATTGGCTGGAGAGGCTCCTTCGAAGGGCATTTTCCTGTTCGTTCTCGAGTTGTATCCCAATATAATATCATGGAAGTGAAGGACGCTGTACAAAAGGCCAGGTGACGAACGGTTTGCTACTTGCGCATTACTTGGTCAGGTGATTACAGAATTTCATACCTGAAATGTGTATTTCCTGTGAGCGCAAAACAAACTCTGAGCCGCTAGAAAACTTAGCAAACAAGCGTTTCACCAGTTGTACAAAGAATATACTGGTTGCGCCACTTTTGTCGGCACTCGTCGAACGCATTTCGTGGGCGCCGATGGTTCCTCACACATCGCGTTGGGCGTAAGCGTGCTGTCCGTCTTAGCCTTTCAGCCATGCCTTCACGCTTGTTACACAGCTGGACTCTGACGAGAAATTTGCGCCCGCCGCTGCATGTCTGATGCCCCATTAAAGCACGCTCTGGCAAAGACGTTCGAAGTGCTATAATCACGCATGTCAGGTGGGCTTCACACAAAGTCGAAATATGGCTTTTAATGGAATGCAAGAAAAGTTAATTAATGTGGATTACCGCCCGCAACACGATATTTATCTACAGAGAGATTGGTGGTGGTGATGATTTTTTTTGGCGCAAGGGCTACTGTGGCCAAACAGCGCCATTACACAAGGTTGTTTCTTCTACTGAAGGTGGGGCCAAAGACCCATTTCCCAAGCAATTCACCCGAAAGAAGCTGAGCACCATGCAGGGGAAAGCTTGCGCCCATTGTATCACCGGTGGGTACCCGGCGGCACTGGAGGTCTAACCACGAACCTCCCACATGGGAACAGAGAGATTGAAATAGCGAATTTTTGTTACGTTGCATCAAGCTAAGCGGCGCGTATTTCCCGTTTTACTGCTCGTATGTTATCTAAGTATGTTGCGTGAGTGCGTAACATGGCGTGCTTTTGTCTCTTGTGTTGTATCGAGTAGGGCATACCACTGTCAGTGCCGGTGGCATTACCCAACTAAGACTGCAGTGATGCCTAATTGCAGAATTCTGCCAATGCAGAACGAAGACTATAAGAAGGCAGTTTTATCAGCCTACATCAGAAAGCGGACATCTAGGTGTTGGCTACCGATTAATTTACTTTGCACTCAGAGAAAAGGCGGTCTCTTTCCTTTCCTAGACCCCACCCTCGATGCGCAGAAGATGCAGCCGTTTGAAAGGCACCGCGCGCTGCTGCAGCCACTGATTTTATATTACGCCTACTTTTCAGACTTTACCGATGCAACAACAAAGAAAAAACAAAGGTTCTGACGAAAAACTGAAGGTAAAAGAATTTTTAAATGTCTGGAAGCTATGAAACACCGCTTAATGGACCCACTTCCTCTTGGCGAAAATTTTCATGATGTTTATTGTACGGATGTCGCGGTTATTAACAAAGAGAGATAAAAAGAGGAGCTTAATGCACTGATTACGGATAGACAGGCCATAAGGTACGCAGCTATTTGGTGCTTTCAAAAGAGGCAAAACGTGCGGGTCAGCCTTGAATTTTGCTTGAGAGACGTTGCAGAGGCCGGACGACCCGCGTGAAACATCCGTGGTATATACTTTGAAGAATGCGTGCAGCACAAATTTCTCCTTTATGACGTGCGACTCGAAAGGCACTGCGAAATAACGTAACACAATTTTTTTCAGGAAACCTCTCTAACATTAATGGTCAAATTTAGACTGAGTTACCAATTGTGTCGCACCTGTTAGAATGCACAGCCGTTCAACAGAGATCTCATCGTCGGCGTCATTATTACGATCATCCGAGTTAAGTCCACTACAGGACAAATACCTCTCGCGGTGATATTTAACTACCTTCTCCTTTCTGCGAGGTGCAAAAACTCTATCCTAGCGAATTTCTTGGGCTCATTAATCCACCTGATCATCAGGCACCAGAGATAACGGTTTCCTCCCATTGGCATCGATCCTCTTGCTGTGACAGTATAGCAAGTAGTGACGCCGCTGCAGGTAACGTTCATGGCTGGGCGACTACTGCGCAACCTCCGGCTGCACAATATACGCAAGGCCATGCAGTGCACAGCGCCTATGGTGGGCAACGACGTCACCCGTTCGGCCTTCGAGTTCCTCACCCTTGTTCCTCTGTGGCCCAAGCAGCTTGTGCACAGCGCAGATGTTCCCGATATCGCCGATTTCGTAAGCGCTGCCGAAGTCACCGCCTGCTTCACACGCCAGGCCTGCCTCGGGTCACCCATGTGTACGCCGCTGATGGGCTCAATGTTGTGCCCATTCAAGCGCTCGCTGTGCGAGCTCCTGGGCGGCTGGCTGGGCACCATCTGTGATACGCTCTCGCCTTTGGCCAAAGGCGTCTTCTGCCTGTCCTTCCAGTTTGCATACATGGCTGCCGAGTGTGCCTGCAAAGCGGCGCTCCTGTACTTGGAATGGTTTATCGTGGCCTCCTTCCTCGTGCCATCGCTCTGCTGGATCCGCCACTTCTTGTTCGCCACGGTCACTGGGAAAAAGCCAGCAGCCAGTCACCAAGGCAGCAGCAAGGGCAAAAAGAATGGCACAGGAGCGCGGCTGCTGAAATGAGCCGGCAGTAGCACAAGGCCACTCCGGTGACTACCTGCCGTCTCAGCAGCGGCGCTACATTGGGCTACTGCACCTCACCTACGTGCCCCTGCTGTGCAGTGCGGTCAAGGGAATGGAAGGCCACCTAAACCTGTGGAGCTGCAGGCCATGCGAGACGCGCCATCTTTGCAGGACATTGCCCAACTGGTACGACTAGCGAAGCCATCGCCTTTTCCTGGCTCCCGAGCATGGACTATCGCGGGCTGGTGACATAATGCCACATAATGCGATGCACGGTCCGCTGATCCTGGTTTCCAAGAAAAACCGGGACTTGTTGATCGACCGCGACAAACGTTTGTTTATTGCGCTCGCATAATCGCAGTTCATACTCCACTCCTGATTTTAGCTTATTTTTCCCTTTTTCGTGTTCTACTTTGCTTTATTGCGTGGCACGTGACTTTTGGTGGTGCCTAATGAAGTACGTATATTCGAAATGTTCGTCTCTGTTGGTTCGCCCTTTTCTAAACACCATACACCAACGAGTGATACTCACACACAAATGGCGGAAGTGGATCTGCTTTTTAGAATATACATTTTCCCGTAACATTGCTTGAGCTGTCTCACGCACATTCAGGTTGGCTTGGTAAATGCGTTAAATGTTTGCCAATTCTCTGAATATATAAAAAAGGTGTCATGAATTAATGTTAACGTGCTCACATACGTAGAGGCTGGCAGATAGAGATCGTCAGACGGATAAACGCTATCTGAAGACGCAACCCAGCATAGTGTATCGCCACATAAGTTCCCTGTCACAAACTGTCATATTACCGGCAAACATCGTCCGCTACGCCTTTCACGCACACCATCGCTTCTGCGGCCGTACGGAAGGTTGGAATCCATACGATAATGTGGTCATGCAATCATGAAGGAGCAATTACACATGTCTTCAGTGGGCAGAGGAAGCTTCGACCAGCTGCGAGAAGGATGCAGTGCTCCATGAAGTTAATATATATTCGTCGGATACAACTCGAAATGAGGCAGCATACGCCCCTCAAATGAGACCCTCCAGCCAATGGCGTCGACGGGCTTTCATGACGCTGTGGTTAATCCCGGATTCATTAAGCCGTGGTTATTCCCCTTTCACCTGCCGCCCCCTGCGATTTCGCGCAAGCAGTCCAAAGAGGATCGGTCATGGAGGAGCGGGGAGCCTGGTGAAGGGGATAAATCTGTTGTTTGCGCAGCGAATTTCGGGCCCAAGCTGAGAAGGCGAATCATTTCGTCCGGTAGCTCCTCGTTTCCGAGCGTGTGCACCCGGTTGCTGAAGCAAGAGCGCTGTTTCGGTGTGATGGCACGCAGACTGCAGAGCTCATGCTGCCATAGGTCTTCTGCGGCTCTGTCAGCGAGCACAGAAAGCTCGCGCCACTTCATGTTGGCTCTTGTCGAGCGCTGAAGCTGCAGGTACAGAGCTTCACTGCAGAAAAGTCCTTGGCGCTGCCACTCGGAGTTGAGGGTCCTCGTGATTCTTGTGCTATGATGAAGCGACGATTGAAAACACCTGAGGAGGACATTATCCCGCCAGGAAGCAACTTCAGGCGGATGTACTAAGCCAGAGAACGCACGCGGCAAACAGCAGCAGCCAGGAGGGCAACGAGGCTTGAAGGATGAGCGGAGAAACACTTAAAAGGGCCCGAGGAACAAGAAATGTAACTCGCGAACGTGGCCTATAGGGCTAGTTAGTAATTCATGACAGCCAGGAAAACAAGACAGGGCTATTTAAGACAAGGAGAAAGAAAAGACAAGGCAGCAAAGAAGATAAATATAACCTGCAGTGAAAGAGGTCGGTGCCACATGTTGTGGCACTCCCACCCCCCAAAACCAATTCTGCTTTACATTGGCTTGAGTGCAAATGAACCCCAGATTTCAGCAAGAAAAACATTTTGTACAAGCATAGAGATCAGCGCACGCGGGAAATAGTCGAAGCGTTCCTAATTCGTCAAAAGCAAGGCAGGTGCGTGAGCAAATTCTCTTGCGCTCACTCAAGAAGAAATTGACGATCTCAGCAGCTGAGTGACTAGTGCTGTGTCTTAACTCTTTTCTTCCTTCCTTTTGTGTTCGTACTCAATCAGCGATGCAATGCCACGTGTTGATTGTGCATAGGTTCTCCTATTTATTGCGCCATCACAGCAATAAAATCATAAGTAGTAAGTCAGCGCCTGTGTCTAATCGCTCCCTTAGTCCTGTTTTTTTTTTGCGCTGCAGTTTATCTTGCGAAATGTACCGACTAGCGCTGACAAGTACCCTTTTGCAATACGTGATGAGTGTACAGCTCCGGTTAAGTGCACCTCACAGCAATCGCGAGAGTTAGGCACAAGCAGCAAACGAGAGGCACTGCTTGCCGTCACCACAGACACGAGTTTGCTGTGCAAGCCACTAAACGAACAATGATAATAGACAAAGCAATATCAGAAATAAGATGCTTGTTTACACTTCAGTAGCAGGAGAAAAACTCTAGCGTGACACTCTCACTGCAGATCAGAAGGCAACTTTTCTATTAACAGGCACAGAACTAACTAGACAAAATATCTGGGCAGTGCAATTTGTCGAGTCAGGATGTAACATTTATATTGACATTCTATGCTCGAGTAGTGCATCGAAGTTGAAGTCTGAAAACATTGCACACATTGCTCTTTTCAAGTACTGTGTCTTGACTTCAGGTTTCTCAATGTTCGCATCACATGTACAGCACACTGAGATTACAGTGATGTTGTGCATGTTAAATTTTCCGAACCAATAAGTAGCCACAACTCAGATCACTAGTCTAATAAGTGACCGTCACTACTTGGTCATGGATATAAGCAAAATCAAGTGAGCACATATCTGAACGTAGTGAAAACCTACCAAATTCACAGGTTCATGGCACAATACTTCAAGTGTAAAAACTTTAAACTCTAAGCTAAGCAAAGGTAACTATCACCCCTAATCACAGGTGCGAGGGTTTTACAGATGATCTACAACTCGAAACACTCTGTTGACGTCATTGGCTGGAGAGGATCCTTAGAAGGGGGGCATTTTGCCTCTTCGTTCTCGAGTTGTACCCCATTGTAATATCATGGAAATGAAGGACGCAGGACTAAAGGCAAGGTTACGAACTTTTTGCTACTTCCGCATTACTCGGTCAGGTGATTACACAATTTCATACCTGAAATGTGTATTTCTTGTGAGCGCAAAACCTCGTCTGAGCCGCTAGAAAAGTTAGCAAACAAGCGCTTGACCAGTTGTACAAAGAATATACGGGTTGCGCCACTTTTGTCGGCACTCGTCGAACGCACTTCGTGGGCGCCGATGGTTCCTCACACATCGCGTTGGGCGTAAGCGTGCTGTCCGTCTTAGCCTTTCAGCTCTGCCTTCACGCTTGTTACACAGCGGCACTCTGACGAGAAATTTGCACCCGCCGCTGCATGTCTGATGCCCCATTAAAGCACGCTCTGGCAAAGACGTTCGAGGTGCTATAATCACGTATGTCAGGTGGGCTATACACAAAGTCGAAATATGGCTTTTAATGGAATGCAAGAAAAGTTAATAATGTAGATTACCACCCGCAACACGATATTTACCTACAGAGAGATTGGTGGTGGTTATGATTTTTTATGGCGCTAGGGCTTCCGTGGCCAAAGAGCGCCATTACACAAGGTTGTTTCATCTACTGAAGGTGGGCTCAAAGCCCCATTTCCCAAGCAATTCACCCGAAAGAAGCTGAGCACCATGCAGGGGAAAGCTTGCGCCCATTGTATCACCGGTGGGTACCCGGCGGCACTGGAGGTCTAACCCCGAACCTCCCACATGGGAACAGAGAGATTGGATAAGCAAATTTTTGTTACTTTGCACAAAGCTAAGCGGCGCGTATTGCCTGTTTTACGGGTCGTTTTGTTACGTTGCACGAAGCTAAGCGGCGCGTATTGCCTGTTTTACGGGTCGTATATTATCTAAGTATGTTACATGAGTGTGTAAAATGGCGTGCTTTTGTCTGTTGTGTTGCATCGAGCAGGGTATAGCACTCTCAGTGCCGGTGGCATTACCCAACTAAGACTGCAGTAATGCCTAATTGCAGAATTCTGCCAAAGCCGAACGGAGACTAGCAGAGGGCAGTTTTATCAGCCTACGCCAGCAAGCGGACATCTAGGCGTTGTCTGCAGCTGAATTTACTTTCGACTCAGAGAAAAGGCGGTCTCTTTCCTTTCCTAGACCCCACCCTCGATGCGCAGAAGATGCAGCCGTTTGAAAGGCAACGCGCGCTGCTGCAGCCACTGATTTTATACTACGCCTACGTTTCTGACTTTACCGATGCAACAACAAAGAAAAAACAAAGGTGCTGACGAACAGCGGCTGGTAAAATAATTTTAAAATTTCTGGAAGCTGAGAAACGCCGCTTAATGAACCTACTTTCGCTTGGCGAAAGTGTTCTTGATGTTTATTGTGCGGATGTCGCGGTTATAAACAAAGAGAGACAAAAAACGAGATGCTTCAATGCACTGACTACGGATAGTTCGGCCATAAGGTATGGATCTATTTGGTGCTTTCAAATGTGGCAAAACGTGCGGGTCAGCCATGAATATTGCTTGGGAGACGTTGCAGAGGCCGCACGACCCGCGTAAAACATCCGTGGTACATACTTTGAAGAATGCGTGCAGCACGAATTTCTCCTTTACGACGTGTGACTCGAAAGGCACTGCGAAGTAGCGCATCAATATTTTTTTTCCTGGAAAGCGCTCTAACCTTAATGGTTAAATTTAGACTGTGTTACCAAATGTGTCACACCTGTTAGAATGCACAGCCGTTCAACAGAGATCTCATCGTCGGCGTCATTATTACGATCATCCGACTTAAGTGCACTACAGGACAAATACCTCTCGCGGTGATATTTAACTGCCTTCTCCTTCCTGCGAGGTGCAAAAACTCTATCCTAGCGAATTTCTTGGGCTCATTAATCCACCTTATCATCAGGCACCAGAGATAACGGTTCTCTCCCATTGGTAACGATCCTCTCGCTGTGACAGCATAGCCAGTAGTGACCTGATAATAACATGGTGTGCCTTGCAAAAGTCTGTTTTTTGCTCTTAATTTCAGCTAGGATGTCAAAAACATGAGTTCGTTCTCTCACCAATGCTCCTCTTTTCCTGCCTCTTAAAGATGCATTTATCGTCTTTATTTACGCCACTCATTGTCCCGTTCTTACCGTGATATTTCAAGCTTTTTCGCACCGTCATTGTTAACTCCCCACTGGTAATAAATGACAGAATTCAGAGATCTTGCACCACTCTGTTGAGGGATATACGGTATTTATCCTGAGTGTTTACATGACAAAGCAGGAGCAATATCCGATTCCTTGCTGGTTTACATTAGAACGGGACGTTGCCACTTTAATATTTGCACTATTTAAACCTCTTCATTCGGAATTGGTTCAACCGGTCTTTGCTGGCCCGTTACACATCAAAAGTTGACGCACGAAAAGAGGCGCGATAAAGGAAAGTCGAGTTTCTGCCATACGGCCTGCTGTCTGGTGGCTAATTTTGTCGCTGTTTTTTTCATCAATATTTGCTCCTTTGAGCAAATTTATGAGGAAACAGCGATACACACCAAATTATTTTTACAAGGTTTTTATTTTACTTGTTTTACTACTTTGAATTTCTCTTCTTTATTTCTTCCTTTGCTCCTTTTTTCTCACAGTGACAGAGCTGTCATCTTTGACAACTCCGTTTCCTTCTTTAGCTATTGAAGCGTCCAGTAACGCCTGTTGTCGGTACATTCCATGCTCGCGAGACAAGAGCGGGACCAACAGAAAGAAACATGAAGTTCGCTCGTCCTGGCGAGAACCGGACAAGTAGATATCTATAGCGTACATAAATGGACACGTTTTTTCACTGGAGCATCTATAACTGTGTGCTTGCCGAGTGAGATTCAAACGCCTATAAAAAATTAGGCGCGAAGAATGGCAGGCCTGTGGTTGCGGCATTAATAGCTTCTTAAACAACTGAGGTCTGCCTCCACCGCAGGTAAAACTCTTGGCTGAGCGGGTGTTGTGCATCTGCCAGCGATGTCTGAGGGAGCCACATGCGCCCAGGCTGCAGCACACCGCGATGATGTCGGCGAAGGACGTCGCCCTTTTGCTCGGGTTTGCTTGAAACATGTCCGCCTTGGAAGGCACGTGGAGGGTTCCTGTTTACAGCTGGCCGCGGCCCTGCACACCACGCAAGGCTCGACCGAGCTTCGTGCAGGTGGAGACCGTGCAACAGCTACGGCCAATCCCCTTTGGGTGAGAACACCGGTTGCAGGATCGACTTGGCTGACATGGTCTCCTGCTGCAGCTTTTACCCCATATAGGTAAATATGCCGCCATGAATCACTATAGCAGTGTGCAGCAGATCAAACGAAGCAGTCAACTCTGCACCGCGCCAACCTTGGCAAGCGTAGGAAGGCGCCGCGTCGATCACAGACTTAACAGCGCAAAACAATGGTCAGAGCATCAAAGGAGAGAAGCCAGGCACTGGTGAAAACAAACCTGTTGAAAGGATTTTTCTGCATATGGCCAGCTGGTGCGTGCCATGCCTGTTCGCTCAGCTGGGACACTACCTTTGGCTGCTGCACGTCACCTGCGTGCTCCTCCTTTATACGAGGTGATCATGCGAGTGGGAGGTCACCAGAACTTGAGAAGCTGCCCACGATGTCAGAAGTGCAGGCTGCACTGAGCGTTCCCCAAATGGTGTATATGTATACGACGGGCGCCGCGCACGCCTTTTCCCGGCTCTGGCACGTATAGGCTGCATGTAGCGGCTTCACGACAAGGTGGGCAGAGCCGTACTATCAAGGGCGTCCAAAGGATAAACAGTTATGATATACGGTCTTAACAAAGCATTAAAAAGGAACGCGACGTGGTACGTATAACACATATTATTTTTTGCGAGAAAGCTTGTCTGGTTTTTTTTTTTCAGCCCGCAGTTCGAAAACCAAACGCTGCAAAATGAGATACGTCGAAATTTACACGTGGGCCTAGACGAATAAATAAAATACCAAGTTGCTTTGAACGGTCAAATTGGCCTTTACCAGCTAAAATTTATCCCGCTGCCGCCCGTGATATAACTATCTAATTGGGGCTATGAACAAAATGCCTGCCGTCTGAGCGTTCTGGAAGGCAGGGGCATAAGATCAATTTAAATGAGCTTCGGTTCTCAAATTTACAGACTGAGGGGGTCCAGAGCAGCCGATTTGAACCGCCGGTAGCATCATTAAAAAAAAAGAAATATCTACGTATTTAGTTACGCGCTTCCGCTCGGGTCGGCGAGGGGTGCAAGAAAACAGAACGAAGGAAGCTTAATGCCGCTGGATATTCCAACACGCAAGCACTTGAAGTTGTACTGGAGAGCTACGGCCTAGATATATGCCAGCTTCCCGTAACTGACCTCAAGGGCCTGCTGCATAAAGTAACATTCAAGGAAAATGGAGAAATTATTTGTAACTGCGATGTAAAAAAAGGTTTCTGCAGAAATGGTCAAGTTAACTACAGTGCCCTTTCTTCTCCAAACAAAAAAAAATTGCGAGAAGTTGCAGCGCTCTTGGACGTACATTTTGTCAGTAACGTTTTCTGGGAGCGCCTCTCCGCGAGCCTCGCTAGTCTTCCTACCATAAGGCTAATAAATTCTTACAGAGAGCATTTAGATAGCAGAATAACAGTCTTCAAGACACCAGGTACCTCACCTGGCGCTCAGGTTTCATTTGAGGAAGAGTTGGTGCTAGCTGCGCAAGAGCTAGCTAAAGATGTAGGCATGAGTATGACAGAGATCTCCACCGAGGCAATCCTTGTAAAAATAGAGGGTGATTGCTGTGTTGTGAGTAGACGCACTACCTGGACAACATTATCATTCGTCATAATTTGCAAAACGCGGCAGCTAGAAAGCCATAACCTCCATCGCCTTCTCGGTGTGGCGGAGATCTCGGAGGGTTATTTCGAAATAAGAAAAGTTTTTGGGGATTTGATAAAAGAAATAAATGTTGTCGTACAAAGGGGTAGCATATCTGTGGGGGACGACGAGATTCCGATTCGCATCTCTCTAGGGTCAGATTTGAAATATTTGCTTGTTGTTCAGGGTCTGCAGTCTGCTGCTTCACGCTATCTTTGTCCATTTTGTCGAGCGAACCCGCAGACAAGGTGCTCAGTTCTGACAAGTAACACGAGCTTTAATGAACCTCCTTTGATCCGCACTCTTGAGAACATGAAAGCTGATTGCTCCGCAGATGTGAACGGGATTAAAAACGTGCCTTTGTTCAACTTTGACTCTGAATTAATAATTACTGATGTATTGCACATGAAGTTAAGAATAGTTAACAGCCTTGTAGACAGATTGCTTTGAGAAGCAGAAGACAGAGATTACCGCGAAAAAGCCCACAACCCACGTTATATGACCATACACGTTCAGGACATCGTTGACGCCACACATAACTGGGATTAAATTTTTATGTCTGGGAAGTCAATGAAGTAAACAAGGGAAAAACATTCAAGTCGCTATCGGGGGGCGATTGTGAGCGCCTGCTCAAGGCTTTGTCTGAAAAACTGTCCGGAAAATTGCACCCTAAAACAGAGGAAAAACTTTGCTCCTTTGGAAGCTTCTGTGCAAAATTTTGTACCACCTGGAAAATGATGTTGAAGGTCGCAGCATAGAAAGAGAATCCTCAGAATTCTTTCACACGTTCTTAGAATTAGGAGCCCAAGGTTGCAAAGGCTACGGTGGCGATAGAGTTACGCCATACATTCATATTCTCACGCACCACGCTTCCGAAAAGCACGAAAAGTTCAAGTGCCTTGGTTGGTTTTCAAGCCAAGGGTTAGAGAAAAAAAACGACGTGCTAAAGCATCTGCACCATGGAAAGTCGAACAAGTGGAATGCAGCCGCTGACCCCCTCAAGCTGGCGAAAAGGCTTGAAGTGAGTGAGAATACCAGACTAAGCGTTGCATATAAAAAGCGAGACCAAGAGGCTGGTTTGAGGGACTTATTCAAGCGTCACGGGCGAAGAGGCCACGCTGGGCAGAAGAAAAAGTGAGAGAATGAAACTGTGTACAAAATGTAAATGATATGGATCCAGGGGAATTGCGGGCGGAGCTTCGGGCTATGGGAATGTCGACGAAAGTCAAATCAATATAAAAACTGCGCAACCTTGTAAGGAAAGAAAGAGAAAAACAATGATTGTAGCCATTGGAGGAGATAACAGTTATGTTGTGAGAGGAGCCTTTTAGTTTTGCGTGTTTTCTCCTCTAATTCCTTTCCCCTTCCGCATCAGCTATCAGGCAGTGTGACAAGTGCAAGTTTGTTGACAACGACGCCATGAAAATAGACCTATTACATTTGTTCGATTTCCTCCCCGAAGGGGAAAAGGAGAAACAAATATAATCTTCAGTGCTTCGAATATTACTGTAAACGTAACAGATCACTTCACATGAGTGTCATCGTTGCGAAGGCTCCCCCTTCATCCATGGTAGTTTGCTGACATTTGCTTTCAGGTACGTGCTATAATGACCTCCCTGCCTATTTGATATTCTCATTAGCTTTGTAACATGGAATGTAATTAGTGACTGTTTTTATTGGTATACATTCCTTTCTAGCGTCTAGTTCTTTTCGTTGCGCTCTACCTCTCTATTACAATTGTCTTTGCTTTGATTTACCAAACGCTGCTGCTGTCAAAGTATGCGATAGTATTGTTCAGTGCAGTATAACTAGTTTTTCACGCGACCACATTGATCAAAGCTGCTGCAGGCAGTGTAACCTGGGAACTGGGAAAAGCTGCAATGAAAAAATACAAATCTGTTCGATTACTGGTATGAGGGACAGCGCACTGGAGCGCTTCGAACTAATTCGACCCGCTGGAGTAAATAGCCGAAGCCTTGTTGGATTTCGTGTCCGCTGAAATGTGGTCATAGCGGCTGGGTTCCGAGCCGGCCTTACATCACTCGGCACCCTGTGCAAGACTTTACCCCCCCCCCCCCCGTTTCTTTCTCCCTCTCTTTGTATTTGTGGGGGAGTTAACCTTTGATTTTTATTGCCCGTCCTAACGGGGAGCACTTCTAGTTTACATTCTTTTAACAGTATCAATGTAGAATTTGTGCTGGCGTGGGCAGGACACTTAGTTCTTCTTTATTTTTCTTCCCCCTCTAATTTATATCGCTTGACATCCTTTGATCTTGCTTCTGGTGATCAATTTTTACACGTTTTTGTAGCATTTTGAAGAATAAGATGAATCTTAAAATCAAGCTACTTGCGATAACGCAACTCATCTCTTATACTGGTAAAACAAAAAAATTTATTCCTTAAAATGATTACAGCCCAGCCTCACAGGACAGATGCAAACATTCCTCAGAAAAGGCTCTCAAGCCAGTGGCGTCAGCCGATTGATATGACATCGCGGCTAAACCTGTTAATCCGTGGTTAATACTCTTCCACCTGGCGGCCCCTTGCAATGCCACTCTGGGAGGTGAGGGAGAATTAATTGCGATATCATGAAAATCGGCCGACGCAGCAGCTTAGCAGCGACTGACAGCGCAGCGACTGGCAGCGTAGCAAAATGCGACAGCCACCATATTTACCATTTATATATGTAGTTATCAACTGCATCCTTGATGACGTGCATGTAAAACAGAAGTGGACAAAATTAAATTCACTTATTTATTTGCAAACATAAAAAAAGTTGGTGGTATCTTGTGGTATCTTTAAAAGCGAAGTTTCGTACCTCAAAACCGAAGCCTCCTTTTTGCAGTAGTGTTTCACAGATAGGATCCCAGCAATACATCGCACATGCATACTACAGAAGTCTGAATGATAGAACAGCAAAAAAAAAAGGTCGCCAATAGCTGTAGCAATCTAAGTATGAATAGTGACCATGCGTGAAATTTTTCATTCACACATTCATACTAATATATTTTTTATTGAAACTAGCACTTTTATTAAAATCAGTTGACAAAAACAAGGTTCTGAACCCAGGTTAGAACCCTAAGTGCAAACTTCAGTCACCATATTCGGACAACGCTGCAGTAACTAATTTGAAAGCCTTACAGGTGAACGTGACAGTAACAACCTGAACGTCTATCTAGACGCTATCTGCTTCTGGGCTCCTAATTCTATGTTATGCGCGACGACAGCTGAAACGCTTCAGAAAGTTTCTGAGCAAAGCTATATCCAATCTTCTTAAATAAGTCTTGAAATAATAAACTGAAACACTTATTTCCGCGATACTTTTTGATACCGGCTGTTTGAATCCCGCTAGGCTCTTTCAAAGTAACAAGAAAAGCTAAAATTCAGATGAGCTAGCTCTCATGCCCTAATATATCATGATCACACACGCAAATAAACTTTTTGAAGAATAGCACAGGGCTGACAATTTGCAAAGTTTCTCCACGACAAGCATATGTATGAAAATCCGCGAGTACTTTATGTAGCTGCGTTAATGCATGGTCATCGTAACAACCTTCTATATTTAAAACGCCGGTTGAGACACTGGGTTCGAGCTCTGACGTGTGTTCTTGTCTACAAAGCAAAAGCCACCCGATAAAAAAGGTAAGCATCAAAATGGACGCAACTTGATCAGTCCGAACCATTTCTGCAGCGTATCTCGCTACCAGGTTCCATCTTTCATATTTTAGGCAATATCAGGTTTCAGATTAAAATGCCTCAGGGAGCTTCTTGATCAAAGCTATGCAAGATCTTCGCACACCATTTTAAAAAGCATATATTAAGTTACCTAAAACCGGGAAGCATTTTCGATGTATATATTGTGAGACTGTGGACCAAGCGAGCTCTTTATTCCCGCTGGCAAATATGGCGGCCACTCCTCAAAAGACGAAGATGCGAGATGATGATGAATAATCACAGATGAAGACGAGGGTCACGCACTGTGCTCACACTTTCTCCCCCTATGGGCGAAAGGGACCGTTCCGGGCGCAAGTTAGAGGGAAGTAGGGCGACGGGTGAAGGGCTTTAAGCGCGACACATGAACAATCTCTTCAGCGCGACAACGCCGGTCATGGGCAGGATGGACAGGAGCAACGCGATAGTTCACTGGGGTCGTTTGTTCGAGTACAGTGTACGGACCAATAAAGCGGCTCAGAAATTTTTCGCACAATCCGGGGGTACGCACAGGAGTCCACAGCAACACTTCATCACCAGGGAAGAAACGCACTCCACGGTGTTTGAAGTAATAGGTTGTCTTCCGGGAGGTTTGGCAGGCGTCAGTGTTCAGGCGGGCAATGGTGCGACAGTAGGCAAGACGGGAAGTAAATTCGTCATAGGAAAGGCCGGAAGAGGTTGTGGGGGCAGAAAAGAAAGATGCTTCGAGAGTGAAGGTAGGGGGGCGACCGAACACAAGAAAAAACGGGGAGAAACTGGTTGTTCGTTGCACGGCAGTATTGTATTGTAGGCAAAGGTATTGTAGGCAAAGGTTACAGTATTGTAGGCAGTATTGTAGGCAGTATTGTAGGAAAAGGTTACAAAGGGGAGCATGGCGTCCCAGTTGGTGTGGGCGGGGTGAATGTACAAAGACAGCATATCTGACAGGGTGCGGTGAAACTGTTCGGTGAGCCTATTGGTCTGGGGGTGATAGGCTGAAGTTGTTTTATGGGCGGTCCGGGAAGCATGAAGAACTTCGGCAAGGATGCCGGAGAGGAATGACTTGCCACGGTCACTGATAAGGACACGTGGGGCTCCATGGCGCAGAAGAATGGCGTTGAGGAAGAAATGGGCGATTTCGGAGGCAGAGCCAGACGGAACGGGGGCTGTTTCAGCGTTCCGTGTTAAGTGGTCGACGGCTGTGACGATCCAGCGGTTGCCCGATGAGGTTAGTGGCAAGGGACCGTACAGGTCGATACCAACGACTTCGAAGGGTGAGAAAGGACAAGGAAGAGGTTGCAGAAGGCCAGCAGGAGGAGACGTGGAGCGTTTGCGGCGTTGGCAAGGGATGCAAGATGCAATATATTTGGCGACAGAGGTGGAGAGACCAGGCCAAAAGAAACGGCGCTTTATACGGTCATATGTTTTCTGGAGTCCTAAGTGGCCGGCCACGGGGTCATGAAGCGCCTGCAAAACCTCACGGCGAAGAGAATTGGGAATAACAGGCACCCAGGCGTGACCCAGGGGGCTATGATTGTGCCAAAGAAGGGTGCCGTCAACCAGCTTGAAACAGTTGAGTTGGCGTCGGAGGCGGGCATTTGGAGGCCGCATAGCACCACTCAGGCGTTCAATGGGAGTCCGGCAGTAAGGGTCGGCCCGCTGTGCTGAAGCGAGATCGCCGAGAGCGGGAGCGGGCACCAGATCAATGGCTGCGGCCGTCGAGGCGTGGGTAGCGATGTAATTAGTAGTTGGGAGCGATGAAGCAACAGGAGGAGAGCACAGAGGTTCTTCGGAGGCGAGGGGGCAACGAGAGAGCGCATCGGCGTCTTTGTGTTTTTTTCCCGATTTGTAGGTGACTGAAATCATACTCCTGGAGGCGGAGAATCCAGCGGCCAAGGCGCCCAGACAAGTTCTTCTGTGACGACAACCAGCACAGCGCATGATGGTCAGTTACAATGGTGAACTGGCGACCGTACAAATAGGGGCGAAATTTCTGAACGGCCCAGACAACTGCAAGACACTCTTGTTCAGTGATCGTGTAGTTCTGCTCCGCTGCAGTCAGGGTAAGACTTGCGTAAGCAATCCCGCGCTCAGTCGAATATTGCTGGCGCTGCAGAAGAACGGCACCAATGCCGTGTCCACTGGCGTCAGTGGGCAAAATCGTTGAAGCGCTGTCATCAAAATGAGCCAGTATCGGATCAGATGTCAGAGCCTGCTTTAGAGAAGTAAAGGTGGCCTCGCAGGCCTCAGACCAAACGAAGGGCGTGCTGACTCCAAGATGATGATGCAAAGGTGTGGCGATGGATGCGAAACCTCGGATGAAACGACGAAAGTATGAGGCGAGTCCTAGAAAACTGCGCAGGTCTTTAATCCGTGTGGGGCGGGGAAAATGCAGTACTGCAGCAACTTTATCAGGATCTGGTTTTATGCCTCTGCGACTAACGACGTGTCCGAGAACTTTGATAGAAGTGGAAGCAAAGCAACACTTCTTTGTGTTTAACTGAAGTCCGGCCGCGGAAAGAGCACTTAGAACTTCATCGAGGCGGGCGAGGTGCTCAGAAAAAGTCGAGGAGAAAATTACGATGTCGTCCAGGTAGCAGAGGCAAGTTTTCCATTTCAACCCGCGGAGTACGGTGTCAATCATGCGTTCGAACGTGTCCGGAGCATTGCACAAGCCGAACGGCATAACGTTAAATTCATATAAGCCATCTGGCGTGGCGAAAGCTGTCTTCTCTTTGTCCTCTTCATGCATGGGGATTTGCCAGTAGCCGGATCGGAGGTCAAGATTAGAGAAAAATTGAGCACCTTGGAGACAGTCGAGGGCGTCGTCCATCCGAGGAAGTGGATAAACATCCTTTCGAGTGATCTTATTGAGGGCGCGATAGTCGACACAAAAGCGTACGGAATTATCCTTCTTTTGTACCAGCACGACTGGTGAGGACCAAGGACTTGAAGAAGGTCGTATGATGCGGCGCTTGAGCATGTCGGTGACATTATCTTGAATAATTTTTCGTTCACTAGAAGACACACGATACGGGCGGCGGCGAATGATGCGCGAACCGTCAGTGTGGATGCGATGCGTAGCCGCCGATGTTTGGCCCAAAATTTTCGACTGGGTATCGAAAGATGCGGCATGTTTGTTCAAGAGGGCAAGCAATTCTGCTTTTTGAGCAGGCGTGAGATCGTCGCTGATAGTAGCGGAAATAGCTGCCGGAGAAGAAGGATAGGACGAAATGACGAAGCTGGATGGTGGCGAGGAAGGAACGGTGACAGGTTGAATGGTAGACACAGAAGCCACTTTAGTACGAGCGCGCAGAAGAATGGGCTCCGACGTAGTATTGAGCGCAGTCAGAAGGGCAGTCCCATTGACGAAGCGAAGAAGGGATGCGACGAGGAGAATGCCCCTGGAGAGAAGACGGGGCACCGCCGTGGCGAAAAAGTCCCCAGAATGTACGTAAGCAGAAGCAACTGAGATGACATCTTCGGAGCCGGGATAAAGCACATGGTCCGCGGTGTTGATCAAGTGATGAGATAGAAATGCAGGAGCATCGGAAGGGTCGGAGTCAGCAACTTCCGGAGTAGGAGGGCAACATGTAATGACAGCTTGCGCGGAGTGGAGGAAATCCCAGCCGAGGATGAGAGGGTGAGCAGAGGATGGAAGTACAGCGAACTCGATGTGATGCAGGATGCCGTTGATAAGGACGCGTGCTGTACACAGACCGGAAGGATGCATGGATTCTTCATTAGCAGCACGGAGAGAAGGACCGCAGTAAGGAGTGCGCACTTTACGAAGATGGGAACACAAAGCAGAACCGATGACGGAGACAGCGGCGCCGGTGTCAATCAATGCGTCTACAATGCTGCGTTCAACATTAACAGCTAAGTTCGACGGCAGCGTAGGAGGAATTGAAGGGTGGGCGAGTGGTGCAGCTTTACCTCCGGAAACTGCACAATTTAGCTTTCCGTATTGCGACCAGGTGCCTGAGAGGCTGGACGTAGAGGCGATGAAGAGCGCCGGAACGGTACGGGGAGCGGCGGCGCGACGAGCGGTCAATCGGCGAGCGGTCGGGAGAGGTCGGTGGAGAGAAGAAGCGGGGAGGACCGTTGGGGTGAAACGTTGGCCGATAAGGAAACGATGAGTATGTGTCGTCGTGATGAGGAGTATTGGAGGCAAAAGTAGGGCGGTAACCACACGATGAGTAGGTTTCGTCGTTGCGAACGGGACCAAACTGGTTACGCTCGTCGCGCTGACGCCGACGACAAACGCGGGCAACATGTCCACGAATTCCGCAGTAGTAGCAGATAGGGCGAGGCGAAGGCGGCCGCCAAACCAGTGGGTACATTGCGGGCCGCTGGGATAAGGAGGCGACAGTCGGCTGTACGGGCGGCGAATGTGAGGCATAGACGGGAGGAGCAGGAGACGCAGCGACCTGGGCATACGTGGGCGCACAAAGAGGCACAGATGGTTCGGACGCCGCGGGACGAGTGACGGAAGCGAGCTCGTCCTTGATTAGATCACGAAATGGCGAGGTCAGGGGCCGGTGCTGATGGGAATCCAGCGGCGGTAAGGTGGAGCCGTGCAGCTCCTCGCGGATGATGGAGCGGATGAGAGCGCAAGTCCACATCAGTTGAAAGGCGGGGGTCCCAGGCGTCTTGCAAGCGGAGGGATTGAAGGTCGTCAAGACGGTGACATGTAGTGCGGATATCGTTGACTGAGGTAGGGTTTTGGCCAGCCAGCGTGGTGAAAGCAAAGGAGCCGATGCCTTTAAGAATGTGACGGACCCGATCGTACTCGGACATGGCACTGTTGACACGTCGACACAGGCTCAAGACATCTTCAATGTAAGACGTGTAAGATTCGCCGGGCAGCTGGGCACGCGCATCTAACTTTTGTTTGTAGATGGCCGGGCTGGCACCAACAGTGCCAAAAATTTGTCGAAGCTGCGATGTAAAATGGGTCCAGTCCGGGATGGTATCTTTATGGTTGACGAACCAAGTCTTAGCCATGGCAGTTAAATAGAATGACACGTGGAGAAGCTTCATGGCAGAGTCCCAGCGATTGTAGGCACTGACCTGATTGTACTGTTCGAGCCAGTCCTCGACGTCATCACCACGGAGATCCGCAAATGTAGGAGGCTCGCGCTGAAGGGTCGTGACGGTCCATGTCGGGTGTCCAGGTGACAGGAGCAGCGGGGGCGTTGGAGTCAGGGTGGCGGGCGGAGGGATCAGCAGGTAGGGGTAGCACACCTGCTGAGGCACCGGCAAGGCCTGCGGAAGCGTCACGGCGTTGTGGGTCGACGGTTGCCATCTTCGGAGATGGTCCGACCAGGTGACGACCGGAACGGAGCTGCAGTGTGGCGACGGAGAGGACGCGGGATCTAGAGCAGCCTCCACCACTTGTGAGACTGTGGACCAAGCGAGCTCTTTATTCCCGCTGGCAAATATGGCGGCCACTCCTCAAAAGACGAAGATGCGATATGATGATGAATATTCACAGATGAAGACGAGGGTCACGCACTGTGCTCACAATATCAGTGTTACGGCGCTATACAGTTTCAAAGTCTGGAAAAATGGCAAACTTTGGCCCCTCCCGTAGGCGGCATCGTATAATATTCAAACGCGCTGAGAAGCTCGTGTATTAATAGCACATAACTAAAACTTCGGCACATTCCACAGCTAAGTGTATATAAAGGAAATCCCGGAAGCATTTCCTGTAGGTGCTTTTGTTCACGTATTACGATTTTTTTTGTTCCCCATCCCGTTCAGTTACGCGCCCTGTCGCCGCCTCTGCCGGTAGATGGCGCAAGTAGTTGATGTCCCGGAAAGCTGTACATGTGAGGTCGAGAAATTTCTCCGCACGCCAGGACACAAAAAAACAAAGATTGAAACCAGTTTTATAGTTTTCCTCTTCGCTCAGTAAGATGCAAAGAAACCCTGATATTTGGAGCAGCTCTCCAGCTGTGAGGTACCACCTACTAAAGTGCTCTATATACTCAATAAAGTAACAAAAATCATTTCTGAAACGTAGAAAACAACGCAGCAAGCAACGAAAAAGACAAAGTCGAGAGCATTTTTAGCCACGTCCCTAAAAATATTGGCAGACGATTACGATAGCCGGTAATGCGAAGTTTGGGCGAAGCTTTTCACACGCCACCTGCCACCGCTGGCAGGTGCAGTGTTAGGCTGCTAGCCACGCTCGGGTATCTTCCCGTGGGGAGCCACCTTCCCGTTGTCCATTCCTCCGCTCTCGCCGTGGCAGGTGGCGTTTCACTCTGCTGCTATACCTGCCACAGTTGTCAGGTGGCGTGTTACGCCGGCTCCTCTGACAACGCCGACGCAGACGACTATGACGCGGATGCCAGCAACAGGCGCCTAAGAGCAGCGTTCTAAAAAGAAAAAAAAACAAGATAGCATTTAGGTTGCCTCATATGGCGTCTGCAATGAGTGTCAAATGATTTGTCCGGCAAAGCTCCGTTTGAAACCTGCTCCATTGCCCCTTTATGGTATGCATGAGTCATCGCCTTCTAGAATGTCCGAGTACCTTCCATTGGATTATCATATGGGATTACACTAAACCGACACATTAAGCCAACTGAACCTATTTTCTTGCCTAACCGTACTTCCAAAATTGTGTGGGTCCTTTGAAATTATTGGTGTCCTCAGACTTTCAAATTTGGGAGTGCCCTATGAGTGGTCCACTGGTGGTCACGTGGTGTTGATGACGTTGTGACTCTCTCAATCATCTTCATAGATCGCGGGCTCCTCATACCACAACTGGCGCAGTGGTGGAGCGGTTAAGCGATGCGCCACTGCCCCGACCGGTGGCTGTTTCAAACACGGCTTGTGAGGCCCAGGTTGCTCTTCCCGAGCTCCTGTAAGGCTCATGCGTAGCGTCACGCTGAGAAGGTGACCATAGCATTGAATTTATTTGAATTATTATCATTGCCACGTGCCACGGGGTACGTAGTTCAAAACCTGCTCGCCAGGTCATAATGGCGCCGCAAGGTCACGTGGCCTCTCTCGACCAATCAATGAGAGAATTTCGTGTCCGAGAAGCTGGAAATTTTTGTATGACGATAACATACATGCTATCGCGTTAATGAAGAGAAGAACGCAAGAAGTTTGCTGAGGCTCTTAAATGAATACTTACCACGGAGGAACAAGCAGTGCACTTGAAAAGCATATTTGCAATGCCAAGCGGCTTCTTGCACGCTTCTGTACTTCAAACTCTTTTAATTTCTTCAAGTCGCTAGCTCGAGAACGAACGCATAGCAAATATAATTTTAGAGCTTGAATTAAAGCTTACGACATCTTACGAAAGCTTACGTGCACACTGCACGGAATCGTCGTTTACTCATTCGCTAACCCCAATTATGCTTCTTTACGATAAAGGAACGGTATACACATTGCAATGCATCTCTTAATTTTTTTAAATTACGGATTGGGGTAAAAATTGTTAGCGAAACGAAGGGCTCAAAGGCTTCTCAAAGGCCTGCACCAGATATGCCGTCTCCGTGCTCTATAACGTAATTTCCACTGGAGGCTCCTATAGCGAGAGGCATTTTCAATCAAATTAGAGATGTTCATTAAAGGCACTATGACGCCCCGTTCGGTCACCTTGCATTTGTTTCCACCTTTTATTGTCGCTGCTAGCCGATCGAACTTGAGGGAACAAAGACAGGTCCGGTACAGCACATTTAACGCGCGCAGTCAACGATCATGTCGTGCGTGAATGTGTCCCGCTTTTTCGCTCAAATATTTGAAAATGAAGCTGGGAACACGCGGTCCTCTGAGTTTGAGCAATAAGACCGCTCGATGGTGCGCCGCTTCGTAAACCTCCGGTACCGCAAAGTGGACCATCCGTACGTGAAAGGGTCCAGGAAAGGTGTAAAGAAATTTAGAGAAACAGAGGAAAGCGGCAATATGAGCGCTTCGGAGGCTCTCTGTAAGATGTGTGAACACGTTACGTCAGCATTTCAGGAAAAGTTAAACTGGCGTTATCGCCATCATTGTTTGCACGGGGAATTCAAGTGTCTATACCGCGTTCAGAAAAGTGTATAAAGTGTACAACAGCAGCATCTTATCGGTACTCGCCTGCGCGCGGCACAAACGTGGAGGCTAACGAAAAGAGTTCAGCTTAAGTTGAGGGCAGCGCAGCGAGCCATGGAAAGGAAAATGATAGGTGTAACGTTAAGAGACCGGAAGCGGGCCGAGTGGGTGAGGGAACAAAAGCGGGTTAATAGCATCCTTTAATTAGAGAGACATGGGAGACGCCTTTGTCCTGCAGTGGGTGTAGTCAGGCTGATGATGATGACCTCGTTCAGGACGCTTTCTGTATTGTTCGGCTTCATGCGCATTTCACCTCCATCGAGCGTCTCCGTTCTTTCTGGTTTTCTTCGATACATATGAACCACAGCTGTAGTGGGGTCCCATGCCTTAGCCGATCCTTCACTCATGATCTTGTGGCTCTGATGGGGACAGCCCAGCCAGGAAGTGAGGGAGAAGAGAACGGCGTCCGACCGCGCCCAGCTCGCTGCCTCTCAGCTGTGCTCACAAAAATTGCTGACCATATGGCAAAGGCACGCGTTAGGGGCCCCTGCACAAAGCCGCATATTAAAATCGCACCCTCCGCCCAAGGGAAGCTTTTGTTCGCGTCCTTCTTTTTCTCTCCATTCTAATGTGTGATTCAGCCGTTCGAAGTTCCTAAAGGGACGCAGAGGACAAACTGAAGTTGTCATGCACAGCTAGGGCGCACCTTTCCAATCACAAGGAGACTACCCTCACCGAGAACGCAGCTTTTATAAGCTACAAAAGAAGAAGAAATTAACACCGGCGCCACCATCATCGACGGTTTTAGCAAGCCAAATGCAGTGACGTCGAGACAGTTTCAGAGCAAAAACTCTACCCCTCCCGCAAGAAGCTGAAGATCATGTGGCTATGAAATTTGACCTTCAAATCAGGAGGAGCGAAGACTTGGCTCTGACGTCACGCCACGTGACTCGCCATGCCTCGCCACAGCTGCGTATGCGGAGGCGCCGGCATTCGCGCAACTGCCGGAAGTTGGGTGACGTTCAGTTTTCTGTATAAAAGCGCGTGCCGTGTGCTTACCTTCACACAAAGGCCATGGAAGAGCAACGAGACGGAACTAGTGCTACGACGAAGTATCGTCGCCGTGCAAGCCAACTATTCCTATGCAATAAAGTTTAATCGAAGCTAAACCGTGTCTAACCATGCTTAACAGAGCTTTCGCTCGTCTTACTATGTACACCCGTGTTGGATCACAGCTAATTTTTTTTTTCGTGCGTGGATCCCGAAGGCCAAGCTACGGCGCCATCCACTTCGAATCTGTGACAGCTGAATTCCTTTGGGTCCTGAGGTCACGCGTTTGAATTGAGCGGTGAGAAAAGTTTTAAATGCGGCTTTCTCACTGAATGCGTCTTTTGCCGCCGGATAAGCATCAGCATAGCGACGAAGAGCCAGAGAATCTACTTTACTAAAACCAAAAATTCACAGAGACCCTTTAATCCTGCGCCTGACCTTTGATAAGGGATGCGCTGTCTTAGTTCCACAGCACCTGCATGTTATTTAACAACCATTCGCCTTCCGATTCCTGGATGATCCGGCATGTTGATATATGTGTCACATGACGCGAAGAAAATTACAACAGCAGCTTTTTTCGGGCTCTCTCTCGGCAAATGCCAAGTGCGCAAGCCGAAGCACGTAACAGGAGTGAGGATGCAACGTCCGAAGCTAGAGGCCTGTGCGAGGGCGACGGCACACATGCGTCTCGGTCCCAGGAGCATCAGTTAGACGGAATAACCCCCGCGGCCTGCCGCGGATCCCTCAGTTGGTGAGGAGCCATGAGGCTGCTGACTTCGGTTTTGTGCCAGCATCGCGGCAAAGTGGCTCAATGCTTCATCACGGGATTTATTTAACTGTCACCGCTACAGTCAAATATGCTCGCGACTGAACGCTCGAACATGTTCTCTTGAATAGTTACTTCTTCCGCATAATACGTGCACAATACACGTCAAGCTAAAACTCCTAAGCGAACGTGGATGCCCTTTCAACTGTTTTTGCATGCTTGTTTGGTGCGTCGCGGCGGGCCAACTTTGCTTTTTGCAACTTATCCTTGCGTTGGTCCGCATATGTCCGGTTTGTTCCAGTACAGCTGCATTCAGTGAAGCGTGGCCAGCTACGTGGAGAGGAAAACAGGAGGTCTTATAGCATCCTAGAAAAGCGCGCTGTGGAGCTCCCGCTTACCGGCATTCGCTGCTCCAGCACGGGCGGGGCATAGAATCTCGGGTGGTGCGTGCGTGACGGAGTGTCCCGATTTGATGGACGTCGTTTTGCGCTCCCCAGGCGCGCAGTTTTCGAATGACGCCATACATAATGAAGATTCAGAGGCAAGTAATTGCGTTTTCGAAGTTCTAAGAAATGATATGGCTTTTACACACAGCCGGCTACAAGTCGCTAATGGCGGTCAGGCACCTATAATAGTCAGCTGTTACCAACCGGCAAGTTGACGATTAGAAATCAGATAACCAGTGCCTGCTTTCCCACGTCCACTAACACTGACATTACTATATATGATGCGAAAATAGCACTTTCTTCTCTGTTTATGCCTGTTCGCAACTTACAGAGGGACGTTGTGATGATTAGTGCTAGTGGCTCTGGTTTATTGCGAGCGATATTTAATCGTTGCCGTTGGTATTTGTAGAAAGGCGTCAAGACATTGCTTCTTTCTTTATTTTTCTTTTGTGCTCATGGTTGATTGCTGCGAGGGAAGAACACCAGCAGTGACAGAGAACAAAGAAGCGCAGTGGTGCACGCGAGAGGCGAAGCAGCAGCCACCGAATGCGGACGCGTGCCGACACGTCTTGCGCCACTGAGCTTCCATCAGAGGACCTGCGAGGCTCCAATCCGACGCGCTTGCTGGTGAGTGAAAGCCGCTGCCATCTAGACGTATACGAGCCGTCTTTCGAGGCTGCCTAACTCGCCTGTATGTTCTCTCGCTTCTCACGAGCCCCGGCCCCGTTTCCTATGCGCACTGGGATCCTTAACTGCGCAGGATGCTCAGCGTGTGTGTGTGTCCGCGATGCCTTGGCCATCATTAAGGTAGGTGTCTATCGGCGCTGCAGGGAACGTTCACGGCCGGGCAACTACCGTGCAACCTCCGGCTGCACAAAATACGCAAAGCCATGCAGTGTGCAGCGCCGATGGTGGGCAACTACGTCGCCCGTTCGCCCTTCGAGTTCCTCAGCCTTGTTCCTGAGCGGCTCAAGCAGCCCGTGTACAGCGCAGATGTTCCTGATATCGCCGTTTTCCTAAGCGCAGCCGGAGTGACCGCCTGCTTCACACGCCAGGCCTGCCTCGAGTCACCCATGTGTACGCCGCTGATTGGCGCAATGTTGTGCCCATGCAAGCGCAAGCTGTGCGAGCTCCTGGGCGGCTGGCTGGACACCATCTGTGAAACGCTCTCGCCTTTGGCCGTTGGCGTCTTCTGCCTGTCTTTCCAGTTTGGCCACATGGCTGCCGAGTGTGCCTGCAAAGCTGTGCTCCTGTACTTGGAGTGGTTTATCCTGGCCTCCTTCCTCGTGCCATCGCTCTGCCGGATCCGCCACTTCTTGTTCGCCACAGTCACTGGGAAAAAGCCAGCAGCCAGTCACCAAGGCAGCAGCAAGGCCAAGAAGAATGGCACAGGAGCGCAGCTGCTGAAATGAGCCGGCATAGCACAGTGCCACTCCTTTGACCAACTGCCGGCTCAGCAGTGGCGCCACATTTGGCTACTGCACCTCACCTACGTGCGCCTGCTGTGCAGTGTGGTCGAAGGAATAGAAGCCCACCTAAACATGCGGAGCTGCAGGCCATGCGAGAAGCGCCACCTGTGGAGGACATTGCGACACTGGTACGAACAGCGCACCTCTCGCCTTTTCCTGGCTCCCGAGCATGGACTATGGCGGGCTGGTGACGTAAAGCCGCATAATGCGACGCACGTTCCGCTGACCTTGGTTTCGAAGAGAAACCAGGACTTGTTGATTGACAGCGACAAACGCTTGTTTATTGCGCTCGCACAATCGCAGTTCATACTTCACTCCTGATTTTAGCTTATTTTTCTCTTTTTCGTGTTCTACATTGCTTTATTGCCTGACACTTGACGCCTTATGATGGTGCCTAATGAAGTACGTATATTCGAACTGTTCGTTTCTGTTGGACCGCCCTTTTCTAAACACCATACACCAACGAGTGATAGTCACACACTAATCGCACAAGTAAATCTGCTTTTTAGAACATATATTTGCCCGCAAAATTGCTTGAACCGTCTCACGCACATTCAGGTTGGCTTGGTAAATGCGTTTTTGCGGTGGTATGGAAGGCTGAGATTCAGAAGATAATTTGGTTGAGCGATCACGTAGGAGCATTTAAACATGTCTTCAGCGGGCAGAGGAAGCTTCAGCTAGCTGCGAGAAGGATGCAGTGTTCCAGGAAGTTAATATATAGTCGTAGGATACAACTCAATAATGAAGTGGCATACACCCCTCAAAGGAGACCCTCCAGCCAATGGCGTCGCCAATGGCGTCGACCGGATACTTTAAGCCGTGGTTATTCTCCCTTCACCTGCCACCCCCTGCGATTTCGTGCAAGCAGACCGAAGGGGATAGGTCATGGGGGAGGGGGGAGCCTGGTCAAAGGGGGTAAATCTGTTGTTTGCACAGCGAATTTCGGGCCCAAGCTGAGAAGGCGTATCACTTTGTCCTGTAGCTCCTCATTTCCGAGCGTGTGCACCCGGTTGCTGATGCTAGAGCGCTGTTTACGTGTTATGACACGCAGACTGCAGAGCTCATGCTGCCATAGGTCTTCTGCGGCTCTGTCAGCGAGCACAGAAAGCTCGCGCCACTTCATGCATGACCTGGTCGAGGCGCTGAAGCTGCAGGTAAAAAGCTTCACTGCAGAAACGTGCTTGGCGCTGCCGCTTGGAGTTTAGGGTCCTCATGATTCTTGTGCTATGGTGAAGCGACGATAGAGAACACCAAAGGAGGGCCTTTATCCCGACAGGAAGCAAGTTCAGGCGGATGCACTAAGCCAGAGAACACGCGCGGCAAAGAGCTGCGGCCAGGAGGGCAACGAGTCTTGAAGGATGAGCGGAGAAACACTTAAAAGGTCCCGAGGAACAAGAAATATAACTCGCGCGCTTAGCCCATAGGGCTAGTTAGTAATTCATGACAGCCAGGAACAGAACACAGCGCAATTCAACACAAGGAGAATGGAAAGACGGGACAGCAAAGAAAAAATAAATCTGCAGTCAAAGGGGACAGTGCCACATTTTGTAGCACCCCCCCCCCCCCCCACCCCTCAAAACCAATTCTGCTTTACATTGGCTTGAGTGCAAATGTACCGCAGCTTTCAGCAGAAGAACCATTTTGTACAAGCATAAAGATCAGCGCGCGCGGAAATTAGTCGAAGCGTCCCTGATCATCAAAAGCAAGTAAGTGAGCAAGCCATCTCTTGCACTCATTTAAAAAGAAATTGACTATCTCAGCGGCTGAGTGGCAAGTGCTGGTTTTACCTTTTCCTTCCTTCCTTTTGTTGACGTATTCAATCAGCGATGCAATGCCACGTGTTGATTGTGCTTAGGTTCTCCAATATATTACGCCATCATAGCAATAAAATCATCAGTAATTAGTAAGCGCCTTTTCCTGTCCGCTCCTTTAGTCCTGTCTTTTTTTTTTGCGGGGTACCTTTTCCGGCGAAATGTACCGACTAGCGCTCACAAGTACCATTTTGCAATACGCGGTGACTGCACAGCTCCGGTTAAATGCACATCACAGCAATCGCGAGAGTAACGAACAAGCAGCAAACGAGAAACAGTGCTTGCCGTCACCACAGACACGAGTTTGCTGTGCAAGCCACTAAACGAGGAATGATAATAGACAAAGAAATATCCGAAACAAGATGCTTGGCTACACTTGAGTAACAAGAGAAAAACTCTAGCGTGCAACTCTCAACGCAGATCAGAAGGCAATTCTTCTAATAACAGGCACAGAACTAACTAGACAAAACATCGTTGCAGTGCACTTTGCCGCGTCCGGGTGTAACTGCTATACTGACATTCTCTGCTCATGTTGTGCCTCGAAGTTGAAATCTGAAAACATTGCACACATTGCAATTTTCATGTACTGTGTCTTGACTTCAGGTTTCTCAATGTTCGCATAAGATGTACAGCACTGAGATTACAGTGATGTAGTGCGTGTTATATGCTCCGAACCAATGAGTAGTCACAACTCAGATCCACGGTCTAATAACTGACCGTCACTATCCGGTCATGGAAAGAAGAAAAATCAAGTGAGCACATATCTGAACGTAGTGAAAACCTACCAAATTCACAGGTTCATGGCACAAAACTTTAAGTATAGGAACTTTAAAGTCTAAGCTAAGCAAAGGTGACTATCGCCCCTAATCACAGGAATGAGGGTTTTACAGCTGATCTATAACTGATAAGACTCTTGACGTCATTGGCTGGAGAGGCTCCTTCGAAGGGCATTTTCCTCTTCGTTCTCTAGTTGTATCCCAGTGAAATATCATGAAAATGAAGGACGCTGGACTAAAGGCCAGGTGACGAACGGTTTGCTACTTGCACATTACATGGTCAGGAGATTACACAATTTCATACCTGAAATGTGTATTTCTTGTGAGCGCAGAACGAAGTCTGAGGCGCTATAAAACGTAGCAAACAAGCGCTTGACCAGTTGTACAAAGAGTATACGGGTTGCGCCTCTTTCCTCGGCACTCGTCGAACGTACTTCGTTGGCGCCGATGGTTCCTCACACATTGCATTGGGCGCAAGCGTGCTGTCCGTCTCAGCCTATCAGCCCTGACTTCACGCTTGTTACACAGCGGCACTCTGAAGAAATTCGCGCCCGCCGCTGCATGTCTGATGCCTCTTTAAAGCACGCACTGGCAAAGACGTTCGAGGTGCTATAACCACGTATGTCAGTTGGGCTTTACACAAAGCGGAAATATGGCTTTTGATGGAATGCAAAAAAAAAGTTAGTGTGGACTACCGCCCGCAACACGATATTGTAAACCTACAGAGAGATTGGTGGCGGTGATGATTTGTTTTTTGCGCAAGGGCTTCTGTGGCCAAACAGCGCAATTACACAATGTTGTTTCTTCTACTGAACGTGGGGTCGAAAACCCATTTCCCAAGCTGTTCACCCTGTAGAAGCCGAGCACAATGTAGGAGAAAGCTTGTGCCCTTTGTATCACCGGTGGGTCGCGGCGGGCACTGGAGGTCGAACCACGCACCTCCCGCATGCGAACAGAGAGATTGGATTAGCAAATTTTTGTTACGTTGCAACAACCTAAACGACACGTATCGCCCGTTTTACGCAATGCGGAACATGGCGTATTTTTCTCTGTTGTGTAGTGTAGAGCAGGGTATACCACTCTCAGTGCCAGCGGCATTACCCAACTAAGACTGCAGCAATGCCTCAAATTGCAGAATTGTGCCAAAGCAGAACAGAGACAAGAAGAAGGCGGTTTTATCAGCCTAAGCCAGAAAGCGGACATCTAGGCGTTGCCTACCGCTGAATTTGCTTTGCACTCAGAGAAAAGGTGGTGTCTTTTTTTGTCTAGACCCCACGTTCGATGCGCAGGAGATGCAACCGTCTGAAAGGCACCGCGCACTGCTGCAGTGACTGATTTTATGCTACGCCTACGTTTCAGACCTTACCGATGCAACAGCAAAGAAAAATAAAGGTTTAGACTAACAGCTGCTGGTAAAATAATTGTGAAATTCCTGGAAGCTGAGAAACGCCCCTTAATGGACCTACTTGCGCTTGAGGAAAATGTTCTTGATGTTATTTGTGCGGATGTCGTGGTTATAAACAAAAAGAGACAAAAATTATATGCTTTAACCCACTGATAACGGAGAGTCCGGCCATAAGCTACGCAGCTATTTGGTGCTTTCAAAAGAGGCGAAAGGAGCGGGTAAGCCTAGAGTTTAGTTTGAGGGATGTTGCAGAGGCCTAACGATGAGTGTAAAACATACGTGCTATATACTTTCAAGAACGCGTGCAGTACGAATTTCTCCTTAACGCAGTGCGACTCGAAAGGCACGGCGAAATAACGTAACACGACAATTTTTTTCAGGCAAGCTTTCTAACCTTAATGGTCACATTTAGACTGACTTAACAGTTTTATCGCACTTGTTGGAATGCACAGCAGGTCAACAGAGATATCATCGTCAGCGTCATTATCACGATCAACCGAGTTAAATCCACTAGAGGACAAATGCCTCTAGAGGTGATATTTAACTACCTTCTGTTTTCTGCGCGGTGCAAAACTGTATCCTAGCGAATTTCCCGGCCTCATTAATCCACCTGATCATCAGCCACCTGAGATAACAGTTCCCTTCCATTCGCATCGATACTCTCGCGGTGACTGTATAGCCAGTAGTGACCTGATAATAACATGATGGGCCTTGCAAAAGTCTGTTTTTTGCTCTTAATTTCAGCTAGGATATCAAAAGTTGAGTTCGTTCTCTCACTAATGCTGCTCTCTTTATGCCTCTTAAAGATGCATTTATCGTTTTCCTTTACGCCACTCGTTGCCGCGTTCTTACCCTGATATTTCAAGCTTTTTCCCACGTTCAGTGTTAAGTCCCCATTCGTAAGAAATTACAGAATTCAGTGATCGTGCACGTCTCTGTTGAAGGATATACGGCATTTATCCTGAGACTCTATACATGACAAAGCAGGAGCAATATCCGATTCCTCGCTGATGTACATTAGAACACGACTTTGCCACTTTAATGTTTCCACTATTTAAACCTCTTCATTCAGCATTGGTTCAACCAGTCATGGCTGGTACGTTACACATCAAAAGGTAATGCACGAAAAGAGGCATGATAAAGGAAACTCGGGTTTTTGTTATCCGGCCTGCCGTCTCGTGAGTAATTTTCGCACTGTTTTTTTTTGTTCATCAGTATTTGCGTCTTTCAGCAATTTCATGAGGAATCAGCGATGCACACCAAATTTTTTTATAAGGTTTTGATTTCACTTGTTTAACAATTTCTTTTTTATTTCTTCCTTTACTCCTTTTTTCTCACAATGTCAAATCAGTCTTCTTCAACTACAACTCATTTTCCTTATTTCTCCATTGAAGCATCAAGTAACGCCTTTTGTCGGTACATTCCATGCTCGCGAGGCAAGAGCTGGACCAACAGAAAGAAACAAGAAGTGTGCTCATTCACGCGAGAACCGGAGAAGTAGGCATCTATAGCGTACATAAATGGACACGTTTTTCATGCGAGCATCTGCAACTGTGGGCTTGCAGACTGAGGTTCAAATTAGGCGTGAAGAATGGCAGGCCTGTGGTTCTGGTACTAATAGCGTCTTAAGCAGCTGAAGTTAGCCCCCACCCAAGTAAAACTATTTGCTGAGCGCCTGTTCTGCATCTGCAGGCGATGTCTGAGGGAGCCACATGCGCCAAGGCTGCAGCACACCGCGATGATGTCGGCGAAGAACGTCGCCCTTTTGCTCGGTTTTGCTTGAAACATGTCCGCCTTGGAAGGCACGTGGAGGGTTCCTGTTTACAGCTGGCCGCGGCCCTGCACACCACGCAATGCTTGATCGGTCTTCGTGCAAGGGGAGACCGCGCAATAGCTACGGCCAGCCCCCTTTAGGTGAGCAAACCGGTTGCAGGATGGATTTGGCTGACAGGGTGTCCTACTGCAGCTTTTACCCCATATAGGTAAATATGCCGTCATGAATCACTATAGAAGTTTGCAGCAGATCAAACGAAGCAGTCAACTCTGCACCGTGTCAACCTTGGCAAGCGTAGGAAGGCGCTGCGTTGATCAAAGCCTTATCAGCGCAAAACAATGGTCTGAGCATCAAAGGAGAGAAGCCAGGCACTGGTGCAAACCTGCTGAAAGGATTTTTCTGCATATGGCCAGCTGGTGCGCGCCATGCCTGCTCGCTCAGCTGGGACACTACCTTTGGCTGCTGCACGTCACCTGCGTGCTCCTGCTTTATACGAGGTATCATGCGAGTGGGAGGTGCGTCACCAGAACTTGAGAAGCTGCCCACGATGTCAGAAGTGCCGGCTGCACTAAGCGTTTCCCAAATGGTGTATATGTATAGGACGAGCGCCGCGCACGACTTCTCCCGGCTCTGGCACGTATAGGCTGCATGTAGCGGCTTCACGACGAGGTGGCGAGAGCCGTACTATCAAGGGCGTCCAAAGGATAAAAACTTGCGATATACGGACTTAACAAAGCATTAAAAAAATGCGACGTGGTACGTATAGCACATTATTTTTTGCGAGAAAGCTTGTCTCGGTTTTTTTTTCAGCCCGCACTTCGAAAACCAAACGCTCAATAATCAGATATATCGAAATTGACTCGTGTGCCTAGACTAATAAACAAATTACCAAGTTGCGTTGAACCGTCAAATTCACCCCCACCATCTAATATTTATCCTGCTGCAGCCCGTGATCTATCTATCTAAATAGGGCTATAAACAAAATGCGGGTCGTCTGAGCGTCCTGGAAGGCAGGGCATAAGATCAAATTAAATAAGCATCGATTGTCACATTTACAGATTGAAGGGGTCCACAGCAGTCGGTATGAACCACTGATTGCATATTTTAAAAAAGAAATTAAATATCTGCGTATTTAGTTAAGCGATTCTGCTCTAAGAAATTGTACTGAGTTCGAGAAATTGTTCCACACGCCAGGACATAAAAAACAGAGATTGAAGCCAGTTTTATAGTTTTCATCTTCGCTCAGTAACACGAAATGAAACCCTGATATTTGGAGCAGCTCTTCAGTTGTGAGGTACGACCTACTAATGTACTCGATGCACTCACTATAATAACGAAAAATTGTTTCTGAAATGTAGAGAACAGCGCAGCAAGCAACGAAAAGAAAACAGACTCGGGAGCCTTTTTAGCCACGTCCCTAAAAAATTTGGCAGACGATAACAATACATGGTAATGCGAAATTTGAGCGCAGCTCTTCGCACGGCACCTGCCACCGCTGGCCGGTGGCGTTGTTGGGATTCAGGTAGCGTGACTGGGCCGGAGAAGAGACGAGGACGATCGGAGGAAGAAAACTTGGAAAACTTTATACAAGGACTATTTACATTATGTACAAGCACGGGCAACTGACAGTGCTTCTCAATAATGAGAGCTTCTCAGGAGTTGGGAGTCTCTGATACCTCTCAAGAAGGGGGGCTCTCCCCTTGTATCAAACCAGCAGCTCCTTAAATACTCTTCGTATTCCCCAGATTCCAAGCCGGGGAATACAGTTGGAAGAACGATGTCCAATCACACGATGGCACTGATGGTACCAACCACGCCAGGGCGGTCCGGATGTTTCTTCGCAGGTCGGTCGAGGGAATGAGAAAAGGACTCGGCCACGTTATAAAAAGAGCAGCGTTATAAAAAACGATATAATTTAGGTTCCCTGCTGTGGCCTTCTACAATGAGTGCCTAATGATTGAAACCGTCTCCATTGCCCTTATATGGTATGCATGAGTAATCGCCTTCTAGAATGTCCGAGCACCTTCCACTAGATTATCATATGGGATTACACTAACCCGACACACTAATACAACTCAACCCATTTTCTGGGCTAAACCTACTTCGAAAATTCTGGGGGTCCTTTCAAATTATTTGGGTCCTCAGACTTTCAAATTTGGAGGTGCCCTAGGAATATTCCACAGGTGGTCACGCGGTTATGATGACGTCATGACTCTCTCAATCATCTTCAGAGATCGCCGGGCTCCTCATACCACACCTGGCGCAGTGGTGGAGCGGTTAAGCGATGCGCCATTGTCCCGACCGGTGGCTGTTTCAAACACGGCTTGTGAGGCCCAGGTTGCTCTTACCGAGCTCCCGCTAGACTCGTAGGTAGCGTCACGGTGGGAAGGCGACAATCCCATTGAATATAGGTGAGTTAATATCATTACCACGTGCCACGCAGGGCAGGTAGCTCACCACCCGGTGGCCAGGTAATAATGGAGTCGCAAGGTCACCTGACCTCTCTCGACCAATAAGAGAATTTCGTGACCGAGAAGCTGGAATTGCATCACGACAACCTAAATGCTATCTCATTAATGTAGAGAAGAACGCAAGACATTCGATGAGGCTCTTAAATGAATACTTACCACGGAGGAACAAGCAGTGCACTTGAAAACATATTTGCAATGCCAAGCGGCTTCTTGCACGCTTCTGTACTCAAATCTCTTTTCCTTTCTTCAAGTCGCTGTCTCGAGAACGAACGCATAGCAAGTATAATATTAGAGCTTGAATTAAAGCTTTCCGACCTCTTACGAAACCCTACGTGCACACTGCACGGAATCATCGTTTACTGATTCACTAACGGCAATTATGCTTCTTTACGATAAAGACACGGTACACACACTGCAATGCATCCCTTAAATATTTATAATTACGGATTGGTGTAAAACGTGTTAGCGAAACGATGGCCTCAAAGGCTACTCAAAGGCCTGCACCAGATATGCCGTGCCCGTCCTCAATAACGTAATTCCCACTAGAGGCTCCTAACGAGAGCAATGTTCAGTCAAATTAGAGATGTTCTTTAGAGGCTCTATGATGCCCCGTCCGCTCAATTTGCATTTGTTTCCACCTTTTATTGTCGCTGCTAGCCGATCGAACTTGAGGCATCAAAGGCAGGTCCGGTGCAGTACATTTAACGCGCGCAGTCATCGATCATGTCGTGCGTGAATGTGTCCCGCTTTTTCAATCAAATTTTTGAAAACGAAGCAGTGAATATGCGGTGTTCTGCTTTTAAGCAATGTGACCAGTCGATGATGCGCGGCTTCATAAACCTCCGGTGCCACAAAGTGGACCATCCGTACGTGAAAGGATCCACGAAATGATGGCGAGAAATTTGGAGAAAAAGAGGAATGCGGCAATATGAGCGCTTCATAGAGTCTCTGCAAGATATGTGAACTCGTTATGACAGCACTTCAGAAAAGGTTAAACTGGCATTATCGCCATCATTGTTTGCACGGGGAACTCAAGTGTCTATACCGCGTTCAGGAAAGTGCACAAAGCGTACAACAGCTGCAAATTGCCGGTACTCGCGTACGGGGCAGAAACGTGGAGGCTAACGAAAAGGGTTCAGCTTAAGTTAAGGACAGCGCAGCGACCCAACGAAAGGAAAATGATAGGTGTAACGTTAAGAGAACGAAAGCGGGCCGAGTGGGTGAGGGAACAAAAGCGGGTTAATGACATCCTTTAATTATAAAGACAGAAGACTAATTAGAGGTCAATTAGACGCCTTTGTCCTGCAGAGGGTGTAGTCAGGCTGATGATGATGACCGCGTTCAGGACGCTTTCTGTATTGTTCGTCTTCATGCGCGTCTGCCCTCTATCGAGCGTCTCCGATCTTTCCGTTTTTCTTCGATACATATAGACCACAGCTGTCGTGCCTTAGCCGATCCTTCACTCATGATCTTGTGGCTCTGATGGGGAAAGCCAAGCCAGGAAGTGAGGAAGAAGAGAACGGCGTCCGAACGCGCCCAGCTCGCCGCCTCTCAGCTGTGCTCACAAAAATTGCTGACCATCTGGCAAAGGCACGCGCTAGCAGCCCCTGCACAAAGCCGCATATTAACATCGCACCGTCTGCCCAAGGCAACCTTTTGTTCGCATGCTTCTTTTTCTCTCCAACGTAATGTATGCTTCAGCCGTTCGAAGTTCCTAAAGGGACGCAGAGGACAAACTGAACTTGGCACGCACAGCTAGGGCACACCTTTCCAATCACAAATAGACTACTCTCACCGAGAACGGAGCTTTCTTCAGCTAAAAAAGAACAAATTTAATACCGGCGCCACCATCATCGACGGTTTTATCAAGCCAACTGCAGCGACGTCGAGACAGTTTCAGAGCGAAAAGTCTACTCCTCCCGTACAAAGCTGAAGGTCATGTGGCTATGAAATTTGACCTTCAAACCAGGAGGAGCGAAGACTTTGCTCTGGCGCCATGTCACGTGTCTCGCTGTGCCTCGCCACAGCTGCGCATGGGGAGGTGCCGGCATTCGCGCAACTGCTGGAAATCGGCTGACGCCCAGTTCGCTGCATAAAAGCGCGTGGCGTGTGCTTACCTTCACACGAAGGCCATGGATGAGGAACGGGATGGAACTAGTGCTTCGATGAAGTATCGTCGCCGTGCAAGCCATACCATTCATATGCAATAAAGTTTATTCGAAGCTAAACCATGTCTAACCATGCTTAAGAAAGCTTTTACTCGTCTTAATAGGTAGAGCCGGGTTGAACCACAGCTAGTTTTTTTTAGTGCGTAGATCCCCAAGGCCAGGCTACGGCGCCATCCACCGCAAGGCTGTGATAGCTGAATTCTTTGGGTATTGAGGTCGCGCGTTTGAACTGAGTGGTGAGAATTTTTAAATGCGGCTTGCTCAGCAAATGAATTCGTCTTCTGCCGCCGGATAAGCGTAACAATAGCCACAAATATCCAGATAATCTACTTTGCTAAAAAGAAAAAGTTCACAGAGACCCTTTAATCCTTCGCCTGAACTTACCTAAGGAATGCGCAGTCTTATTTCCACAGCATCTGCATGTTATTTAACTACTGTTCGCCTTCCGCTTCCTGCATAACCCGGCATGTGGACATATGTGCCACATGACGCGTGGAAAATTTCAACAGCAGCTGTCTTCGGGCTCTCTCTCGGCAAATCCCAGGTGCGGTCGACGAAGTACGTAGCATGAGGATGGATGCAACGTCCGAAGCTGGAGGCCTGTGCTAGGGTGACAGCACACATGCGTCTCGGTCCCAAGATCATCAGTTAGACGGAATAACCCCCGCGGCCAGCCGCGGATCCCTTAGCTGGTGAGGAGCCATGAGGCTGCTGACTTCGGTTTTGTGCCAGCATCGTGGCAAAGTGGTTCAATGCTTCATCACGTGATTCATTTAACTGTCACCGCTACAGTCAAATATGCTCGCGTCTGAACGCCCGAACACGTTCTCTTGAATCGTTACTTCTTCCACGCTATCCGTGCACAATACAAGTGAAGCTAAAACTCCTAAGCAAACGTGGATGCCCTTTCAACTGTTTTTGCTTGCATGTTTGCTTTTTGCTTTTTGCTTTTTTGCAACTTATCCTTCCGTTGATCCGCATATGTTCGGTTTGTTCAAGTACAGCTGCATTGAGTGAAGCGTGGCCAGCCACGTGGAGAGGAAAACAGGCGCATTTATAGCATCCTATAAAAGCGCGCTGTGGAGCTCCCGCTGCTCGTCATTCGCTGCTCCAGCACGGGCGCGGCATAGAATGTCGCGTGGTACGTGCGTGACGGAGTGTCCCGATTTGATGGACGTCGTTTTGCGCTCCCCGCAGGCGCGCGGTTTTCGAATGACGCTATACATAATGAAGATTCAGAAGCAAGTATTGCGTTTTCGAAGTTCTATGAAGTGATATGGCTATCACACACAGCCGGCTACAAGTCGCTAATGGCGGTCAGGCACCTGTAATAGTCAGCTCTTACCAACCGGCATGTTGACGATTAAAATTCAGCTAACCAGTGTCTGCTTTCTGACTTCCGCTAACACTGACATTACTATATATGCTGTGAAAAACTTATCTTTACCTCAAAACCCTAATTATAAAGATTTGTGGTGGGCTTCCCTGAAACACCCATGCATAGTATCTAAATAATAGCACATTCTTCTCTTATTATGCCAGTTTGCAATTTACAGAGGGACGTTGTTATGTTTAGTGTTTATTGGCTCTGGTTTATTGCGAGTGATATTAAATCGTGTCCGTGGCTATTGGTTGTTAGGCGTCAAGACATTGCTATTTCCTTTTTTTTCTTCTGTGCTCATGGTTCATTGCTGCGAGGGAAGAACACCAGCAGCAACAGACAAAAAAGAAGCGCAGTGGTGCACGCGAGAGGCGGAGCAGCAGCCACCGAATGCGGACGCGTGCCGACACGTCTTGTGCTGCTGAGCTTCCACCAGAGGATCTGCGAGGCTCCAAGCCGACGCGAGTTAAGGTGAGGGTAAGCCGCTGCCACCTTGACGTATATGAGCCGTCTTTCGAGGCTGCCTAACTCGCCTGAATGTTGTCTCGCTTCTCGCGAGCCTCGTCCCCGTTTTCTATGCGCACTGGAATCCCTAACTGCTCAGGATGCTCAGCGTGTGTGTGTACCCGCGATGCGTTGGCCATCATTAACGTAGGTGTCTATATCACCGCCGCAGGTAACGTTCATGGCCGGACGACTACTGTGCAACCTACGGCTGCACAATATACGCAAGGCCATGCAGCGCGCAGCGCGGATGGTGGGCAACGACGTCACCCGTTCACCCTTCGAATTCCTAAGCCTTGTTCCTCAGGGGCTCAAGCAGCCCGTGCACAGCGCAGATGTTCCCGATATCGCCGTTTTCGTAAGCGCTGCCGAAGTCACCGCCTGCTTCACACGCCAGGCCTGCCTCGAGTCACCCATGTGTACGCCGCTGATTGGCTCAATGTTGTGCCCATTCAAGCGCTCGCTGTGTGAGCTCCTGGGCGGCTGGCTGGGCACCACTTGTGATACGCTCTCGCCATTGGCATCTGGCGCCTTCTGCCTGTCTTTCCAGTTTGCACACATGGCTGCCGAGTGTGCCTGCAAAGCGGTGCTCCTGTACTTGGAGTGGTTTATCGTGGCCTCCTTCCTCGTGCCATCGCTCTGCCGGATCCGCCACTTCTTATCCGCCACGGTCACTGGGAAGAAGCCAGCAGCCAGTCACCAAGGCAGCAGCAAGACCAAGAAGAATGGCACAGGAGCGCAGCTGCTGAAATGAGCCGGCAGTAGCACAAGGCCACTCCGGTGACTACCTGCCGGCCCAGCAGTGGCGCTACATCTGGCTACTGCACCTCACCTACGTGCCCCTGCTGTGTAGTGCGGTCGAAGGAATAGAAGCCCACCTGAACTTGCGGAGCTGCAGGCCATGCGAGAAGCGCCATCTGTGCAGGACATTGCGACACTGGTACGACTAGTGCAGACGTCGCCTTTTCCTGGCTCCCGAGCATGGACTATCGTGGGCTGGTGACAAAGTGCCACATGATGCGATGCACGGTCCGCTGATCCTGGTTTCCAAGATAAACCGGAACTTGTTGATCGTCTGCGACAAACGCATGTTTATTGCGCTCGCATAATCGCAGTTCATACTTCACTCCTGAGTTTAGCTTATTTTTCTCTTTTTCGTGTTCTACATTGCTTTATTGCCTGACACTTGACGCCTTATGATGGTGCCTAATGAAGTACGTATATTCGAACTGTTCGTTTCTGTTGGACCGCCCTTTTCTAAACACCATACACCAACGAGTGATAGTCACACACTAATCGCACAAGTAAATCTGCTTTTTAGAACATATATTTGCCCGCAAAATTGCTTGAACCGTCTCACGCACATTCAGGTTGGCTTGGTAAATGCGTTTCTGCGGTGGTATGGAAGGCTGAGATTCGGAAGATAATTTGGTCGAGCGATCACGTAGGAGCATTTAAACATGTCTTCAGCGGGCAGAGGAAGCTTCAGCTAGCTGCGAAAAGGATGCAGTGTTCTAGGAAGTTAATATATAGTCGTCAGATACAACTCAAAAGTGAAGTGGCATACGCCCCTCAAAGGAGACCCTCCAGCCAATGGCGTCGACCGATTTTCATTACGCTATTGTTAATCCCGGATACATTAAGCCGTAGTTATTCTCCTTTCACCTGCCGCCCACTGCGATTTCGTGCAAGCAGACCGAAGGGGATCGGTCATGGGGGAGGGGGGAGCCTGGTGAAGGGGATAAATCTGTTGTTTGCACAGCGAATTTCGGGCCCAAGCTGAGAAGGCGAATCACTTTGTCCTGTAGCTCCTCATTTCCGAGCGTGTGCACCCGGTTGCTGATGCTAAAGCGCTGTTTACGTGTGATGGCACGCTGACTGCAGAGCTCATGCTGCAATATGTCTTCTGAGGCTCTGTCAGCGAGCACAGAAAGCTCGCGCCACTTCATGCATGATTTTGTCGAGGTGCTGAAGCTGCATGTACAGACCTTCACTGCTAAAACGTGCTTGGCGCTGCCACTTGGATTTGAGGGTCCTCATGATTTTTGTGCTATGGTGAAGCGACGATTGAGAACACCATAGGAGGGCCTTTATCCCGCCAGGAAGCAACTTCAGGCGGTTGCACTAAGCCCGAGAACGCGCGCGGCAAAGAGCAGAAGCCAGGAGGGCAACGAGTCTTGAAGGATGAGCTGACGAACACATAAAAGGTACCGAGGAACAAGAAATGTAACTCGCGCGCTTAGCCGATAGGGCTAGTTAGTAATTCATGACAGCAAGGAACACAACACAGCGCAGTTCAAGACAAGGAGAAAGAAAAGACAGGACAGCAAAGAAAAAAAATAAATCTGCAGTCAAAGGGGATGGTGCCACATTTTGTGGCACCCCCCACCCCTCAATACTAATTCTGCTTTACATTATCTTGAGTGAAAATGCACCACAGCTTTCAGCAGGGCAACCATTTTGTACAAGCATAAAGATCAGCGCACGCGGGAATAAGTTGAACCTTTCCTGATTCATCAAAAGCAAGACAAGTCAGTGAGCAAGCCATCTCTTCCACTCATTTAAAAAGAAATTGACTATCTCAGCGGCTGAGTGGCAAGTGCTGGTTTTACCTTTTCCTTCCTTCCTTTTGTTGACGTCTCAATCAGCGATGCAATGCCACGTGTTGATTGTGCTTAGGTTCTCCAATATATTACGCCATCATAGGAATAAAATCATCAGTAATTAGTAAGCGCCTTTTCCTGTCCGCTCCTTTAGTCCTGTCTTTTTTTTTTGCGGGGTACCTTTTCCGGCGAAATGTACCGACTAGCGCTCACAAGTACCATTTTGCAATACGCGGTGACTGCACAGCTCCGGTTAAATGCACATCACAGCAATCGCGAGAGTAACGAACAAGCAGCAAACGAGAAACAGTGCTTGCCGTCACCACAGACACGAGTTTGCTGTGCAAGCCACTAAACGAGGAATGATAATAGACAAAGAAATATCCGAAACAAGATGCTTGGCTACACCTGAGTAACAAGAGAAAAACTCTAGCGTGCAACTCTCAACGCAGATCAGAAGGCAATTCTTCTAATAACAGGCACAGAACTAACTAGACAAAACATCTTTGCAGTGCACTTTGCCGCGTCCGGGTGTAACTGCTATACTGACATTCTCTGCTCATGTTGTGCCTCGAAGTTGAAATCTGAAAACATTGCACACATTGCAATTTTCATGTACTGTGTATTGACTTCAGGTTTCTCAATGTTCGCATAAGATGTACAGCACTGAGATTACAGTGATGTAGTGCGTGTTATATGCTCCGAACCAATGAGTAGTCACAACTCAGATCCCCGGTCTAATAACTGACCGTCACTATCTGGTCATGGAAAGAAGAAAAATCAAGTGAGCACATATCTGAACGTAGTGAAAACCTATCAAATTCACAGGTTCATGGCACAATACTTTAAGTATAGGAACTTTAAAGTCTAAGCTAAGCAAAGGTGACTATCACCCCTAATCACAGGAATGAGGGTTTTACAGCTGATCTATAACTTATAAGACTCTTGACGTCATTGGCTGGAGAGGCTCCTTCGAAGGGCATTTGCCTCTTCGTTCTCTAGTTGTATCCCAGTGAAATATCATGGAGGTGAAGGGCGCTGTACTAAAGGCCAGGCGACGAACGGTTTGCTACTTGCGCATTACTTGGTCAGGTCATTACACAATTTCATATCTGAAATGTGTATTTCTTGTGAGCGCAAAACGAAGTCTGAGCCGCTAGAAAACTTAGCAGACAAGCGTTTGGCCAGTTGTACAAAGAATATACGGGTTGCGCCACTTTTCTCGGCACTCGTCGAACGCACTTCGTTGGCGCCAATGGTTCCTCACACATCGCATTGGGCGTAAGCATGCTGTCCGTCTCAGCCTATCAGCCCTGCCTTCACGCTTGTTACGTAGCGGCACTCTAACGAGAAATTTGCGCCCGCCGCTGCATGTCTGATGCTTCGCTAAAGCACGCACTGGCATAGACGCTCGAGGTACTATAATAACGTATGTCAGGTGGGCTTTACACAAAGCGGAAATATGGCTTTTGATGGAATGCAAAAAAAGTTACTTAATGTGGACTACCGCCCTCAACACTATATTGTGAACCTACAGAGAGATTGGTGGTGGTGATGATTTTGTATGCGCAAGGGCTTCTGTGGCCAAAGAGCGCCATTGCACAAGGTTGTTTCTTCTACTGAACGTGGGGTCAAAAACCCATTTCCCAAGAAATTCACCCGAAAGTAGCTGAGCACCATGCAGGGGAAAGCTTGTGCCTATCGTATCATCGGTGGGTACTGTTGGGATTCGCGAAGCGTGACTGGGCCGGAGAAGAGACGAGGACGATCGGAGGAAGAAAACTTGGAACACTTTATACAAAGATTATTTACATAATGTACAAGTAAGGGCAACTGAGAGTGCTTCTCAGTAAAGAGAACTTCTTAGCAGTCGGGAATCTCTCCCAGCAAAGGGTATCTCTCAAGAGGGGGGCTCTCTTCCGGTACCACACCAGCAGCTCGTTAAGTACTGTTCGTATTTCCCAGATCCCTAGCTGGGGAACACAGTTCGAAGAATTATGTCCAATGGAACGATGGCACTGATGGTACCACCCACGGCAGGGCGGACCTGATGTTCTCTCGCAGCTCGGTCGATGGAAGGGGAACAGGACCCGGTCACGTTGTCGTCCACGCGGCCTCCAGGTGGGCGCGCACGTGGGTCCGGAATGCGCCCATGTGGAACCAGAAGGCGCCTGCGTGACACAGGAATGCGGGCTGTCTCCCAGCAAGGGTTGAAAGATCTTGTACTGATGACCGGAACGCGGAACCTCTGTCGAAGGCGCAGCTCTCGGGCAATTGTTCAACCCCAGCGTGACTGAAGAGGACAACACTCCGTTCGTCGACCCGATATCATTTTCGAACACGTGGAGACGCTATTATCGTCGCTGCTTCCGACATTCCTGCAGCCACGTTTCTTGCAGAGGGCTCATTCACCTTCGAAGTGGTTTGCAGGCAATCCTCCCCCATGTCCAAATTCGCCGAACTCAACACCAGGAAGGGAGCGCGAGCACAACAGTACCCGGCGGCACTGGGGATCTAACCGCGCATCTCCCGCATGCGAACAGAGATTGGATTAGCGAATTTTTGTTACGTTGCACCAAGCTAAGCGCCGCGTATTGCCCGTTTTACGGCTCGTATATTATCTAAGTATGTCACGTGAGTGCGTAACATGGCGTGCTTTTTCCGTTGTGTTGCATCGAGCACGATATACCGCTCTCAGGGCCGGTGGTATTACCCAATTAAGACTGCGGTAATGCCTCAAATTGCAGAGTTCTGCCAAAGTATAACGGAGACTAGCAGAAGGCCGTTTTATCAGACTACACCAGAAGGCGGACATCTAGGCGTTGGCTGCCGCTGAATTTACTTTGCACTCAGAAAAAAGGCGGCGGTGTCTTTCTTTCCTAGACCCCACTCTCGATGCGCAGAAGGTGCAGCCGTTTGAAAGGCACCGCGCGCTGGTGCAGCCACTGATTTGATACTACGCCTACGTTTCAGACTTTACCGATGCAACAGTAAGGAAAAAGCAAAAGTGCTGATGAACACCTGCCGGTAAAATAATTTTGAAAATTCTGGAAGCTGAGAAACGCCGCTTAATGAACCTCGTTCCGCTTGGCGAAAATGCTCTTGATATTAATTGTGCGGATGTCTCGGTTACAAACAAAGAGAGACAAAAACGAGATGCTTTCATGCACTGATTACGGATAGTCCGGCCATAAGGTACGCAGCTATTTGGTGCTTTCAAAAGAGGCGAAACGAGCGTGAAAGCCTAGAGTTTAGTTGGAGGGATGTTGCAGAGGCCGGACGACCTGTGCACAACATCCGTGGTATATACTTTGAAGAATGCGTGAAGTACGAATTTCTCCTTAACGACGTGCGACTCGAAAGGCACTGCGAAATTACGCAACCATATTTTTTTCAGGAAACCTCTCTAACCTTAATCGTCAAATTTAGACTGTGTTACCAATTGTGTCGCACCTTTTAGAAGGCACATCCGGCCAAGAGAGATCTCATCGTCAGCGTCATTATAACGACGATCCGAGTTCAGTCCACTGCAAGACAAATGCCTATCCCGGTGATATTTCACTACCTTCTCCTTTCTGCAAGGCGCAAAAACTCTCTCATAGCGAATTTCTCGGCCTCATTATCGTCCTGACCATCAGCCACCAGAGATAACGGTTCCCTCCCATTCGCATCGATCCTCTCGCTATGACAGTATAGCCAGTGGTGACCTGATAATAACATGGTGTGCCTTGCAGAAGTCCGTTTTTTTGCTCTTAATTTCAGCTAGGATATCAAAAACATGAGTTCGTTCTCTACCAATGCTGCTTGTTTTCAGCCTCTTCAAGATGCCTTTATGCCAAGATGCCCGTTCTTAGCCTGATAATTCAAGCTTTTTCGCACTGTCAGTGTAAAGTCTCCATTGGTAAGAAATGACAGATTTCAGAGATCTTGCACCTCTCTGTTGAGGGATATACGGTATTTATCATGAGTCTTTACATGCCAAAGCAGGAGCAATATCCGATTCCTTGCTGGTTTACATTAGAACTCGACGTTGCCACTTTAATATTTCCACTATTTAAACCTCTTCATTCGGAATTGGTTCAACCGGTCATTGCTGGCCCGTTACACATTAAAATGTGATGCACGAGAAGAGGCGCAATAAAGGAAACTCAAGTTTCTTTCTTACGGCCTGCTGTCTCGTGACTAATTTTGGCGCTGTTTTTTTTGTTTCATCAATATTTGCTGCTTTCAGCAATGTTATGAGGAAACCGCGATGCGCACCAATTTATTTTTATAAGGTTTTTATTTCACTTGTTTTCCTACTTTGAATTTCTTTTTTTATTTCTTCCTTTACACCTTTTTTCTCACAGTGACAGAGCTGTCTTCTTCAAAAACTCCGTTTCCTTCTTTCGATATTGAAGCGTCCAGTAACGCCTTTTGTCGGTACATTCGATACTCGCCAGACAAGAGCGGGACCAACAGAAATAAACAAGGAGTGCGCTCGTGTTTTCGAGAACCGGAGAAGTAGCCATCTATAGCGTGCATAAATGAACACGTTTTTTCACGCGAGCATCTATAACTGTGGGCTTGCCCACCAAGATTCAAACGCCCATAAAAAATTAGGCGCGAAGAATGGCAGGCCTGTGGTTGCGGTATTAATAGCGTCTTAAACAACTGAGGTCTGCCTCCACCGCAGGTAAAACTCTTTGCTGTCAGGGTGTTGTGCATTTGCAAGCGATGATCTGAGGGAGCCACATGCGCCACGGCTGCAGCGCACTGCGATGATGTCGGTGAGGAACGTCGCTCTTTTGCTTGGTTTTGTTTGAAACATGTCCGCCTTGGAAGGCACGTGGTGGGTTCCTGTTTACAGCTGGCCTCGGCCCTGCACAGCACGCAATGCTCGACCGAGCTTCGTGCAGGTGGAGACCGTGCAAGAGCTACGGCTAACCCCCTTTGGTTGAGCCCACCGGTTGCAGGATGGACTTGGCTGACAGGGTCTCCTGCTGCAGCTTATACCCCATATAGGTAAATATGCCGCCATGAATCACTATAGCAGCGTGCATCAGATCAAACGAAGCAGTCAGCTCTGCACCGCGTCAACCTTGGCAAGCGTAGGAAGGCGACGCGTTGATCAAAGCCTTAGAAGCGCAAAACAATGGTCAGAGCATCAAAGGAGAGAAGCCAGGCACTGGTGCAAACAAACCTTCTGAAAGGATTTTTCTGCATATGGCCAGCTGGTGCGTGTCATGCCTGTTCGCTCAGCTGGGACACTGCCTTTGGCTGCTGCACGGCACCTGCGTGCTCCTGCTTTATACGAGGTGATCATGCGAGTGGGAGGTACGTCACCAGAACTCGAGAAGCTGCTCACGATGTCAGAAGTTTAGGCTGCACTGAGCGTTTTCCAAATGGTGTTTATGTATAGGACGAGCGCAGCGCAAACCTTTTCACGGCTTTCGCACGTAGGCTGCATGTAGCAGCTTCACGACGAGGTGTCGAGAGCCGTGCCAACAAGAGCGTCCAGAGTATAAACACTTGCAATATACGGTCTTATTAAAGAATAAAAAAAAACGACGTGGTACGTATAACGCGTATTATTTTTTGCTATATAGTTTTTACGGGTTACTTTTTTTTTGGCCCGCAGTTCGAAAACCAAACGCTGCAAAATGAGATACGTCGTAATTTACATGTGGGCCTTGACGAATAAATAAACTACCAAGTTGCGTCGAACGGTGAAATTCGCCTTTACCAGCTAATATTTATCCCGCGTCAGCCCGTGAATAACTATCTAAATAGGCTATAAACAAAATGCCTGCTGTCTGAGCGTTCTGGAAGGCAGGGGCATAAGATACATTTAAATGAGCTTCGATTCTCAGATTTACAGATTGAGGGGGTCCGCAGCAGCCGATTTGAACCACCGGTAGCATCATAAAAAAAGAAAAAAAATATCTACTTATTTAATTACGCGCTTCCGCTCGGGTCGACGAGGGGTGCAAAAAAAATGACCGAAGGAAGCTTAATGCCGCTGGATATTCCAACACGCAAGCACTCGAAGTTGTACTGGAGAGCTACGGCCTAGATGTATGCCAGCTAACTAACAACTAACCTAAAGGGCCTGCTGCATGAAGTAACATGCAAGGAAAATGGAGAAATTATTTCTAACGGCGATGTAAAAAAAAACGGTTTCTGCAGCAATGGTCAAGTTAACTACAGTGCCCTTTCTTCTCCAAACAAAAAAAGCTTGCGAGAAGTTGCAGCCCTCTTAGAGGTACATTTAGTCAGTAACGTTTTCTGGGAGCGGCTCTTTGCGAGCCTCTCTATTCTTCCTACCATAAGGCTAATAAATTCTTACAGACAGATCTAAGCAGAATAACTGCCTTCAAGACATCGGGTACCTCACCTGGCGCTCAGGTTTCATTTGAGGAAGACTTGGTGTTAGCTAAGCAAGAGCAGGCTAAAAATGTAGGCATGAGTATGACAGAGATCTCCACCGAGGCACTCCTTGTAAAAATAGAGGGTGATGGCTGTGTTGTGTTTAGACGCACTACCTGGACAACATTATCATTCGTCATCATTTGCAAAAAGCGGCAGCTACAAAGCCATAACCTCCATCGCCTTCTCGGTGTGGCGGAGATCTCGGAGGGTTATTTCGAAATAAGAAAAGTTTTTGGGGATTTGATAAAAGAAATGAATGTTGTCGTACAAGGGGGTAGCATATCTGTGGGGGACGACGAGATTCCGATTCGCATATCTCTAGGGTCAGATTTGAAATATTTGCTTGTTGTTCAGGGTCTGCAGTCTGCTGAGTCACGCTATCCTTGTCCATTTTGTCGAGCGAACCCGCAGACAAGGTGCTCAGTTCTGACAAGTAACAGGAGGTTTAATATACCTCCTTTGATCCGCACTCTTGAGAACATGAAAGCTGATTGCTGCGCAGATGCGAACGGGATTAAAAACGTGCCTTTGTTCAACTTCGACTCTGAATTAATAATTACTGATGTATTCCACATGAAGTTAAGAATAGTTAACAGCCTTGTAGACAGATTGCTTTGAGAAGCAGAAGACAGAGATTACCGCGAAAAAGCCCACAACCCACGTTATATGACCATACACGTTCAGGACATCGTTGGCGCCATAAATAACTATGGGAATAAATTTCATGTCTGGGAAGTCAATGAAGTAAACAAGGAAAAAACATTCACGTCGCTATCGGGGGGCGATTGTGAGCGCCTGGTGAAGGTTTTGCCTGAAAAACTGGCCGGAAAATTGCACCCTCAAACAGAGGAAGAACTTTGCTCCTTTGGAAGCTTCTGCGCAAAATTTTGTACCACCTGGAAAATGACGTTGAAGGTCGCAGCATAGAAAGACAAACCTCAGAATTCTTTCACACGTTCTTACAAATAAGAGCCCAAGGTTGCAAAGGCTATGGTGGCGATAGAGTTGCGCCGTATATTCATATTCTCACGCACCACGCTTCCGCAAAGCACCAAAAGTTCAAGTGCCTTGATTGGTTTTCAAGCCAAAGGTTAGGGGAAAAAAACGACGTGCTAAAGCATCTGCACCATGGAAAGTCGAACAAGTGGAATGCAGCCGCTCACACCCTCAAGCTGGCGAAAAGGCTTGAAGTGAGTGAGAATACCAGACTAAGCCATGCATATAAAAAGCGGGACCAAGAGTATTGGGTTCAGGGACTTATTAAAGAGTCACAGGCGAAGAGGCCACGCTGAGCAGTGAAAGAAGGAAACTGTCTACAAAATGTAGACATATCGGGCTATGGGAATGTCGACGAAAGTCAAATCAATAGAAAAACTGCGCAACCTTGAAAGGAAAGAAAGAGAAAAGCAATGATTGTAGCCATTGGAGAAGATAACAGTTGTATTGTGAGAGGTGCCTTTTAGTTTCGCGTGTTTTCTCCTCTTTTTATATCTCCGTGTTGTACCTCTGGTTTAGAAAGTTCATCACTGCTTGAAGATTAAGAGTGCTATTCAAGATTCCTTATGTAACCGGCCCCTAAATGAGTGTTCGGTGTGTACTAACATAGCGTATTTGTATTATGTGAGTGTTTACCTGCCATATATGCTGTGAGCAATGTTTGATGTAATATGATTGTGATATGTGTGTTTTGTAAGTATTGCCATCGTCACTTTTAAAATGATCTTTTGACTTGTCTTTGCGTAAGAAAATTCCTTTATCTAATCAAAACATGGGGAAGCGATTTCTAATGCAATCAGTACCGCTAGAAAAAATACTAGGGTGGGGGCTTTGAAAATGAACATGCACATAGGCCTCTAATTTCTTCGGTGCAGCAGGAAAAAATATTGCTTGGAATTTAAGAAAACTGATCGGGCGTATCGGGCGCAGATCATTTGATACTCATCTGATAAACAGTCTCGAGATAAGTGACGACAGCAGTACTACATCCCATGCCACCAGTTATGTTCATTTGTATGTCCTTCTTTGCTGACTGATTTTGTTTGGCAACCGATTAAAAGTTTGCCTTGTTCTTTATTCTGTTCGCAAAGTTTTCCTTCTTTTGTATGCCATTTTGCTGTGAAGTGTGTTTAGTATATTCATATTCGTGACGTTTGGAGTGCATCGCTCGGGTTGTACATGTAATATGAACACAAGATATACTGACGCTATGTGATTCTGACAGTACAGATTTTCTTTCCAAATGTTGTATAAAAAAGTGCATAATAAAAAATTTAATGTCGGCACTATAGCCCTTGTAATTTCATTTTCGCGGCGAACTTATAACCCCTTCCGCATCGTTTATCAGACAGTGTGAAAAATGCAAGTTTGTTGACAACGACGTCATGAAAATAGACCTATTACATTTGTTCGATTTCCTCTCCGAAGGGGAAAATGAGAAACAAATATAATCTTTAGTGCTTCGAATATTACTGTAAACGTAAAAGATCACTTCACATGAGTGTCATCGTTACGAAGGCTCCCCCTTCATCCATGGTAATTTGCTGACATTGTGCTTTCAGCTACGTGCTATAATGACCTCCCTGCCTATTTTATATTCTCATCAACTTTGTAACATGGAATGTAATTCGTGACTTTTTTTATTGGTATACATTCCTTTTTAGCGTCTAGTTCTTTTCGTTGCGCTCTACCTCTCCATTACAATTGTCTTTGTTTTCATTTACCATACGCTGCTGCTGTCAAAGTATGCGATAGTATTGTTCAGTGCAGTATAATTAGTTTTTCACGCGACCACATAGACCAAAGCTGCTGCAGGCAGTGTAACCTGGGAACTAGGAAAAGCTACAATGAAAAAATACAAATTCGTTCGATTACGGGCTATGAGGGACAGCGCATTGGAGCGCTTCGAACTAATTCGACCACCTGGTGTAAATAGCCGAGGCGTTGTTGCATTTCGCGTCCGCTGAAATGTGTGCATAGCGGCTGGGTTCTGAGCCGGCCTTGCATCACTCGGCACCCTGTGCAAGACTTTGCCCCCCCCCCCCGTTTCTTTCTCTCTCTCTTTGACTGTATTTGTGGGGGAGTTTCCCTTTGAATTTTATTGCCCGTCCTAACGGGGAGCACTTTTAATTTTCATTCTTTGAACAGTATCAATGTAGTATTTGTGCTGGCGTGGACAGGACACTAAGTTGTTCTTTATTTTTCTTCCCCCTCTAATTTATATCCCTTAACATTCTTTTATCTTGTTTCTGGTGATCAATTTTTACACGTTTTCATAGCATTTTGAAGAATAAGATGAATCTTAAAATCAAGCTACTTGCGATAATGCAACTCATCTCTTATACTGGTAAAACGGAAAAATTTATTCCTTAAAAGGATTACAGCCCAGCCTCACAGGACAGATGCAAACGTTCCTCAAAGGAGGAGCTCAAGACAGTGGCGTCAGCCGATTGATATGGCATCGCGGCTAACCTTGCTAATCCGTGGTTATTCCTCTTGCAGCTGGCGGCCCCTTGCGATCCCACTCTGGGAGGTGAGGGAGAATTAACTGCGATATCATGACAATCAGCCGACGTAGCAGCGTAGCCGCGACTGACAGTGTAGCGACTGGCAGCGTCGCAAAATGCGATAGCCGCAATATTTACCATTTGTATATGTAGTTATGAACTGCATCCTTGATGACGTCCATGTAAAAGCGCTTTTTCGCAGGACAGAAGTGGACAAAATTAACTTCATCAATTTATTTGCAAAAATAGAAAAAACGTGGTGGTATCTTGTGGTATCTTTAAAAGCGAAGTTTCGTACCTCAAAAGCGAAGCCTCATTTTTGCAGTCGTGTTCTACAGATAGGATCCCCTCAATACATCGTACATGCATACTACAGAAGTCTGAATGAAAGAACATCAAGAAAGTCGCCAATATCTGTAGCAATAAAAGTATGAATAGTGATCATGCCTGAAATTTTTCATTCACACATTCATACTAATATATTTTTTATTGAAACGAGCACTTTTATTAAAATCAGTTGACAAAAACAACAGGATCTGAACCCAGGTTAGAACCCTAATTGCAAACTTCAGTCACCATATTCGGACAATGCTACAGAAACTAATTTGAAAGCCTTACAGGTGAACGTGACAGTAACAACCTGAACGTCTATCTAGACGCTATCTGCTTCTAGACTCCAAATTCTATGTTATGCGCGACGACAGCTGAACAGCTTCAGAAAATTTCTGAACAAAGCTACATCAAATTCTCTTAAATAAGTCTTAAAATAATAAACTGAAACACTTATATCCGCGATACTTTTTTATACCGGCCGTTTGAATGCCGCTACGCTCTTTCAAAGTAACAAGAATAGCTAAAATTGAGATGAGCTAGCTCTCATACCCTAATATATCATGATCACACACGCAAATAAACTTTTTGAAGAAAAGCACATGGCTGACAATTTGCAAAGTTGCTCCACGACAAGCATATATGAACAGCCGCGAATACTTTATGTAGCTGCGTTAATGCATGGTCATCGTAACAACCTTCTATATTTAAAACGCCGGTTGAAACACTCGGTTCGAGCTCTGACATGTGTTCTTGTCTACAAGGCAAAAGCCACCCGATAAAAATGGTAAGCATCAAAATGGACGCAACTTGATCAGCCCGAACCATTTCCGCAGCGTAGCTTGCTACCAGGGGCCATCTTTGATATTTTAGGCAATATCAGGTTTCAGATTAAAAGGCCTCAGGAAGCTTCTTGATCAAAGCAACGCAAGATCTTCGCACACCATTTTAAACAGCATATATTAAGGTACCTAAAACCGGGAAGCATTTTCGATGTCTATCCGTGTTACGGCGCTATAGAGTTTCAAAGTATGGAAAAATGGCAAACTTTGGCCCCCTCCCGTAGGCAGCATCGTATAATATTCAAACGCGCTGGGAAGCTCGTGTATTAATAGCACAGAACTGAAGCTTCGGCACATTCCTCAGCTTATTGCATATTATAGAAATCCCGGAAGCACTTTTGTAGGTGCTTTTGTTCACGTATTACGATTTTTTGTACCCCATCATATTCAGTTACGCGCCCTGTCGCCGCCACTGCCGGTAGATGGCGCAAGCAGTTGATGTCCCGGAAAGCTGGGCATGTGAGGTCGAGGAATTTCTCCGCACGCCAGGACACAAAAAAACGAAGATTTAAACCAGTTTTATAGTTTTCCTCTTCGCTCAGTAACATGCAAAGAAACCCTGATATTTGGAGCAGCTCTCCAGTTGTGAGGTACCACCTACTAAATAGCTCTATATACTCAATAAAGTAACAAAGAAATCATTTCTGAAACGTAGAAGACAACGCAGCAAGCAAAAAAAAAATGTCGAGGGCATTTTTAGCTAGGTTCCTAAAAATATTGGCAGACGATTACCACAGCCGGTAATGCGAAATTTGAGCGGAGCTCTTCACATGCTACCTGCCACCGCTGGCAGCTGCAGTGTTAGGCTCCTAGCCACCCTCGGGGGTCTTCCCGTGGGGAGCCACCTTCCCGTTGTTCATTCCTCCACTTTCGCCGTGGCAGGTGGCGTTTCACTCTGCTGCTACACCTGCCACAGCTGTCAGGTGGCGTATTACGGCGGCTGCTCCGACAAAGCCGACGCAGACGACTACGACGCGGAAGCCAGCAACAGGCGCCTATGAGCAGCGCTCTAAAAAGAAAAAAAGAAACGATACAATTTAGGTTGCCTGCTGTGGCCTTCTCCAATGAGTGCCCAATGATTGAAACCGGCTCCATTGCCCTTATATGGTATGCATGAGTCATCGTCTTCTAGAATGTCCGAGCACCTTCCATTAGATTATCATATGGTTTTACACTAACCCGACACACAAAGACAACTTAACCCATTTTCTGGGCTAAACCTACATCCAAAATTCTGGGGGTCCTTTGAAATTATTTGGGTCCTCAGACTTTCAAATTTGGCGGGTGCCCTATGAGTGGTCCCCTGGTGGTCACGTGGTGTTGATGACGTCATGGCTCTCTCAATCATCTTCAGAGATCGCTGGGGTCCTCATACCACTACTGACACAGTGGTGGAGCGGTTAAGCGATGCGCCACTGCCCCGACCGGTGGCTGTTTCAAACACGGCTTGTGAGGCCCAGGTTGCTCTTCCCGAGCTCTCGTAAGACTCATGCGTAGCGTCACGGTGGGAAGGTGACAATCCCATTGAATATAGCTGAATTAATATCATTACCACGTGCCACGCAGGGCAGGTAGCTCACCACCTGGTGGCCAGGTCAAAATGGAGTCGCAAGGTCACGTGACCTCTCTCCACCAATCAATGAGAGAATTTCCTGACCGAGAAGCTGGAAATTTTCGTGTGACGATAACCTAAATGATATGGCATTTATGAAGATAAGAACGCAAAATGATTGATGAAGCTCTTAAATGAATACTTACCACGAAGGAAGAAGCAGTGCACTTGAAAAGCATATTTGCAATGCCGAGCGACTTCTTGCATGCTTCTGTGCTCAATAATCTTTTCCTTTCTTCAAGTCACTTGCTCGAGAACCAACGTATAGGAAATATAATTTTAGAGCTTGATTTAAAGCTTACGACATCTTACGAAAGCTTACGTGCATACTCCACAGAATCATCGTTAAATTATTCACTAACCCCAACTATGCTTCTTTACGATAAAGGTACGGTACACACACTGCAATGCATCTCTTAAAGGGGCTGTGAAGGGGGCTCTAATAAAGTTGCGGTATGCCTGGGATATTGAAGCACGTCGCTTCACGAATATGTCTAGCAAGGATTTTTTAAATGCGCTTTGAAGAAGCTGAGTTATCTGTAGTTAAAAATTGAATTTCAGCGTCTTCGCGCCTTTCCTTCTCAATTCTCGTCACTTTTTGCACGCTGGAAGGTAGGCGCTCCTTCGCCGACCCCCCCCCCCCCCCCCCCCCCCCCCCCCCCTGGGAGCGGAGTTTCTCGACCCGCCGGAGCTAAGCGGCTTATTGGCCGCGGCCACGGTAGCTGCCTGACGTCTGAAAGAATCTAACCAATGGCCACCTCTCACCTTGTCCACGCAGATGCGGGGGATGGAGGAGGGTGCGAGCATGAAAAGTCGCCGGGAAGGGCTCGCCAACTTTGGCGCGTGATTGTGGGTCGTCTGCTGCGTGTAGAAGAGTATTATTTGGCTCCGGTTTTCATGGCAGCACAGTGCAGTAATTAAGTGAGTTAATGTGCTCTCCTCGGAAGGCGTTTCAGAGCCCCTTTAAATATCTATAATTACGGATTGGGGTAAAACCTGTTAGCGAAACGAAGGGCTGAAAGGTCTCTCAAAGGCCTGCACCAGATATGCCGTCTCCGTGCTCTATAACGTAATTCCCTCCGAAGGTTCCTATAGCGAGAACAATGTTCAATCAAATTAGAGATGTTCATTAAAGGCAGTATGACGCTCCGTTCGCTCACCTTGCATTTGTTTCCACCTTTCATTGTCGCTACTGGCCGATCGAACTTGATGCAACAAAGGCAGGTCCGGTGCAGTACATTTAACGCGCGCAGTCATCGATCATGTCGTGCGTGAATGTGTCGCGCTTTTTCACTCAAATTTTTGAAAATGATGCAGTGAGCATGCGGTTCTCTGCGTTCAACTAAAAAACCCGGTCGATGGTGCGCGACTTCGTAAACCTCCGGTGGCGCCAGCTGGACCATGCGTACGCGAAAGGATCCACGAAATGATGGCGAGAAATTTAGAGAAATACAGGAATGCGGAAATATGAGCGCTTCAGAGGCTCCCTGTAAGATGTGTGAACTCGTAGCGTCAGCACTTCAGGAAAAGTTAAACTGCCGTTATCCCCATCATTGTTTGCACGGGGAATTCAAGTGTCTATACCGCGTTCAGAAAAGTGTACAAAGTGTACAACAGCTGTATCCTACCGGAACTCACCAACGGGGCAGAAGCGCGGAGGCTAACGAAAAGGGTTCAGATTACGTTACGACAACGCAGCGAGCCATGGAAAGAAAAATGATAGGTGTAACGTTAAGAGACCGGAAGCGGGCAGAGTGGGTGAGGGAACAAAAGCGGGTTAATGACATCCTAGTCAAAATCAAGAGGAAGAAATGGGCTTGTGCAGGGCATGTATTGCGAGGGCAAGATAACCGCCGGTCGTTATGGGCAACGGAGTGTATTCCAAGAGAAGACAAGCGTAGCAAGAGGCGGCAGAAGGTTAGGTGGGCGGATGAGATTAAGAAGTTTCCAGGCATAGGGTGGACGCAGCTGTCAAAGGACACGGTTAATTAGAGAGATATGGGAGACGCCTTTCCCCTGCAGTGGGTGTAGTCAGGCTGATGATGATGACCGCGTTCAGGGCGATTCCTGTATTGTTCGGCTTCATGGGCGTCTGCCCTCTATCGAGCGTCTCCGATATTTCTGTTTTTGCTCCATACATATAGACCGCCGCTGTCGTGGGGTCCCATGCCTTAGCCGATCTTTCACACATGATCTTGTGGCACTGATGGGGAAAGCCCAGCCAGCAAGTGAGAGAGAAGAGAACGGCGTCCGACCGCGCCCAGCTCGCCGCCTCTCAGCTGTGCTCACAAAAATTGCTGATCATCTGGCAAAGGCACACGTTAGCAGCCCCTGTACAAAGCCGCATATTAAAATCGCACCAACTGCTCAAGTGAAGCTTTTGTTCGCGTCCTTCTTTTTCTCTCCATCGTAATCTAAAAGTTTCTGCCATTCGTAATTCCTAAAGGGACGCAGAGGACAAACTCAAGTTGGCATGCACGGAGCTTTGATAAGCTACAAAAGAAGAAAAAAATTGAATAGCGGTGCCACCATCATCGGCGGTTTTAGCAAGTCAACTGCAGTGACGTCGAGACAGTTTTAGAGCGGAAACTCAACTCCTCCCTACAAAGCTCAAGGTCATGTGGCTATGAAATAATACCTTTAAACCAGGAGGAGCAAAGACTTGGCTCTGGAGCTATTCCACGTGACTCGCCATGCCTCGCCACGGCTGCGCGCGTTGAGCGGACGGCGCTCGCTCGCCTCGCAACTATCGAATCACGTGACTCGCTGTGCCTCGCCACAGCTATGCGGAGCCGACGGCATTCGCGCAACTGCTGGAAATCGGGTGACGCCCAGTTCGCTGAATAAAAGCGCGTGGCGTGTGCTTAGCTCGACACGAAGGCCATGGATGAGCAACGTGACGGAACCAGTGCTTCGACGATGTATCGTCGCCGTGCAAGCCAAACCAATGATATGCAATAAAGTTTAATCGAAGCCAAACCATGTCTAACCATGCTTAACAGATCTTTCGCTCGCCTTATTAGGTACAGCCCGGTTGAACCACATCTATTTTTTTTTCGTGCGTAGAGCCCCAAGGCCAAGCTACGGCGCCATCCACCCCAAGGCTGTGACAGCTGAATTCCTTCGGGTCCTGAGGTCACGCGTTTGAACTGAGCGGTGAGAAAAGTTTTAAACGCGGCCTGCTCAGCAATGAATGCGTCTTTTGCCGCCAGATAAGCATCAACATCAACAAGAGCCAGAGAATCTTCTTTAGTAAAAAGAAAATTTCACAGAGACCCTTTAATCCTGCGCCTGACCTTGCCTAAGGAATGCGCTGTCTTATTTGCATAGCATCTGCATGTTATTTAACTACCGGTTGCCTTCCGATTTCTGCATGATCCGGCATGTGGATATATGTGTCACATGACGCGTTGAAAATGACAACAGCAGCATTCTTCGGGTTCGCTCTCGGCAAATGCCAGGTGCGCTCGACGAAGCACGTAACAGGAGGGAGGATGACACATCCGAAGCTGAACGCCTGTGCGAGGGCAACGGCACACATGCGTTTTGGACCCAGGATCATCAGTTAGGCGGAATAACCCCCGCGGCCTGCCGCGGATCCCTTAGCTGGTGAGGAGCCATGAGGCTGCTGACTTCGGTTTTGTGCCAGCATCGTGGCAAAGTGGCTCAATGCTCCAACACGTGATTCATTTAACTGTCAGAGCAACAGTAAAATATGCTCGCGACTGAACGCCCGAACACGTTGTCTTGAATCGTTACTTCTTCCACATCATCCGTGCACAATACAGGTGAACCTAAAACTCCTGAGTGAACGTGGTTGCCCTTTCAACTCTTTTTGCTAGCTTGTTTGGTGCGTCGTGGCGGGCCAACTTTGCTTTTTGCAACTTATCCTTCCGTTGGTCCGCAAAGGTTCGGAAGTGTTCCAGTACAGCTGCATTGAGTGAAGCGTGGCCAGCCGCGTGGAGAGGAAAACAGGCGATTTTATAGCATCCTACAAAAACGCGCTGTGGACCTCCCACTCCTCGCCATTCGCTGCTCCAGCACGGGCGGGGCAAAAAATGTCACATGGTACGTGCGTGACGGAATGTCACGATTTGATGGACGCCGCTTTGCGCTCCCCGCAGGCGCGCGGTTTTCCAATGACGCTACAGAGGCAAGTAATATCGTTTTCAAAATTCTAAGAAGTGATATGGCTATTACACACAGTTGGCTACAAGTCGGTAATTGCAATCAGGCACCTGTAATAGTTAGCTCTTACCTGCCGGCAAGTTGACGATTAGAATTCAGTTAACCAGTGTCTGCTCTCTAACGTCCGCTAACACTGACATTACCATATATCCTGCGAAAAACTTCTCTCTACCACAAAAGCCAAATCTTAAAAATTCGTGGCGGGCTTCCCTGAAACACCCATTTATAGTATCTAAATAATAGCACTTTCTTCTCTTTTTATGCCAGTTTGAAACTTACAGAGGGACGTGGTTATGGTTAGTGCTCAGTGGCTCTGGTTTATTGCGAGTGATATTAAATCGTTGCCGTGGTTATTTGTTGAAAGGCGTCAAGACATTAGTTTTTTCTTTTTTCTTTTGTGCTCATGGTTCATTGCTCCTACGGAAGAAGACCACCTAGTAGCGACAGAGAACAAAGAAGCGCAGTGGTGCACGAGAGAGGCGAAGCAGCAGCCACCGAATGCGGACGCGTGCCGACACCTCTTGCGCTGCTGGGCTTCCATCAGAGGACCACCGAGGCTCCAAGCCGACGCGCTTGCAGGTGAGGGGAAGGCGCTGCCATCTAGTCGTATACTAGCCGTCTTTCGAGGCTGCCTAACTCGCCTGAATTTGTTCTCACTTCTCACGAGCCCCATCCCCGCTTCATATGCGCACTGCATTCCCTAACTGCGCAGGATGCTCAGTGTGCGTGTGAATGTGTGTGCGCGCGCAATGCATTGGCCATCATTAACGTAGGTGTCTATCGCCGCTGCAGGGAACGTTCATTGGTGTGCAACTACTGTGCAACCATCGGCTGCACAATATACGAAAGAGCGTGCAGCGCGCAGCGCCGATGGTGGGCAACGACGTCACCCGTTTGCCCTTCGAGTTCCTCAGCCTTGTTCCTCAGGGGCTCAAGCAGCCCGTGCACAGCGCAGATGTTCCCGATATCGCCGATTTCGTTAGCGCAGCCGGAGTGACCGCCTGCTTCACACGCCAGGCCTTCCTCGCGCCATCCATGTGTACGCCGCTGATTGGCTCAATGTTGTGCCCATTCAAGCGCTGGATGTGTGAGCTCCTGTGCGGCTGGCTGGACACCATCTGTGATACGCTCTCGCCTTTGGACTTTGGCGTATTCTGCCTGTCTTTCCAGTTTTCCCTCATGGTTGCCCAGTGTGCCTGCAAAGCGGTGCTCCTGTACTTGGAGTGGTTTATCGTGGCCTCCTTCCTCGCGCCATCGCTCTGCTGGACCCGCCACTTCTTGTTCGCCACGCTCACTGGGAAAAAGCCAGCAGCCAGTCACCAAGGCAACAGCAAGGGCAAATATAAGGGCACAGGAGCGCTGCTGCTGAAATGATCCGGCAGTAGCACAAGGCAACTACGGTGACTACCTGCCGGCTCAGCAGTGGCGGTACATTTGGCTACTGCGCCTCACCTGCGTGCCCCTGCTGTACAGTGCGGTCGAGCGAATGGAAGGGCACCTAAACCTGTGGAGCTGCAGGCCATGTGAGAAGCGCCATCTGTGCAGGACATTGCGCAACTGGTACGACTAGCGCAGCCAGCGCCTTTTCCTGGCTCCCGAGCATGGACTATCGCGGGCTGGTGAAGTAACTCCACATAATGCGATGCACGGTCCGCTGATGCTCGTTTCCAAGAGAAACCGGGACTTGTTGATCGACCGCGACAAACGCTTGTTTATTGTGCTCGCATAATCGCAGTTCATACTTCGCTCCTCATTTTAGCTTATTTTTTCCTTTTTCGCGTTCTACTTTGCTTTATTGCGTGGCACGTGACTTTTGGTGGTGCCTAATGAAGTACGTATATTCGAAATGTTCGTCTCTGTTGGACCGCCCTTTTCTAAACACCATACACAACGAGTGATAGTCACACACAAATCTCACAACTAAATCTGCTTTTTAGAACATATATTTGCCCGCAACATTGCTTGAGCTGTCTCACGCACATTCAGGTTGTCTTAGTGGATGCGTTTCTGCGGCCGTACGAAAAGCTGGCATTCAAACGATAATGTGGTCATACGATTATGTAGGAGCATTTAAACATGTCTTCAGCGGGCAGAGGAAGCTTCAACCAGCGGCGAGAAGGATGTAGTGTTCCAGTAACTTCATATATATTCGTCGGGTACAACTCAAAAATGAAGTGGCATACGCCCCTCAAAGGAGACCCTCCAGCCAATGGCGTCGACCGATTTTCATTACGCTGTGGTTATTCTCCTTTCACCTGCCGCCCCCTGCAATTTCGTGCAAGCAGACAGAAGGGGATAGGTCACGGGGGAGGGGGTGAGCCTGGTGAAGGGGATAAATCTGTTGTTTACACAGCGAATTTCGTGACCAAGCTGAGAAGGCGAATCACTTTTAACTGTAGCTCCTTATTTCCGAGCGTGTGCACCCGGTTGCTGATGCTAGAGCGCTGTTTCGGTGTCATGACACGCAGATTGCAGAGCTCATGCTCCCATATTTCTTCTGCGGCTCTGTCAGCGAGCACAAAGCTCGCGCCACTACATGCTGGCTCTTGTCGAGGCGCTGAAGCTGCAGGTAGAGAACTTCACTGCAGAAACGTGCTTGCCGCTGTCACTTGGAGTTTAGGGTCCTCATGATTCTTGTGCTATGGAGAAGCGACGATTGAAAACTCCTGAGGAGGGCCTTTATCCCGCCAGGAAGCAACTTCAGGCGGATGCACTAAGCCAGAGAACGCACGCGGCAAACAGCAGCAGCCAGGACGGCAACGAGGCTTGAAGGATGAGCGGACAAACACACATAAGGCCCCGAGGGACAAGAAATGTAACTCGCGCGCGTGGCCGGTAGGGCCAGCTAGTAATTCATGACAGCCAGGAACTCAACACAGCGCAATTCAAGACGAGAAAGAAAAGACGGGACAGCAAAGAAAATATTAAATCTGCAGTCAAAGGGGACAGTGCCACATTTTGTGGCACCCCCCACCCCTCAAAACCAATTCTGCTTTACATTGGCTTGAGTGAAAATCCACCACAGCTTTCAGCAGGAGAACCATTTTGTACAAGCATAAAGATCAGCGCACGCGGGAATTAGTCGAAGCGTCCCTGATCATCAAAAGCAAGACAAGTGCGTGAGCAAACCATCTTTTGCACTCATTCAAAAAAAAGAATTGACTATCTGAGTGGCAGAGTGACAAGTGGTGGTTTTACCTTTTCCTTCCTTCCTTTTGTTGACGTACTCAATCAGCGATGCAATGCCACGTGTTGATTGTGCTTAGGTTCTCCAATATATTACGCCATCATAGCAATAAAATCATCAGTCATAAGTAAGGGCCTTTGCCTGTCCGCTGCTTTAGTCCTGTCTTTTTTGCGCTGCACCTTTTCCTGCGTAATGTACCGACTAGCGCTGACAAGTACCCTTTCGCAATACGTGATGACTGCACAGCTCCGGTTAAATGAACATCACACCAATCGCGAGAGTAAAGCACAAGCAGCAAACGAGAGGCACTGCTTGCCGTCACCACAGACACGAGTTTGCTGTGCGAGCCGCTAAATGAACAATGATTATAGACAAAGCAATATCAGAAACAAGATGCTTGGCTACACTTGAGTAACAAGAGAAAAACTCTAGCGTACCACTCTCACTGCAGATCTGAAGGCAACTCTTCTAATAACGGGCCCAGAACTAACTAGACAAAATATCTGGTCAATGCACTTTGCCGAGCCCGGGTGTAACTGCAAACTGACATTCTGTGCTCATGTTGTGCCTCGAAGTTGAAGTCTTAAAACATTGCACGCATTGCAATTTTCATGTACTGTGTCTTGACTTCAGGTTTCTCAATGTTCGCATCAGATGTACAGCACTGAGATTACAGTGATGTAGTCAAGAGGGGAGTGGAGGGGAGGGGGAAAATGACTACCTTCCACCTGAGGTACGCTTCGTGATAGGACCGCTACCTCCTTCTGGAAGACATGGTACCAGGATGTGCCGCTTACTACGATCTGAAGCATGGTACCAGGTAGGCTAATTCAAGGACTGTTTAAAGTTGGCGTGTTTCCGGGAGGCCCCTCCGGGTGGAGGAGAAAAACGCTTTCTTCAGTCCCTTCGCACTCTATCTCAAACATTTGACTTTCTGTGGAGAAAGTTTCTACCAAACCTTCCGAAAAACACCCACGTTCCGCTGGGCGCCAAACAGTGCATATTTTTGATTCCACAGAAATACCTCTAGAAGCAGCAAAAGCCTTGAACCTGGGACCAAATTTTTGTGCGGAACCTCGCCTCGGTAAGTTCGAGCTTCTTTCTCTAGTCAGATAATGTGCTGCAAAAGCACACCCAGAAGATTCCGAAAGATATATCAGCGAAGGCGTAGACACCCTAAAGAATGCCCCTGCGAAGAAGGCTCAGATGAATCTCTCCAAAGTAGCAGCAAGCCTCAAAAAGAAAGACCTTGGGCTCTTGACTTCCGATAAGGAGGGTGGATTTGTAGTTTTGCCTACTGGTACGTTTTGGGAAAAAGCTCAAGAGGCCATCAAGGCAAATTTTCGAAGAGTGGACAAGGTTAAGCCGGAAGCTGTGAGGAAAAAGGCAAGAAAGCTTTGTGACGAATGTGGTTTAACCAAGATTGGGCAGGCTACAATAAAGGCTAAGGATGCCAGTTAGAATGCTTTTTTCAAGGTGAAGACCCACAAAGAAGGCTGGCCTTTGAGAACAATCGTGTCGGAACGAGGTAGCTGGCAACATGTCTTGGTACGGTTCCTCCAAGACTCCCTCGTTTTGCTAACTATGGACGACCCTTACTTGATAAAAAAAGCCAGAGCAGGTCTCAAAGTACCTAAAAGAACAGTGCCCAGAAGGAGCAAGCCTCTTCTCGATCGACCTAAAATACCTGTACTATTCGCTACCCCACGAACGCTTGTTTGAAGTAGTTAAGGAAAGGATTTGTGTTGTGGGAGCTGTAAGATTTCAAAATGCCTGCGGAGTAAGCTGCGACAACTTTCTTGAAGTTTTGGGGTTCTATCTCAACTCAACCTTCATATCTTTCCAAGATGGGCTTTACATCCAGAAAGAAGGGGTCTAGCGCCGATTCTTAGCGATCTGCTACTCGGCCACTATGGCAGAATTTTAGAAAAAGCTCTGGAAAACAGCAGTGTGGTTAGCGTTCTTCGCTATATGGACGATTTTTTGGTCATCTACAAAGAATCTGTTGCACGTTCGCAGAATGATGTACAGAGGATTTTCAAGACATTCTCAGAAATGCTAAAAGACTTCACTCTGACGTTGGAATCGCCGACAGAAAGCCAGCTTCAGTTCCTTGATTTGCGACTTTTTATTAACCCGAAGCACATCTGTTGGAGCTATTCTCCACGCTCAAAGAAAGGCCTTCTGCCTTACAGTTCAGCACACTCCAAGCTAGTCAAAAGATCAATCGCCACAAGTGCCTTGAAGTAACCGATCATGCAATCATCGTATTGATGAGAGCTTCAAGCGCCAACTGCAAAGACTTCGCATTGCGGGGTTCCCGGATACCGTTCTACGCAGTGTGTGTGACAAGTTGGTGAAAGATTTTACTCGAGCTTGCACAGCTACCCAAAGGCAAGTGGACCAAGCAAGCACTGTGGTGATTCCCTACATGCATGGGATAAGCCATCCTTTGAAAAAGGTCATGGGCCGGGCCAACGTGAAACTCGTCTTTTCTGCACCCAACAAGTTGGAAAAGCTTTGCAACTTGGTAAACAAGGATCGCCCAGCGTCAAAACTAGGCGAAAAGAAACATGAAAGGAAGTTCGCTGACTGCAAAAAAGAATTCGTGTATGAGATACCTCTATCATGCGGGTCATCTTACATTGGGCAGACAGGACGCTGCCTAAACGATAGGCTACGGGAGCTTAGCAAAGACTTAAAAGATGGCGCCAGGAAAATCTTACCTGACCACGTGGCAATATGCAAGTGCACGGCTAACATTGACAAAAGCACAGTTCTGAGAAAATACCAGCATCAGCGTGTGCGCGAAATGTATAAAGCTTATCTTATTCATTGCAGAGGGATAACCTGCGTTAGCGCGCCCTCCTTAACGCTAAAAAGAAAAGAGGTTAGATTCCTCGATGACTGTTCATGCACAGAATCTTGATACTGTTTTACCTTCTATTTTTCATGTTTTTACGCAGTGAGCGTGCCAAAGGGTATATATCGCTCTTGAAGCAATAAATTTCTTTCAGTTGTTAGTAGCGCTGGTGTGTTGTGTCTCCTTTTTCACCTTGTCCCGTCTGTAGCGCTATGAATTCTTTCAGTGATGTAGTGCATGTTATATGCTCCGAACCAATGAGTAGTCGCAGCTCAGATCACCAGTCTAATAACTGACCGTCACTATCTGGTCATGTAATGAAGCAAAATCAAGGAAGCACATATCTGAACGTACTGTAAACCTACCAAATTCACAGGTTCATGGGACAATACTTTAAGTATAAGAACTTTAAAGTCTAAGCTAAGCAAAGGTAACTATCACCTCTAATCACAGGTATGAGGGTTTTACAGCTTATCTACAACGAGCAAGACTCTGTTGACGTCATTGGCTGGAGAGGCTCCTTCGAAGGGCATTTTCCTGTTCGTTCTCGAGTTGTATCCCAATATAATATCATGGAAGTGAAGGACGCTGGACTAAAGGCCAGGTGACGAACGGTTTGCTACTTGCGCATTACTTGGTCAGGTGATTACACAATTTCATACCTGAAATGTGTATTTCTTGTGAGCGCAAAACCTCGTCTGAGCCGCTAGAAAACTTAGCAAACAAGCGTTTGACCAGTTGTACAAAGAATATACGGGTTGCGCCACTTTTCTCGGCACTCGTCGAACGCACTTCGTGGGCGCCGATGGTTCCTCACACATCGCATCGGGCCTAAGCGTGCTGTCCGTCTTAGCCTTTCAGCTCTGCCTTCACGCTTGTTACACAGCGGCACTCTGACGAGAAATTTGCGCCCGCCGCTGCATGTCTGATGCCCCATTAAAGCACGCACTGGGAAAGACGTTCGAAGTGCTATAATCACGTATGTCAGGTGGGCTTTACACAAAGTCGAAATATGGCTTTTAATGGAATGCAAAAAAGTTAATTAATGTGGTCTACCGCCCGCAACACGATATTGTAGACCTACAGAGAGATTGGTGGTGGTGATGATTTTTTTTTTTGGCGCAAGGGCTTCTGTGGCCAAACAGCGCCATTACGCAAGGTTGTTTCTTCTACTGAACGCTGGGTCAAAAACCCATTTCCCAAGCAATTCACCTGAAAGTAGCCGAACACCAAGCAGGGGAATGCTTGCGCCCATTGTACCACCGGTGGGTACCCGGCGGCACTGGAGGTCTAACCCCGAGCCTCCCGCATGGGAACAGAGAGATTGAAATAGCGAATGTTTGTTACGTTGCATCAAGATAAACGGCTAGTATATTATCTAAGTATGCTACGTGAGTGCGTAACATGGCGTGCTTTTATCTGTTGTGTTGCATCGAGCAGGGTATACCACTCTCAGTGCCGGTGGCATTACCGAACTAAGACTGCAGTAATGCCTCAAATTGCAGATCTGTACCTAAGCTGAACGGAGACTAGCTGAAGGCAGTTTTATCAGCCTACGCCAGAACGCGGACATCTAGGCGTTGTCTGCAGCTGAATTTACTTTCGACTCAGAGAAAAGGCGGTGTCTTTTTTCCTATACCCCACGTTCTATCCGCAGAAGATACAACCGTCTGAAAGGCACCGCGCCCTGCTGCAGCCGCTGATTTTATACTACGCCTACGTTTCAGACTTTACCGATGCAACAACAAAGAAAAAACAAAGGTGCTGACGAAAAGCTGAAGGTAAAATAATTTTTAAATTCCTGGAAGCTATGAAACGCCGCTTAATGGACCTACTTCCTCTTGGCGAAAATTTTCTTGATGTTAATTGTGCGGATGTCGCGGTTAATAACAAAGAGAGATAAAAACGAGGAGCTTTAATGCACTGATTACGGATAGAGAGGCCATAAGGTACGCGGCTATTTGATGCTTTCAAAAGAGGCGAAACGCGCGGGTCAGCCTTGAATTTTGCTTGAGAGACGTTGCAGATTCCGGACAACCCGCGTAAAACATCCGTGGTATATACTTTGAAGAATGCGTGAAGTACGAATTTCTCCTTAACGACGTGTGCCTCGAAAGGCACTGCGAAATAACGTAACACAATTTTTTTCAGGAAACCTCTCTAACATTAATGGTCAAATTTAGACTGAGTTACCAATTGTGTCGCACCTGTTAGAATGCACAGCCGTTCAACAGAGATCTCATCGTCGGCGTCATTATTACGATCATCCGAGTTAAGTCCACTACAGGACAAATACCTCTCCCGGTGATATTTAACTACCTTCTCCTTTCTGCGAGGTGCAAAAACTCTATCCTAGCGAATTTCTTGGGCTCATTAATCCACCTGATCATCAGGCACCAGAGATAACGGTTTCCTCCCATTGGCATCGATCCTCTTGCTGTGACAGTATAGCAAGTAGTGACGCCGCCGCAGGTAACGTTCATGGCTCGGCGACTACTGCGCAACCTCCGGCTGCGCAATATACGCAAGGCCATGCAGCGCGCAGCGCCGATGGTAGGCAACGACGTCACGCGTTCGACCTTCGAGTTCCTCAGCCTTGTTTCTCAGCGGCTCAAGCAGCCCGTGTACAGCGCAGACGTTCCCGACATCGTTGTTTTCGTAAGAGCAGCCGGAGTGATCGTCTGCTTCACACGCCAGGCCTTCCTCGCGCCTCCCATGTGTACGCCACTGATTGGCTCAATGTTGTGCCCATTCAAGCGCTGGATGTGTGAGCTCCTGGCCGGCTGGCTGGGCACCATCTGTGATACGCTCTCGCCTTTGGCCGTCGGCGTCTACTGCCTGTCCTTCCAGTTTGCCCGCACGGCTGCCGAGTGTGCCTGCAAAGCGGTGCTCCTGTACTTGGAGTGGTTTATCGTGGCTTCCTTCCTCGCGCCATCGCTCTGCTGGACCCGCCACTTCTTGTTCGCCACGGTCACTGGGAAAAAGCCAGCAGCCAGTCACCAAGGCAGCAGCACGGGCAAAAAGAATGGCACAGGAGCGCAGCTGCTGAAATCAGCCGGCAGTAGCACAAGGCCACTGCGGTGACTACCTGCCGGCTCAGCAGTGGCGCTACATTTGCCTACTGCACCTCACCTACGTGCCCCTGCTATACAGTGCGGTCGAGCGAATGGAAGGCCACCTAAACCTGTGGAGCTGTAGACCATGCGAGTAGCGCCATCTGTGCAGGACATTGGGGAACTGGTACGACTAGCGCAGCCCTCGCCTTTTCCTGGCTCCCGAGCATGGACTATGGCGGGCTGGTGACATAATGCTACGCATGATCCGCTGATTCTCACTTCCAAGGGAAACCGGGACTTGTTGATAGACTGCGACAAACGCTTGTTCGCTGTTCTCGCGCGATGGCAGTTCATATGGGCATTTTTACCGAGCTGAAGGAAACTCTTGTTTTCTTTCTTGGTTTACGTCGCTCCTTTTCTGGGCTAGAAAAAAGAAAAATTTAATACCGGTGCCGCCATCATTGACGGTTTTAGCAAACCAACTGCAGTGATGTCGAGACAGTTTTAGAGCGGAAGCTCTACTCCAGCCGTACAAAGTAGAAGGTCATGTGGCTACGAAATTTGACCTCCAAACCAGGAGGACAGGAGGCTTGGCTCTGACGTCATGACACGTGAATCGCTGCGCCTCGCCATAGCTGCGCATGCGGAGGCGCCGGCATTCGCACAACTGCTGGAAATCGGCTGACGCTCAATTCTCTGTATAAAAGGGCGTGGCGTCTGCTTACCACCACACGAAGCCCGTGGATGTGCAACGAGACGGAACCAGTGCTTCGACGATGTATCGTCGCCGTGCAAGCCAAACCATATATATGCAATAAAGTTTAATCGAAGCCAAACCATGTTTAACCATGCTTAGCAGAGCTTTCGCTCATCTTATTAGGTACAGCCCGGTTGAACCACAGCTATTTTTTTTGTGCGTAGATCCCCAAGGCCAAGCTACGGCGCCATCTACCCGAAGGTTCTGACAGCTGAATTCCTTTGGGTCCTGAGGTCACGCGTTTGAACTGAGCGGTGAGAAAAGTTTTAAATGCGGCTTGCTCACTGAATGCGTCTTTTGCCGCCGGATAAGCATCAGCATAGCGACAAAGAGCCAGAGAATCTACTTTACTAAAACCAAAAATTCACAGAGACCCTTTAATGCTGCGCCTAGCATAGCATCTGCATATTATTTAACTACCGGTCGCCTTCCGATTCCTGCATGCTCCCGCATGTGAGTATATGTGCCACATGACGCGTGGAAAATTACAACAGCAGCTTTTTTCGGGTTCGCTCTCGGCAAATGCCAGGTGAGGTCGACGAAACATGTAACAGGATCAGCAGTTAGACTGGAAAACCCCCGCGGCTTGCCGCAGATTCCTCGCCTGATGAGGAGCCATGCGGCTGCTGACTTCGGTTTTGTGCCAGCATCGTGGCAAAGTGGCTCAATGCTTCAACACGTGATTCATTTAACTGTCACCGTCACAGTGAAATATAGTGGCGACTGAACACCCGAACACATTCTCCTCAATCGTCATTTCTTCCACGTCATCCGTGCACAATGCAGGTGAAGCTAAAACTCCTGAGCGAACAGAAAAGTTTAAAAAGGGCGTTCACGTAACATAACGTAGAAGCCCTTTCAACTGTTTTTGCTTGCTTGTTTGGTGCGTCGTGGCGGGCCAACTTTGCTTTTTGCAACTTATACCCTTCGAGGGTGCGCATAGCTTCGGAAATTTCCAGTACTGCAGCATTAAGTGAGCGTCGCCAGCCACGTGGAGAGGGAAACAGGCTCTTTTATAGCATCCTTTAAAAGCGCGATGTGGACCTCCCACTCCTCGCCATTCGCTGCTCCAGCACGGGCGGGGCAAAAAATGACACATGGTACGTGCGTGACGGAATGTCCCGATTTGATCGATCAATCAATCAATCAATCAATCAATCAATCAATCAATCAATCAATCAATCATGTTTATTTAACATCATGACGATGTTGGGTGCGCCGACAAAAAGCCATTGGGAAGGCTTGACGAGGCCGACGCACCCCACAAGGGCATTGCAGTGGTACACAACATGTTAGCACTTCGAGGGATAAAAAAAAGAAAAAAAGAAATGAACAAAAGTAACATATTTGGCATTAGCTGTACATCAATTCGGACTCCTTATTTAGTTGATGTGGGAGAGTGTAGCTCAACATTTGATAACCATAATTTGTTCGCATCCTAGGCACATACCATTTGGGTGTCGCACGTGTAGTGTACTTTGGCTCATTGCATTGTAATTTTGACAGATTTAGCATATTGCAATTATTGTGATTAATACCGGTTTTATACCGTTGTAGAAGTAAAACATCGTACATCTGTGGCAAACGGATGATTCGAAGTTCATTGAAAAACGGTTCGGTGTGTTCTAGTCGAGGAGCATTCATAATATTTCGAACAGCTTTCTTTTGAAGAAGATACAAGCGGTTAATATTTGTAAAGGACGTGGTACCCCACACCAAAAAACAATATTTTATAACAGAGGAAAAAAGTGCACTATACAACATTTTCTTGATACTCTTCGCCATGAAATATCTCAGTCGACACAAAATACCGACAACCTTTGACAGCTTGTTCATCACCATGTCAACGTGATCATTCCAACTCAAATGCTCATTAAAAATAACACCTAAACTTTTGACCGCAGGGACCGTTTCGATGAGCGACTTACCGATCCTCAAACAGAGTGGTGGCATATTTGTCAACTTGTTACGAGGCCGGAAAAGCACGGCCTTCGTTTTTGCAGGCGCGCGGTTTTCCAATGACGCTACAGAGGCAAGTAATATCGTTTTCAAAATTCTAAGAACTGATATGGCTATTACACACAGTTGGCTACAAGTCGGTAATTGCAATCAGGCACCTGTAATAGTTAGCTCTTACCTGCCGGCAAGTTGACGATTAGAATTCAGTTAACCAGTGTCTGCTCTCTAACGTCCGCAAACACTGACATCACCATATATCCTGCGAAAAACTTCTCTCTACCACAAAACCCAAATCTTAAAAATTCGTGGCGGGCTTCCCTGAAACACCCATTTATAGTATCTAAATAATAGCACTTTCTTCTCTTTTTATGCCAGTTTGAAAATTACAGAGGGACGTGGTTATGGTTAGTGCTCAGTGGCTCTGGTTTATATCGAGTGATATTAAATCGTTGCCGTGGTTATTTGTTGAAAGGCGTCAAGACATTAGTTTTTTTCTTTTTTCTTTTGTGCTCATGGTTCATTGCTGCTAGGGAAGAAGACCACCTAGTAGCGACAGAGAACAAAGAAGCGCAGTGGTGCACGAGAGAGGCGAAGCAGCAGCCACCGAATGCGGACGCGTGCCGACACCTCTTGCGCTGCTGGGCTTCCATCAGAGGACCATCGAGGCTCCAAGCTGACGCGCTTGCAGGTGAGGGGAAGCCGCTGCCATCTAGACGTATACGAGCCGTGTTTCGAGGCTGCCTAACTCGCCTGAATATTCTCTCGCTTCTCACGAACCCTGGCCCCGCTTCCTATTTGCACTGGAATCCCTAAATACGGAGGATGCTGAGCGTATGTGTGTGTGCGCGCTCAATGCGTTGGCCATCAGTAACGTAGGTGTCTATCACCGCCGCAGGTAACATTCATGGCCGGGCAACTACTGTGCAACCTCCAGCTGCGCAATATACGCAAGACCATGCAGCGCGCAGCGCCGATGGTGGGCAACATCATCCGTTCGCCCTTCGAGTTCCTCAGCCTTGCTCCTCTGGGGCCCAAGCAGCCCGTGTACAGCGCAGACGTTCCCGATATCGCCGTTTTCGTAAGCGCAGCCGGAGTGACCGCCTGCTTCACACGCCAGGCCTTCCTTGCGCCACCCATGTGTACGCCGCTGATTGGCTCAATGTTGCGCCTATTCAAGCGCTCGCTGTGTGAGCTCCTGGGCGGCTGGCGGGGCACCATCTGGGATACGCTCTCGGCTTTGGCCGCTGGCGTCTACTGCCTGTCCTTCCAGTTTTCACACATGGCTGCCTAGTCTGCCTGCAAAGCGGTGCTCCTGTACTTTGAATGGTTTATCGTGGCCTCCTTCCTCGTGCCATCGCTCTGCTGGACCCGCCAGTTCTTGTTCGCCACGGTCACTGGGAAAAAGCCAGCAGCCAGTCACCAAGGCAGCAGCAAGGGCAAAAAGAATGGCACAGGAGCGCAGCTGCTGAAATGAGCCGGCAGTAGCACAAGGCCACTCCGGTGACTACCTGCCGGCTCAGCAGTGGCGCTACATTTGGCTACTCCACCTCGCCTACGTGCCCCTGCTGTGCAGTGCGGTCGAGCGAATGGAAGGCCGCCTAAACCTGTGGAGCTGCAGGACATGCCAGTTGCGCCATCTGTGCAGGACATTGCGCAACTGGTACAAACAGCGCAGCTCTCGCCTTTTCCTGGCTCCCGAGCATGGACTATCGCGGGCTGGTGACATAATGCCACATAATGCGATGCACGGTCCGCTGATCCTGGTTTCCAAGAAAAACCGGGACTTGTTGATCGACCGCGACAAACGTTTGTTTATTGCGCTCGCATAATCGCAGTTCATACTCCACTCCTGATTTTAGCTTATTTTTCCCTTTTTCGTGTTCTACTTTGCTTTATTGCGTGGCACGTGACTTTTGGTGGTGCCTAATGAAGTACGTATATTCGAAATGTTCGTCTCTGTTGGTTCGCCCTTTTCTAAACACCATACACCAACGAGTGATACTCACACACAAATGGCGGAAGTGGATCTGCTCTTTAGAATATACATTTTCCCGTAACATTGTTTGAACTGTCTCACGCACATTCAGGTTGGCTTGCTAAATGCGTTAAATGTTTGCCAATTCTCCGGAATATGTATAAAAAGGTGTCATGCAGTAATGTTAACGTGCTAACATACGTACAGGCTGGCAGATAGAGATCGTCAGACGGATAAACGCTATCTGAAGACGCAACCCAACGAAGTGCATCGCCACCATAATTTCCCTCTCACAAACTGTCATACTACCGGCAAACATCGTCCGCTACGCTTTTCACGCACACCATCGCTTCTGCGGCCGTACGGAAGGCTGGAATCCATACGATAATGTGGTCATGCGATCATGAAGGAGCAATTACACATGTCTTCAGCGGGCAGAGGAACCTTCAACCAGCTGCGAGAAGGATGCAGGGCTCCATGAAGTTAATATATATTCGTCGAATACAACTCAAAAATGAAGTACCATACTCCCCTCAAATGAGAACCTCCAGCCAATGACGTCGACGGGCTTTCATGACGCTGTGGTTAGTCGCGGATTCATTAAGCCGTGGTTATTCCCCTTTCACCTGCCGCCCCCTGCGATTTCGCGCAAGCAGTCCAAAGAGGATCGGTCATGGGGGAGCGGGGAGCCTGGTGAAGGGGATAAATCTGTTGTTTGCACAGCGAATTTCGGGCCCAAGCTGAGAAGGCGAATAATTTCGTCCGGTAGGTCCTCGTTTCCGAGCGTGAGCACCCGGTTGCTGAAGCTAGAGCGCTGTTTACGTGTGATGGCACGCAGACTGCAGAGCTCATGCTGCCATAGGTCTTCTGCGGCGCTGTCAGCGAGCACAGAAAGTTCGCGCCACTTCATGTTGGCTCTTGTCGAGCGCTAAAGCTGCAGGTACAGAGCTCACTGCAGAAACATCCTTGGCGCTGCCACTCGGAGCTGAGGGTCCTCATGATTCTTGTGCTATGATGAAACTACGATTGAAAACACCTGAGGAGGACATTTATCCCTCCAGGAAGCAACTTCCGGCGGATGCACTAAGCCAGAGAATCCGCGCGGCCAACAGCAACAGCCTGGAGGACAACGAGGCTTGAACGATGGACGCAGAAGCACATAAAAGGGCCCGAGGAACAAGAAATGTAACTTGCGAACGTGGCGTCTAGGGCTAGTTAGTAATTCATGAAAGCCAGGAACACAAGACACCGCTATTTAAGAAAGGAGAAAGAAAAGACAGGGCAGCAAAGAAGAAACATTTAACCTGCAGTGAAAGAGGTCCGTCCGTGCCACATTTTGTGGCACATCCACCCCCCAAAACTAATCCTGCTTTATATTGGCTTTAGTGCAAATGAACCCCAGATTTCAGCAAGACAAACATTTTGTACAAGCATAGAGATCAGAGTACGCGGGAAATAGTTGAAGCGTTCCAATTCATCAAAAGCAAGGCAGGTGCGTGAGCAAATTATCTCTTGCGCTCACTCAAAAAGAAATTGACGATCTCAGCGGCTGAGTGACTAGTGCTGGTCTTACCTCTTTCCTTCCTTCCTTTTGTGTTCGTACTCAATCAGCGATGCAATGCCACGTGTTGATTGTGCATAAGTTCTCCTATTTATTGCGCCATCACAGAAATAAAATCATAAGTAGTAAGTCAGCGCCTGTGTCTAATCGCTCCTTTAGTCCTGCCTTTTTTTTGCGCTGTAGTTTATCGTGCGAAATGTACCGACTAGCGCTGACAAGTACCCTTTTGCAATATGTGATGTGTGTACAGCTCCGGTTTAGTGCACCTCACAGTAATCGCGAGAATAAGGCACAAGCACAAAACGAGTGGCACTGCTTGCTGTCATCACAGACAGTAAATTGATGTGCGAGCCACTAAACGAACAATGATAATAGACAAAGCAATATCAGAAATAAGATGCTTGTTTAAACTTGAGTAGCAGGAGAAAAACGCTAGCGTGACGCTCTCACTGCAGATCAGAAGGCAACTCTTCTATTAACAGGCACAGAGCTAACTTGACGAAATATCTGGGCAGTGAAATTTGTCGAGTCCGGGTGTAACATCTATATTGACATTCTATCCTCGTGTAGTGCATCGAAGTTGAAGTCTGAAAACATTGCACACATTGCTCTTTTCAAGTACTGTGTCTTGACTTCAGGTTTCTCAATGTTCGCATCACATGTACAGCACACGGAGATTACAGTGATGTTGTGCATGTTAAATTTTCCGAACCAATAAGTAGCCACAACTCAGATCACTAGTCTAATAAGTGACCATCACTATTTGGTCATGGATATAAGCAAAATCAAGTAGCACATATCTGAACGTAGTGAAAACCTACCAAATTCACAGGTTCATGGCACAATATTTTAAGTGTAAGAACTTTAATCTCTAAGCTAAGCAAAGGTAACTATCACCCCTAATCACAGGTGTGAGGGTTTTACAGCTGATCTACAACTCGCAAGACTCTGTTGACGTCATTGGCTGGAGAGGCTCCTTCGAAGGGCACTTCGCCTCTTCGTTCTGGAGTTGTACCCCATTGTAATATCATGGGAGTGAAGGACGCAGGACTAAAGGCCAGATGACGAACGGTTTGCTACTTGCGCATTACTTGGTCAGGTGATTACACAATTTCATACCTGAAATGTGTATTTCTTGTGAGCGCAAAACCTCGTCTGAGCCGCTAGAAAACTTAGCAAACAAGCGCTTGACCAGTTGTACAAAGAATATACGGGTTGTGCCACTTTTGTCGGCCCTCGTCGAGCGCATTTCGTTGGCGCCGATGGTTCCTCACACATCGCATTGGGCGTAAGCGTGCTGTTCGTCTCAGCCTTTCAGCTCTGCCTTCACGCTTGTTACACAGCGGCACTCTAACGAGAAATTTGCGCCCGCCGTTGCATGTCTAATGCCTCGTCAAAGCACGCACTGGCAAAGACGTTCGACGTACTATAATCACGTATGTCAGGTGGGCTTTACACAAAGTCGAAATATGGCTTTTAATGGAATGCAAGAAAAGGTAATTAATGTGGATTACCGCCCGCAACACGATATTTACCTACAGAGAGATTGGTGGTGGTGATGATTTTTTATGGCGCAAGGGCTTCTGTGGCCAAACAGCGCCATTACACAAGGTTGTTTCTACTACTTAAGGTGGGGTCAAAGACCCATTTCCCAAGCAATTCACCCGAAAGAAGCTGAGCACCATGCAGGGGACAGCTTGCGCCCATTTTATCACCGGTGGGCACCCGGCGGCACTGAGAGTCTATCCCCGCACCTCCCGCATGCGAACAGAGAGATTGGATTAGCGAATTTGTTACATTGCACCAAGCTAAGCGGCGCGTATTGCCCGTTTCACGGGTCGTATATTATCTAAGTATGCTACCTGAGTGCGTAACATGGCGTTCTTTTATCTGTTGTGTTGCATCGAGCAGGGTATACCACTCTCAGTGCCGGTGGCATTACCCAACTAAGACTGCAGTAATGCCTCAAATTGCAGATCTGTACCAAAGCCGAACGGAGACTAGCAGAAGGCAGTTTTATCAGCCTAAGCCAGAAAGCGGACATCTAGGCATTGTCTGCAGCTGAATTTACTTTCGACTCAGAGAAAAGGCAGTGTCTTTCTTTCCTAGACCCCACGCTCGATGCGCAGAAGACGCAGCCGTTTGAAAGGCACCGCGCGCTGCTGCAGCCACTGATTTTATACTACGCCTACGTTTCAGACTTTACCGATGCAACAACAAAGAAAAAACAAAGGTGCTGATGAACAGCGGCTGGTAAAATAATTTTAAAATTTCTGGAAGCTGAGAAACGCCGCTTAATGAACCTACTTTCGCTTGGCGAAAGTGTTCTTGATGTTTACTGTGCGGATGTCGCGGTTATAAACAAAGAGAGACAAAAAACGACGTGCTTCAAAGCACTGACTACGGATAGTTCGGCCATAAGGTATGGATCTATTTGGTGCTTTCAAATGTGGCAAAACGTGCGGGTCAGCCATGAATTTTGCTTGGGAGACGTTGCAGAGGCCGCACGACCCGCGTAAAACATCCGTGGTACATACTTTGAAGAATGCGTGCAGCACGAATTTCTCCTTTACGGCGTGTGACTCGAAAGGCACTGCGAAGTAGCGCATCAATATTTTTTTTCTGGAAAGCGCTCTTACCTTAATGGTCAAATTTAGACTTTGTTACCAAATGTGTCACACCTGTTAGAATGCACAGCCGTTCAACAGAGATCTCATCGTTGGCGTCATTATTACGATCATCCGAGTTAAGTGCACTACTGGACAAATACCTCTCGCGGTGATATTTAACTGCCTTGTCCTTTCTGCGAGGTGCAAAAACTCTATCCTAGCGAATTTCTTGGGCTCATTAATCCACCTTATCATCAGGCACCAGAGATAACGCTTCTCTCCCATTGGTAACGATCCTCTCGCTGTGACAGCATAGCCAGTAGTGACCTGATAATAACATGGTGTGCCTTGCAAAAGTCCGTTTTTTGCTCTTAATTTCAGCTAGGATGTCAAAAACATGAGTTCGTTCTCTCACCAATGCTCCTCTTTTCCTGCCTCTTAAAGATGCATTTATCGTCTTTATTTACGCCACTCGTTGTCCCGTTCTTACCGTGATATTTCAAGCTTTTTCGCACCGTCATTGTTAAGTCCCCATTGGTAATAAATGACAGAATTCAGAGGTCTTGCACCACTCTGTTGAGGGATATACGGTATTTATCCTGAGTGTTTACATGACAAAGCAGGAGCAATATCCGATTCCTCGCAGATTTACATTAGAACCCGACGTTGCCAGTTTAAATATGTCCACTCTTTAAACCTCTTCATTCAGCATTGGTTCAACCGGTCTTTGCTGGCCCGTTACACATCAAAAGTTGACGCACGAAAAGAGGCGCGATAAAGGAAAGTCGAGTTTCTGCCATACAGCCTGCTGTCTGGTGGCTAATTTTGTCGCTGTTTTTTTTCATCAATATTTGCTCCTTTAAGCAATTTTATGAGGAAACAGCGATACACACCAAATTATTTTTACAAGGTTTTTATTTCACTTCTTTTACTACTTTGAATTTCTCTTCCTTATTTCTTCCTTTGCTCCTTTTTTCTCACAGTGACAGAGCTGTCATCTTCAAGAACTCCGTTTCCTTCTTTCGCTATTGAAGCGTCCAGTAACGCCTGTTGTCGGTACATTCCATGCTCGCGGGACAAGAGCGGGACCAACAGAAAGAAACATGAAGTTCGCTTGTCCTGGCGAGAACCGGACAAGTAGATATCTATAGCGTACATAAATGGACACGTTTTTTCACTGGAGCATCTATAACTGTGTGCTTGCCGAGTGAGATTCAAACGCCCATAAAAAATTAGGCGCGAAGAATGGCAGGCCTGTGGTTGCGGTATTAATAGCTTCTTAAACAACTGAGGTCTGCCTGCACCGCAGGTAAAACTCTTGGCTGAGTGGGTGTTGTGCATCTGAAAGCGATGTCTGAGGGAGCCACATGCGCCCAGGCTGCAGCACACCGCGATGATGTCGGCGTAGAACGTCGCCCTTTTGCTCGGTTTAGCTTGAAACATGTCCGCCTTGGAAGGCACGTGGAGGGTTCCTGTTTACAGCTGGCCGCGGCCCTGCACACCACGCAAGGCTCGACCGAGCTTCGTGCAGGTGGAAACCGTGCAACAGCTACGGCCAACCCCCTTTGGGTGAGAACACCGGTTGCAGGATCGACTTGGCTGACATGGTCTCCTGCTGCAGCTTTTACCCCATATAGGTAAATATGCCGCCATGAATCACTATAGCAGTGTGCAGCAGATCAAACGAAGCAGTCAACTCTGCACCGCGCCAACCTTGGCAAGCGTAGGAAGGCGCCGCGTTGATCACAGACTTAACAGCGCAAAACAATGGTCAGAGCATCAAAGGAGAGAAGCCAGGCACTGGCGAAAACAAACCTGTTGAAAGGATTTTTCTGCATATGGCCAGCTGGTGCGTGCCATGCCTGTTCGCTCAGCTGGGACACTACCTTTGGCTGCTGCACGTCACCTGCGTGCTCCTCCTTTATACGAGGTGATCATGCGAGTGGGAGGTCACCAGAATTTGAGAAGCTGCCCACGATGTCAGAAGTACAGGCTGCACTGAGCGTTCCCCAAATGGTGTATATGTGTACGACGGGCGCCGCGCACGCCTTTTCCCGGCTCTGGCACGTATAGGCTGCATGTAGCGGCTTCACGACAAGGTGGCCAGAGCCGTACTATCAAGGGCGTCCAAAGGATAAACATTTATGATATACGGTCTTAACAAAGCAACAAAGCATTAAAAAGGAACGCGACGTGGTACGTATAACACATATTATTTTTTGCGAGAAAGCTTGTCTGGTTTCTGTTTTTTCAGCCCGCAGTTCGAAAACCAAACGCTGCAAAATGAGATACGTCGAAATTTACACGTGGGCCTAGACGAATAAATAAAATACCAAGTTGCTGTGAACGGTCAAATTGGCCTTTACCAGCTAATATTTATCCCGCTGCCGCCCGTGATATAACTATCTAAATGGGGCTATGAACAAAATGCCTGCCGTCTGAGCGTTCTGGAAGGCAGGGGCATAAGATCAATTTAAATGAGCTTCGATTCTCAGATTTACAGATTGAGGGGGTCCAGAGCTGCCGATTTGAACCGCCGGTAGCATCATTAAAAAAAAGAAATATCTACGTATTTAGTTACGCGCTTCCGCTCGGGTCGGCGAGGGGTGCAAGAAAACAGAACGAAGGAAGCTTAATGCCGCTGGATATTCCAACACGCAAGCACTTGAAGTTGTACTGGAGAGCTACGGCCTAGATATATGCCAGCTTCCCGTAACTGACCTCAAGGGCCTGCTGCATAAAGTAACATTCAAGGAAAATGGAGAAATTATTTGTAACTGCGATGTAAAAAAAGGTTTCTGCAGCAATGGTCAAGTTAACTACAGTGCCCTTTCTTCTCCAAAAAAAAAAATTGCGAGAAGTTGCAGCCCTCTTGGACGTACATTTTGTCAGTAACGTTTTCTGGGAGCGCCTCTCCGCGAGCCTCGCTAGTCTTCCTACCATAAGGCTAATAAATTCTCACAGAGAGCACCTAGATAGCAGAATAACAGTCTTCAAGACACCAGGTACCTCACCTGGCGCTCAGGTTTCATTTGAGGAAGACTTGGTGTTAGCTGCGCAAGAGCTAACTAAAGATGTAGGCATGAGTATGACAGAGATCTCCACCGAGGCAATCCTTGTAAAAATAGAGGGTGATTGCTGTGTTGTGAGTAGACGCACTACCTGGACAACATTATCATTCGTCATCATTTGCAAAACGCGGCAGCTACAAAGCCATAACCTCCATCGCCTTCTCGGTGAGGCGGAGATCTCGGAGGGTTACTTCGAAATAAGAAAAGTTTTTGGGGATTATATAAAAGAAATGAATGTTGTCGTACAAGGGGGTAGCATATTTGTGGGGGACGACGAGATTCCGATTCGCATCTCTCTAGGGTCAGATTTGAAATATTTGCTTGTTGTTCAGGGTCTGCAGTCTGCTGCTTCACGCTATCCTTGTCCATTTTGTCGAGCGAACCCGCAGACAAGGTGCTCAGTTCTGACAAGTAACACGAGCTTTAATGAACCTCCTTTGATCCGCACTCTTGAGAACATGAAAGCTGATTGCTGCGCAGATGCGAACGGGATTAAAAACGTGCCTTTGTTCAACTTCGACTCTGAATTAATAATTACTGATGTATTGCACATGAAGTTAAGAATAGTTAACAGCCTTGTAGACAGATTGCTTTGAGAAGCAGAAGACAGAGATTACCGCGAAAAAGCCCACAACCCACGTTATATGACCATACACGTTCAGGGCATAGTTGACGCCACACATAACTTGGATTAAATTTTTATGTCTGGGAAGTCAATGAAGTAAACAAGGGAAAAACATTCAAGTCGCTATCGGGGGGCGATTGTGAGCGCCTGCTCAAGGCTTTGCCTGAAAAACTGTCCGCAAAATTGCACCCTCAAACAGAGGAAAAATTTTGCTCCTTTGGAAGCTTCTGCGCAAAATTTTGTACCACCTGGAAAATGATGTTGAAGGTCGCAGCATAGAAAGAGAATCCTCAGAATTCTTTCACACGTTCTTAAAATTAGGAGCCCAAGGTTGCAAAGGCCACGGTGGCGATAGAGTTACGCCATACATTCATATTCTCACGCACCACGCTTCCGCAAAGCACGAAAAGTTCAAGTGCCTTGGTTGGTTTTCAAGCCAAGGGTTAGAGAAAAAAAACGACGTGCTAAAGCACCTACACCATGGAAAGTCGAACAAGTGGAATGCAGCCGCTGACCCCCTCAAGCTGGCGAAAAGGCTTGAATTGAGTGAGAATACCAGACTAAGCGTTGCATATAAAAAGCGGGACCAAGAGTATTGGTTTGAGGGACTTATTCAAGCGTCACGGGCGAAGAGGCCACGCTGGGCAGAAGAAAAAGTGAGAGAATGAAACTGTACAAAATGTAAATGATATGGATGCAGGGGAATTGCGGGCGGAGCTTCGGGCTATGGGAATGTCGACGAAAGTCACATCAATAGAAAAACTGCGCAACCTTGTAAGGAAAGAAAGAGAAAAACAATGATTGTAGCCATTGGAGGAGATAACAGTTATGTTGTGAGAGGAGCCTTTTAGTTTTGCGTGTTTTCTCCTCTAATTCCCTTCCCCTTCCGCATCAGCTATCAGGCAGTGTGACAAGTGCAAGTTTGTTGACAACGACGCCATGAAAATAGACCTATTACATTTGTTCGATTTCCTCCCCGAAGGGGAAAAGGAGAAACAAATATAATCTTCAGTGCTTCGAATATTACTGTAAACGTAACAGATCACTTCACATGAGTGTCATCGTTGCGAAGGCTCCCCCTTCATCCATGGTAGTTTGCTGACATTTGCTTTCAGGTACGTGCTATAATGACCTCCCTGCCTATTTGATATTCTCATTAGCTTTGTAACATGGAATGTAATTAGTGACTGTTTTTATTGGTATACATTCCTTTCTAGCGTCTAGTTCTTTTCGTTGCGCTCTACCTCTCTATTACAACTGTCTGCTTTGATTTACCAAACGCTGCTGCTGTCAAAGTATGCGATAGTATTGTCTAGTGCAGTATAACTAGTTTTTCACGCGACCACATTGACCAAAGCTGCTGCAGGCAGTGTAACCTGGGAACTGGGAAAAGCTGCAATGAAAAAATACAAATCTGTTCGATTACGGGTATGAGGGACAGCGCACTGGAGCGCTTCGAACTAATTCGACCCGCTGGAGTAAATAGCCGAAGACTTGTTGCATTTCGTGTCCGCTGAAATGTGATCATAGCGGCTGGGTTCCGAGCCGGCCTTACATCACTCGGCACCCTGTGTAAGACTTTACCCCCCCCCCCGTTTCTTTCTCCCTCTCTTTGTATTTGTTGGGGAGTTCCCCTTTGAATTTTATTGCCCGTCCTAACAGGGAGCACTGCTAGTTTTCATTCTTTTAACAGTATCAATGTAGAATTTGTGCTGGCGTGGGCAGGACACTTAGTTGTTCTTTATTTTTCTTCCCCTCTAATTTATATCGCTTAACATCCTTTGATCTTGCTTCTGGCGATCAATTTTTACACGTTTTTGTAGCATTTTGAAGAATAAGATGAATCTTAAAATCAAGCTACTTGCGATAACGCAACTCATCTCTTATACTGGTAAAACAGAAAAATTTATTCCTTAAAATGATTACAGCCCAGCCTCACAGGACAGATGCAAACATTCCTCAGAAAAGGCTCTCAAGCCAGTGGCGTCAGCCGATTGATATGACATCGCGGCTAACCCTGTTAATCCGTGGTTAATACTCTTCCATCTGGCGGCCCCTTGCAATGCCACTCTGGGAGGTGCGGGAGAAATAATTGCGATATCATGAAAATCGGCCGACGCAGCAGCTTAGCAGCGACTGACAGCGCAGCGACTGGCAGCGTCGCAAAATGCGACAGCCACCATATTTACCATTTATATATGTAGTTATCAACTGCATCCTTGATGACGTGCTTGTAAAACAGAAGTGGACAAAATTAAATTCACTTATTTATTTGCAAACATAAAAAAAGTTGGTGGTATCTTGTGGTATCTTTAAAAGCGAAGTTTCGTACCTCAAAAGCGAAGCCTCATTTTTGCAGTCGTGTTCTACAGATAGGATCCCCTCAATACATCGTACATGTATACTACAGAAGTCTGAATGAAAGAACATCAAGAAAGTCGCCAATATCTGTAGCAATAAAAGTATGAATAGTGACCATGCGTGAAATTTTTCATTCACACATTCATACTAATATATTTTTATTGAAACTAGCACTTTTATTAAAATCAGTTGACAAAAACAAAAGGTTCTGAACCCAAGTTAGAACCCTGAATGCAAACTTCAGTCACCATATTCGGACAACGCTGCAGTAACTAATTTGAAAGCCTTACAGGTGAACGTGACAGTAACAACCTGAACGTCTATCTAGACGCTATCTGCTTCTGGGCTCCTAATTCTATGTTATGCGCGACGACAGCTGAAACACTTCAGAAAGTTTCTGAACAAAGCTATATCAAATCTTCTTAAATAAGTCTTGAAATAATAAACTGAAACACTTATATCCGCGATACTTTTTGGTACCGGCTGTTTTCATCCCGTTAGGTTCTTTCAAAGTAACAAGAAAAGCTAAAATTCAGATGAGCTAGCTCTCATGCCCTAATATATCATGATCACACACGCAAATAAACTTTTTGAAGAATAGCACAGGGCTGACAATTTGCAAAGTTTCTCCACGACAAGCATATGTACGAAAAGCCGCGAGTACTTTATGTAGCTGCGTTAATGCATGGTCATCGTAACAACCTTCTATATTTAAAACGGCGTTTGAGACACTGGGTTCGAGCTCTGACATGTGTTCTTGTCTACAAAGCAAAAGCCACCCGATAAAAAAGGTAAGCATCAAAATGGACGCAACTTGATCAGACCGAACCATTTCTGCAGCGTATCTCGCTACTAGGTTCCATCTTTCATATTTTAGGCAATATCAGGTTTCAGATTAAAATGCCTCAGGGAGCTTCTTGATCAAAGCTATGCAAGATCTTCACACACCATTTTAAACAGCATATATTAGGTTATCTAAAACCGGGAAGCATTTTCGATATATATATTGTGAGACTGTGGACCAAGCGAGCTCTTTATTCCCGCTGGCAAATATGGCGGCCACTCCTCAAAAGACGAAGATGCGAGATTATGATGAATAATCACAGATGAAGACGAGGGTCACGCACTGTGCTCACACTTTCTCCCCCTATGGGCGAAAGCGACCGTCCCGGGCGCAAGTTAGAGGGAAGTAGGGCGACGGGTGAAGGGCTTTAAGCGCGACACATGAACAATCTCTTCAGCGCGACAACGCCGGTCATGGGCAGGATGGACAGGAGCAACGCGATAGCTCACGGGGGACGTTTGTTCGAGTACAGTGTACGGACCAATAAAGCGGCTCAGAAATTTTTCGCACAATCCGGGGGTACGCACAGGAGTCCACAGCAACACTTCATCACCAGGGAAGAAACGCACTGCACGGTGTTTGAAGTAATAGGTTGTTTTCCGGGAGGTTTGGCAGGCGTCAGTGTTCAGGCGGGCAATGGTGCGACAGTAGGCAAGACGGGAAGTAAATTCGTCATAGGAAAGGCCGGAAGAGGTTGTGGGGGCAGAAAAGAAAGATGCTTCGAGAGTGAAGGTTGGGGGGCGACCGAACACAAGAAAAAACGGGGAGAAACTGGTTGTTCGTTGCACGGCAGTATTGTATTGTAGGCAAAGGTATTGTAGGCAAAGGTTACAGTATTGTAGGCAGTATTGTAGGCAGTATTGTAGGAAAAGGTTACAAAGGGGAGCATGGCGTCCCAGTTGGTGTGGGCGGGGTGAATGTACAAAGACAGCATATCTGACAGGGTGCGGTGCAACCGTTAGGTGAGCCTATTGGTCTGGGGGTGATAGGCTGAAGTTGTTTTATGGGTGGTCCGGGAAGCATGAAGAACTTCGGCAAGGATGCCGGAGAGGAATGACTTGCCACGGTTACTGATAAGGACACGTGGGGCTCCATGGCGCAGAAGAATGGCATTGAGGAAGAAATGGGCGATTTCGGAGGCAGAGCCAGAAGGAACGGGGGCTGTTTCAGCGTACCGTGTTAAGTGGTCGACGGCTGTGACGATCCAGCGGTTGCCCGATGAGGTTAGTGGCAAGGGACCGTACAGGTCGATACCAATGACTTCGAAGGGTGAGAAAGGACAAGGAAGAGGTTGCAGAAGGCCAGCAGGAGGAGACGTGGAGCGTTTGCGGCGTTGGCAAGGGATGCAAGATGCAATATATTTGGCGACAGAGGTGGAGAGACCAGGCCAAAAGAAACGGCGCTTTATACGGTCATATGTTTTCTGGAGTCCTAAGTGGCCGGCCATGGGGTCATGAAGCGCCTGCAAAACCTCACGGCGAAGAGAATGGGGAATGACAGGCACCCAGGCGTCACCCAGGGGGCTATGATTGTGCCAAAGAAGGGTGCCGTCAACCAGCTTGAAACAGTTGAGTTGGCGTCGGAGGCGGGCATTTGGAGGTCGCATAACACCACTCAGGCGTTCAATGAGAGTCCGGCAGTAAGGGTCGGCCCGCTGTGCTGAAGCGAGATCGCCGAGAGCGGGAGCGGGCACCAGATCAATGGCTGCGGCCGTCGAGGCGTGGGTAGCGATGTAATTAGTAGTTGGGAGCGATGAAGCAACAGGAGGAGAGCACAGAGGTTCTTCGGGGGCGAGGGGGCAACGAGAGAGCGCATCGGCGTCTTCGTGTTTTTTTCCCGATTTGTAGGTGACTGTGAAATCATACTCCTGGAGGCGGAGAATCCAGCGGCCGAGGCGCCCATACAAGTTCTTCTGTGACGACAACCAGCACAGCGCATGGTGGTCAGTTACAATGGTGAACTGGCGACCGTACAAATAGGGGCGAAATTTCTGAACGGCCCAGACAACTGCAAGACACTCTTGTTCAGTGATCGTCTAGTTCTGCTCCGCTGCAGTCAGGGTACGACTTGCGTAAGCAATCCCGCGCTCAGTCGAATATTGCTGGCGCTGCAGAAGAACGGCACCAATGCCGTGTCCACTGGCGTCAGTGTGCAAAATCGTTGAAGCGCTGTCATCAAAATGAGCCAGTATCGGATCAGATGTCAGAGCCTGCTTTAGAGAAGTAAAGGTGGCCTCGCAGGCCTCAGACCAAACGAAGGGCGTGCTGACTCCAAGATGCTGATGCAAAGGTGCGGCGACGGATGCGAAACCTCGGATGAAACGACGAAAGTATGAGGCGAGTCCTAGAAAACTGCGCAGGTCTTTAATCCGTGTGGGGCGGGGAAAATGCAGTACTGCAGCAACTTTATCAGGATCTGGTTTTATGCCTCTGCGACCAACGACGTGTCCGAGAACTTTGATAGAAGTGGAAGCAAAGCAACACTTCTTTGTGTTTAACTGAAGTCCGGCCGCGGAAAGAGCACTTAGAACTTCATCGAGGCGGGCGAGGTGCTCAGAAAAAGTCGAGGAGAAAATTACGATGTCGTCCAGGTAGCAGAGGCATGTTTTCCATTTCAACCCGCGGAGTACGGTGTCAATCATGCGTTCGAACGTGTCCGGAGCATTGCACAAGCCGAACGGCATAACGTTAAATTCATATAAGCCATCTGGCGTGGCGAAAGCTGTCTTCTCTTTGTCCTCTTCATGCATGGGGATTTGCCAGTAGCCGGATCGGAGGTCAAGACTAGAGAAAAATTGAGCACCTTGGAGACAGTCGAGGGCGTCGTCCATCCGAGGAAGTGGATAAACATCCTTTCGAGTGATCTTATTGAGGGCGCGATAGTCGACACAAAAGCGTACGGAATTATCCTTCTTTTGTACCAGCACGACTGGTGAGGACCAAGGACTTGAAGAAGGTCGTATGATGCGGCGCTTGAGCATGTCGGTGACATTATCTTGAATAATTTTTCGTTCACTAGAAGACACACGATACGGGCGGCGGCGAATGATGCGCGAACTGTCAGTGTGGATGCGATGCGTAGCCGCCGATGTTTGGCCCAAAATTTTCGACTGGGTATCGAAAGATGCGGCATGTTTGTTCAAGAGGGCAAGCAATTCTGCTTTTTGAGCAGGCGTGAGATCGTCGCTGATAGTAGCGGAAATAGCTGCCGGAGAAGAAGGATAGGACGAAATGACGAAGCTGGATGGTGGCGAGGAAAGAACGGTGACAGGTTGAATGGTAGACACAGAAGCCACTTTAGTACCGGCGCGCAGAAGAATGGGCTCCGACGTAGTATTGAGCGCAGTCAGAAGGGCAGTCCCATTGACGAAGCGAAGAAGGGATGCGACGAGGAGAATGCCCCTGGAGAGAAGACGGGGCACCGCCGTGGCGAAAACGTCCCCAGAATGTACGTAAGCAGAAGCAACTGAGATGACATATTCGGAGCCGGGATAAAGCACATGGTCCGCGGTGTTGATCAAGTGATGAGATGGAAATGCAGGAGCGTCGGAAGGGTCGGAGTCAGCAACTTCCAGAGTAGGAGGGCAACATGTAATGACAGCTTGCGCGGAGTGGAGGAAATCCCAGCCGAGGATGAGAGGGTGAGCAGAGGATGGAAGTACAGCGAACTCGATGTGATGCAGGATGCCGTTGATAAGGACGCGTGCTGTACACAGACCGGAAGGATGCATGGATTCTTCATTAGCAGCACGGAGAGAAGGACCGCAGTAAGGAGTGCGCACTTTACGAAGATGGGAACACAAAGCAGAACTGATGACGGAGATAGCGGCGCCGGTGTCAATCAATGCGTCTACAATGCTGCCTTCAACATTAACAGCTAACAAGTTCGACGGCAGCGTAGGAGGAATTGAAGGGTGGGCGAGTGGTGCAGCTTTACCTCCGGAAACTGCACAATTTAGCTTTCCGTATTGCGACCAGGTGCCTGAGAGGCTGGACGTAGAGGCGATGAAGAGCGCCGGAACGGTGACGGGGAGCGGCGGCGCGACGAGCGGACAATCGGCGAGCGGTCGGGAGAGGTCGGTGGAGAGAAGCGGGGAGGACCGTTGGGGTGAAACGTTGGCCGATAAGGAAACGATGAGTATGTGTCGTCGTGATGAGGAGTATTGGAGGCAAAAGTAGGGCGGTAACCACACGATGAGTAGGTTTCGTCGTTGCGAACGGGACCAAACTGGTTACGCTCGTCGCGCTGACGCCGACGACAAACGCGGGCAACATGTCCTCGAATTCCGCAGTAGTAGCAGATAGGGCGAGGCGAAGGCGGCCGCCAAACCACTAGGTACATTGCGGGCCGCTGGGATAAAGAGGCGACAGTCGGCTGTACGGGCGGCGAATGTGAGGCATAGACGGGAGGAGCAGGAGACGCAGCGACCTGGGCATACGTGGGCGCACAAAGAGGCACAGATGGTTCGGACGCCGCGGGACGAGTGACGGAAGCGAGCTCGTCCTTGATTAGATCACGAAATGGCGAGGTCGGAGGCCGGTGCTGATGGGAATCCAGCGGCGGTAAGGTGGAGCCGTGCAGCTCCTCGCGGATGATGGAGCGGATGCGAGAGCACAAGTCCACATCAGTTGAAAGGCGGGGGTCCCAGGCGTCTTGCAAGCGGAGGGATTGAAGGTCGTCAAGACGGTGACATGTAGTGCGGATATCGTTGACTGAGGTAGGGTTTTGGCCAGCCAGCGTGGTGAAAGCAAAGGAGCCGATGCCTTTAAGAATGTGACGGACCCGATCGTACTCGGACATGGCACTGTTGACACGTCGACACAGGCTCAAGACATCTTCAATGTAAGACGTGTAAGATTCGCCGGGCAGCTGGGCACGCGCATCTAACTTTTGTTTGTAGATGGCCGGGCTGGCACCAACAGTGCCAAAAATTTGTCGAAGCTGCGATGTAAAATGGGTCCAGTCCGGGATGGTATCTTTATGGTTGACGAACCAAGTCTTAGCCACGGCGGTTAAATAGAATGGCACGTGGAGAAGCTTCATGGCAGAGTCCCAGTGATTGTAGGCACTGACCTGATTGTACTGTTCGAGCCAGTCCTCGACGTCATCACCACGGAGATCCGCAAATGTAGGAGGCTCGCGCTGAAGGGTCGTGACGGTCCATGTCGGGTGTCCAGGTGACAGGAGCAGCGGGGGCGTTGGAGTCAGGGTGGCGGGCGGAGGGATCAGCGGGTAGGGGTAGCACACCTGCTGAGACACCGGCAAGGCCTGCGGAAGCGTCACGGCGTTGTGGGTCGACGGTTTCCATCTTCGGAGATGATTCGACCAGGTGACGACCGAAACGAAGCTGCAGTGTGGCGACGGAGAGGACGCGGGATCTAGAGCAGCCTCCACCACTTGTGAGACTGTGGACCAAGCGAGCTCTTTATTCCCGCTGGCAAATATGGCGGCCACTCCTCAAAAGACGAAGATGCGAGATGATGATGAATATTCACAGATGAAGACGAGGGTCACGCACTGTGCTCACAATATCACTCTTACGGCGCTATACAGTTTCAAAGTCTGGAAAAATGGCAAACTTTGGCCCCCTCCCGTAGGCGGCATCGTATAATATTCAAACGCGCTGGGAAGCTCGTGTATTAATAGCACATAACTAAAACTTCGGCACATTCCACAGCTAAGTGTTTATAAAGGAAATCCCGGAAGCATTTCCTGTAGGTGCTTTTGTTCACGTATTACGATTTTTTTTTGTTCCCCATCCCGTTCAGTTACGCGCCCTGTCGCCGCCTCTGCCGGTAGATGGCGCAAGTAGTTGATGTCCCGGAAAGCTGTGCATGTGAGGTCGAGAAATTTCTCCGCACGCCAGGACACAAAAAGCAAAGATTGAAACCAGTTTTATAGATTTCCTCTTCGCTCAGTAAGATGCAAAGAAACCCTGATATTTGGAGCAGCTCTCCAGCTGTGAGGTACCACCTACTAAAGTGCTCTATATACTCAATAAAGTAACAAAAAATCATTTCTGAAACGTAGAAAACAACGCAGCAAGCAACGAAAAAGACAAAGTCGAGAGCATTTTTAGCCACGTCCCTAAAAATATTGGCAGTCGATTACGATAGCCGGTAATGCGAAGTTTGGGCAAAGCTTTTCACACGCCACCTGCCACCGCTGGCAGGTGCAGTGTTAGGCTGCTAGCCACGCTCGGGTATCTTCCCGTGGGGAGCCACCTTCCCGTTGTCCATTCCTCCGCTCTCGCCGTGGCAGGTGGCGTTTCACTCTGCTGCTATACCTGCCACAGTTGTCAGGTGGCGTGCTACGCCGGCTCCTCTGACAACGCCGACGCAGACGACTATGACGCGGATGCCAGAAACAGGCGCCTAAGAGCAGCGTTCTAAAAAGAAAAAAAAAACAAGATAGCATTTAGGTTGCCTCATATGGCGTCTGCAATGAGTGTCAAATGATTTGTCCGCCAAAGCTCCGTTTGAAACCTGCTCCATTGCCCCTTTATGGTATGCATGAGTCATCGCCTTCTAGAATGTCCGAGTACCTTCCATTTGATTATCATATGGGATTACACTAAACCGACACATTAAGCCAACTAAACCTATTTTCTTGGCTAACCGTACTTCCAAAATTGTGTGGGTCCTTTGAAATTATTGGTGTCCTCAGACTTTCAAATTTGGGAGTGCCCTATGAGTGGTCCACTGGTGGTCACGTGGTGTTGATGACGTTGTGACTCTCTCAATCATCTTCATAGATCGCGGGCTCCTCATACCACAACTGGCGCAGTGGTGGAGCGGTTAAGCGATGCGCCACTGCCCCGACCGGTGGCTGTTTCAAACACGGCTTGTGAGGCCCAGGTTGCTCTTCCCGAGCTCCCGTAAGGCTCATGCGTAGCGTCACGCTGAGAAGGTGACCATAGCATTGAATTTATTTGAATTATTATCATTGCCACGTGCCACGGGGTACGTAGTTCAAAACCTGCTCGCCAGGTCATAATGGCGCCGCAATGTCACGTGGCCTCTCTCGACCAATCAATGAGAGAATTTCGTGTCCGAGAAGCTGGAAATTTTTGTATGACGATAACATATATGCTATCGCGTTAATGAAGAGAAGAACGCAGGACGATTGCTGAGGCACTAAAATGAATTCTTACCACGAAGGAAGAAGCAGTGCACTTGAAAAGCATATTTGCAATGCCAAGCGGCTTCTTGCACGCTTCTGTGCTCAAATCTCTTTTAATTTCTTCAAGTCGCTAGCTCGAGAACGAACGCATAGCAAATATAATTTTAGAGCTTGAATTAAAGCTTACGACATCTTACGAAAGCTTACGTGCACACAGCACGGAATCATCGTTTACTCATTCGCTAACCCCAATTATGCTTCTTTACGATAAAGGAACGGTATACACATTGCAATGCATCTCTTAATTTTTTTAAATTTCGGATTGGGGTAAAAATTGTTAGCGAAACGATGGTCTCAAGGGCTTCTCAAAGGCCTGCACCAGATATGCCGTCTCCGTGCTCAGTAACGTGCTTCCCACTAGAGGCTCCTATAGCGAGAGCCATTTTCAATCAAATTAGAGATGTTCATTAAAGGCACTATGACGCCCCGTTCGGTCACCTTGCATTTGGTTCCACCTTTTATTGTCGCTGCTAGCCGATCGAACTTGATGCAGCAAAGGCAGGTCCGGTGCAGTACATTTAACGCGCGCAATGATCGATCATGTCGTGCGTGAATGTGTGGCGCTTTTTCACTCAAAGTTTTGAAAATGAAGCTGGGAACACGCGGTCCTCTGAGTTTAAGCAATAAGACCGCTCGATGGTGCGCCGCTTCGTAAACCTCCGGTACCGCAAAGTGGACCATCCGTACGTGAAAGGGTCCAGGAAAGGTGTAAAGAAATTTAGAGGAATAGAGGAAAGCGGCAATATGAGCGCTTCGGAGGCTCTCTGTAAGATGTGCGCACTCGTTACGTCAGCATTTCAGGAAAAGTTAAACTGGCGTTATCGCCATCATTGTTTGCACGGGGAATTCAAGTGTCTATACCGCGTTCAGAAAAGTGTATAAAGTGTACAACAGCTGCATCTTATCGGTACTCGCCTGCGCGCGGCACAAACGTGGAGGCTAACGAAAAGAGTTCAGCTTAAGTTGAGGGCAGCGCAGCGAGCCATGGAAAGGAAAATGATAGGTGTAACGTTAGGAGACCGGAAGCGGGCCGAGTGGGTGAGGGAACAAAAGCGGGTTAATGGCATCCTTTAATTAGAGAGACATGGGAGACGCCTTTGTCCTGCAGTGGGTGTAGTCAGGCTGATGATGAAGACCTCGTTCAGGACGCTTTCTGTATTGTTCGGCTTCATGCGCATTTCACCTCCATCGAGCGTCTCCGATTCTGGTTTTCTTCGATACATATGAACCACAGCCGTAGTGGAGTCCCATGCCTTAGCCGATCCTTCACTCATGATCTTGTGGCTCTGATGGGGACAGCCCAGCCCGGAAGTGAGGGAGAAGAGAACGGCGTCCGACAGCGCCCAGCTCGCCGCCTCTCAGCTGTGCTCACAAAAATTGCTGACCATATGGCAAAGGCACGCGTTAGCAGCCCCTGCACAAAGCCGCATATTAACATCGCACCGTCCGCCCAAGAGAAGCTTTTGTTCGCGTCCTTCTTTTTCTCTCCATTCTAAAGTATGATTCAGCCGTTCGAAGTTCCTAAAGGGACGCAGAGGACAAACTGAAGTTGTCATGCACAGCTAGGGCGCACCTTTCCAATCACAAGGAGACTACTCTCACCGAGAACGCATCTTTTAAGAGCTACAAAAGAAGAAGAAATTAATACCGGCGCCACCATCATCGACGGTTTTAGCAAGCCAAATGCAGTGACGTCGAGACAGTTTCAGAGCAAAAACTCTACCCCTCCCGCAAGAAGCTGAAGATCATGTGGCTATGAAATTTGACCTTCAAACCAGGAGGAGCGAAGACTTGGCTCTGACGTCACGCCACGTGACTCGCCATGCCTCGCCACAGCTGCGTATGCGGAGGCGCCGGCATTCGCGCAACTGCCGGAAGTTGGGTGACGTTCAGTTTGCTGTATAAAAGCACGTTGCGTGTGCTTACATTCACACAAAGGCCATGGATGAGCAACGAGACCGAACTAGTGCTTCGACGAAGTATCGTCGCCGTGCAAGCCAACTATTCCTATGCAATAAAGTTTAATCGAAGCTAAACCGTGTCTAACCATGCTTAACAGAGCTTTCGCTCGTCTTACTATGTACACCCGGGTTGGATCACAGCTAATTTTTTTTTTTCGCGCGTGGATCCTCAAGGCCAAGCTACGGCGCAATCCACCCCGAATCTGTGACAGCTGAATTCGTTTGGGTCCTGAGGTCACGCGTTTGAATTGTGCGGTGAGGAAAGTTTTAAATGCGGCTTTCTCACTGAATGCGTCTTTTGCCGCCGGATAAGCATCAGCATAGCGACGAAGAGCCAGAGAATCTACTTTACTAAAACCAAAAATTCACAGAGACCCTTCAATCCTGCGCCTGACATTACATAAGGAATGCGCTGTCTTAGTCCCACAGCACCTGCATGGTATTTAACAACCTTTCGCCTTCCGATTCCTGGATGATCCGGCATGTTGATATATGTGTCACATGACGCGAAGAAAATTACAACAGCAGCTTTTTTCGGGCTCTCTCTTGGCAAATGCCAGGTGCGCTTGCCGAAGCACGTAACAGGAGTGAGGATGCAACGTCCGAAGCTGGAGGCCTGTGCGAGGGCGACGGCACACATGCGTCTCGGTCCCAGGATCATCAGTTAGGCGGAATAACCCCCGCGGCCTGCCGCGTATCCCTCAGTTGGTGAGGAGCTATGAGGCTGCTGACTTCGGTTTTGTGCCAGCATCGCGGCAAAGTGGCTCAATGCTTCATCACGTGATTCATTTAACTGTCACCGCTACAGTCAAATATGCTCGCGACTGAACGCTCGAACATGTTCTCTTGAATAGTTACTTCTTCCGCATAATACGTGCACAATACACGTCAAGCTAAAACTCCTAAGCGAACGTGGATGCCCTTTCAACTGTTTTTGCATGCTTGTTTGGTGCGTCGCGGCGGGCCAACTTTGCTTTTTGCAACTTATCCTTGCGTTGGTCCGCATATGTCCGGTTTGTTCCAGTACAGCTGCATTCAGTGAAGCGTGGCCAGCTACGTGGAGAGGAAAACAGGAGGTCTTATAGCATCCTAGAAAAGCGCGCTGTGGAGCTCCCGCTTACCGGCATTCGCTGCTCCAGCACGGGCGGGGCATAGAATCTCGGGTGGTGCGTGCGTGACGGAGTGTCCCGATTTGATGGACGTCGTTTTGCGCTCCCCGCAGGCGCGCAGTTTTCGAATGACGCCATACATAATGAAGATTCAGAGGCAAATAATTGCGTTTTCGAAGTCCTAAGAAATGATATGGCTTTTACACACAGCCGGCTACAAGTCGCTAATGGTGGTCAGGCACCTTTAATAGTCAGCTGTTACCAACCGGCAAGTTGACGATTAGAAATCAGATAACCAGTGTCTGCTTTCCCACGTCCACCAACACTGACATTACTATATATGCTGCGAATAAACTTCTCTTTACCTGAAAACCCAAATTTTAAAAATTCGTGGCGGGCTTCCCTGAAACACCCATGCATAGTATCTAAATAATAGCACTTTCTTCTCTTTTTATGCCTGTTCGCAACTTACAGAGGGACGTGGTGATGATTAGTGCTAGTGGCTCTGGTTTATTGCGAGCGATATTTAATCGTTGCCGTTGGTATTTGTAGAAAGGCGTCAAGACATTGCTTCTTTATTTTTCTTTTGGGCTCATGGTTGATTGCTGCGAGGGAAGAACATAAGCAGCGACAGAGAACAAAGAAGCGCAGTGGTGCACGCGAGATGCGAGACAGCAGCCACCGAATGCGGACGCGTGCCGGCACGTCTTGCGCCACTGAGCTTCCATCACAGGACCTGCGAGGCTCCAAGCCGACGCGCTTGCAGGTGAGTGGAAGCCGCTGCCATCTAGACGTATACGAGCCGTCTTTCGAGGCTGCCTAACTCGCTTGTATGTTCCCTCGCTTCTCACGAGCCCCGGCCCCGTTTCCTATGCGCACTGGGATCCTTAACTGCGCAGGATGCTCAGCGTGTGTGTGTGCCCGCGATGCGTTGGCCATCATTAACGTAGGTGTCTATCACCGCCGCAGCTAACGTTCATGGCCGGGCAACTGCTGCGCAACCTCCGGCTGCACAATATGCGCAAGGCCATGCAGTGCACAGCGCCGATGGTGGGCAACGACGTCACCCGTTCGCCCTTCGAGTTCCTCACCCTTGTTACTCAGGGGCTCAAGCAGCCCGTGTACAGCGCAGATGTTCCCGATATCGCCGATTTCGTAAGCGCAGCCGGAGTGACCGCCTACTTCACACGCCAGGCCTGCCTCGAGTCACCCATGTGTACGCCGCTGATTGGCGCAATGTTGTGCCCATTCAAGCGCAAGCTGTGCGAGCTCCTGGGCGGCTGGCTGGGCACCATCTGGGATACGCTCTCGCCTTTGGCCGTCGGCGTCTACTACCTGTCCTTCCAGTTTGCCCACATGGCTGCCGAGTGTGCCTCCAAAGCCGTGCTCCTGTACTTGAAGTGGTTTATCGTGGCCTCCTTCCTCGTGCCATCGCTCTGCCGGATCCGCCACTTCTTGTTTGCCACGGTCACTGGGAAAAAGCCAGCAGCCAGTCACCAAGGCAGCAGCAAGGCCAAGAAAAATGGCACAGGAGCGCAGCTGCTGAAATGAGCCGCCAGTAGCACAGTGCCACTCCGGTGACCAACTGCCGGCTCAGCAGTGGCGCCACATTTGGCTACTGCACCTCACCTACGTGCGCCTGCTGTGCAGTGCGGTCGAAGGAATAGAAGCCCACCTAAACATGCGGAGCTGCAGACCATGCGAGAAGCGCCACCTGTGCAGGACATTGCGACACTGGTACGAACAGCGCAGCTCTCGCCTTTTCCTGGCTCCCGAGCATGGACTATGGCGGGCTGGTGACGTAATGCCGCATAATGCGACGCACGTTCCGCCGACCTTGGTTTCGAAGAGAAACCAGGACTTGTTGATTGACAGCGACAAACGCTTGTTTATTGCGCACGCACAATCGCAGTTCATACTTCACTCCTGATTTTAGCTTATTTTTCTCTTTTTCGTGTTCTACTTTGCGTTTTTGCGAGGCACTTGACGCCTTATGGTGGTGCCTAATGAAGTACGTATATTCGAACTTTTCGTCTCTTTTGGATCGCCCTTTTCTAAACCCCACACACCAACCAGTGATAGTCACACACAAATCTCACAAGTAAATCTCCTGTTCAGAACATATATTTCCCGTAACATTGCTTGAGCTGTCTCACGCAAATTCCGGTTGTCTTGGTGGATGCGTTTCTGCGGCCGTACGGAAAGCTGGGATTCAAACGTTAGTGTGGTCATGCGATCATGTAGGAGCGTTTAAACATGTCTTCAGCGTGCAGAGGAAGCTTCAACCAGCTGCGAGAAGGATGCAGTGTTCCAGGAAGTTAATATATAGTCGTAGGATACAACTCAATAATGAAGTGGCATACACCCCTCAAAGGAGACCCTCCAGCCAATGGCGTCGACCAATTTTCACTACGCTGTGGTTAATCCCGGATACTTTAAGCCGTGGTTATTCTCCCTTCACCTGCCACCCCCTGCGATTTCGTGCAAGCAGACCGAAGGGGATAGGTCATGGGGGAGGGGGGGAGCCTGGTCAAAGGCGGTAAATCTGTTGTTTGCACAGCGAATTTCGGGCCCAAGCTGAGAAGGCGAATCACTTTCTCCTGTAGCTCCTCATTTCCGCTCGTGTGCACCCGGTTGCTGATGCTAGAGCGCTGTTTACGTGTCATGACACACAGACTGCAGAGCTCATGCTGCCATAGGTCTTCTGCGGCTCTGTCAGCGAGCACAGAAAGCTCGCGCCACTTCATGCATGACCTGGTCGAGGCGCTGAAGATGCAGGTAAAAAGCTTCACTGCAGAAACCTGCTTGGCGCTGCCGCTTGGAGTTTAGGGTCCTCATGATTCTTGTGCTATGGCGAAGCGACGATAGAGAACACCATAGGAGGGCCTTTATCCCGGCAGGAAGCAAGTTCAGGCGGGTGCACTAAGCCAGAGAACGCGCGCGGCAAAGAGCAGCGGCCAGGAGGGCAATGAGTCTTGAAGGATGAGCGGAGAAACACTTAAAAAGTCCCGAGGAACAAGAAATATAACTCGCGCGCTTAGCCCATAGGGCTAGTTAGTAATTCATGACAGCCAGGAACACAACACAGCGCAATTCAACACAAGGAGAAAGGAAAGACGGGACAGCAAAGAAAAAATAAATCTGCCGTCAAAGGGGACAGTGCCACATTTTGTGGCACCCCCCCCCCCCCCACCCCTCAAAACCAATTCTGCTTTACATTGGCTTGAGTGCAAATGTACCGCAGCTTTCAGCAGAAGAACCATTTTGTACAAGCATAAAGATCAGCGCACGCGGAAATGAGTCGAAGCGTCCCTGATCATCAAAAGCAAGACAAGTGCGTGAGCAAGCCATCTCTTGCACTCATTCAAAACGAAATTGACTATCTGAGCGGCTGAGTGACAAGTGCTGGCTTTACCTTTTCCTTCCTTCCTGTTGTTGACGTACTCAATCTGCGATGCAATGCCACGTGTTGATTGTGCTTAGGTTCTCCAATATATTACGCCATCATAGTAATAATATCATCAGTCGTAAGTAAGCGCCTTTGCCTGTCCGCTCCTTTAGTCCTGTCTTTTTTGCGCTGCACCTTTTCCTGCGAAATGTACCGACTACTGCTGACAAGTACCCTTTCGCAATACGTGATGACTGCACAGCTCCGGTTAAATGAACATCACACCGATCGCGTGAGTAAGGCACAAGCAGCAAACGAGAGGACTGCTTGCCGTCACCAACAACACGAGTTTGCTGTGCAAGCCACAAATCGAAGAATAATAATAGACAAAGCAATATCCGAACCAAGATGCTTGGCTACACTTGAGTAACAAGAGAAAAACTCTAGCGTGCCACTCTCAACGCAGATCAGAAGGCAATTCTTCTAATAACAGGCACAGAACTAACTAGACAAAATATCTTTACAGTGCACTTTGCCGCGTCCGGGTGTAACTGCTATACTGACATTCTCTGCTCATTTTGTGCCTTGAAGTTGAAGTCTGAAAACATTGCACACATTGCAATTTTCATGTGCTGTGTCTTGAATTCAGGTTTCTCAATGTTCGCATAAGATGTACAGCACTGAGATTACAGTGATGTAGTGCGTGTTATATGCTCCGAACCAATGAGTAGTCACAACTCAGATCCCCGGTCTAATAACTGACCGTCACTATCTGGTCATGGAAGGAAGAAAAATCAAGTGAGCACATATCTGAACGTAGTGAAAACCTACCAAATTCGCAGGTTCATGGCACAATACTTTAAGTATAGGAACTTTAAAGTCTAAGCTAAGCAAAGGTGACTATCACCCCTAATCACAGGAATGAGGGTTTTACAGCTGATCTATAAATGATAAGACTCTTGACGTCATTGGCTAGAGAGGCTGCTTCGAAGGGTATTTCCCTCTTCGTTCTCTAGTTGTACCCCAGTGAAATATCATGGAAGTGAAGGACGCTGGACTAAAGGCCAGGTGACAAACGGTTTGCTACTTGCGCATTACATGGTCAGGAGATTACACAATTTCATACCTGAAATGTGCATTTGTATTTCTTGTGAGCGCAAAACGAAGTCTGATGCGCTATAAAACTTAGCAAACAAGCGCTTGACCAGTTGTACAAAGAGTATACGGGCTGCGCCTCTTTCCTCGGCACTCGTCGAACGCACTTCGTTGGCGCCGATGGTTCCTCACACATCGCATTGGGCGTAAGCGTGCTGTCCGTCTCAGCCTATCAGCCCTGCCTTCACGCTTGTGACACAGCGGCACTCTGACGAGAAATTCGCGCCCGCCGCTGCATGTCTGATGCCTCTTTAAAGCACGCACTGGCAAAGACGTTCGAGGTACTATAACCACGTATGTCAGTTGGGCTTTACACAAAGCGGAAATATGGCTTTTGATGGAATGCAAAAAAAAAGTTAATGTGGACTACCGCCCGCAACACGATATTGTAAACCTACAGAGAGATTGGTGGCGGTGATGATTTGTTTTTTGCGCAAGGGCTTCTGTGGCCAAACAGCGCAATTACACAAGGTTGTTTCTTCTACTGAACGTGGGGTCAAAAACCAATTTCCCAAGCTGTTCACCCTATAGAAGCCGAGCACAATGTAGGAGAAAGCTTGTGCCCTTTGTATCACCGGTGGGTCGCGGCGGGCACTGGAGGTCGAACCACGCACCTCCCGCATGCGAACAGAGAGATTGGATTAGCAAATTTTTGTTACGTTGCAACAACCTAAACGACACGTATCGCCCGTTTTACGCAATGCGGAACATGGCGTATTTTTCTCTGTTGTGTAGTGTAGAGCAGGGTATACCACTCTCAGTGCCAGCGGCATTACCCAACTAAGACTGCAGCAATGCCTCAAATTGCAGAATTGTGCCAAAGCAGAACAGATACTAGAAGAAGGCGGTTTTATCAGCCTAAGCCAGAACGCGGAGATCTAGGCGTTGCCTACCGCTGAATTTACTTTGCACTCAGAGAAAAGGTGGTGTCTTTTTTTGTCTAGACCCCACGTTCGATGCGCAGGAGATGCAACCGTCTGAAAGGCACCGCGCACTGCTGCAGTGACTGATTTTATACTACGCCTACGTTTCAGACTTTACCGATGCAACAGCAAAAAAAAAATAAAGGTTTAGACTAACAGCTGCTGGTAAAATAATTGTGAAATTCCTGGAAGCTGAGAAACGCCCCTTAATGGACCTGCTTGCGCTTGGGGAAAATGTCCTTGATGTTATTTGTGCGGGTGTCGCGGTTATAAACAAAAAGAGACAAAAACGATATGCTTTAACCCACTGATAATGGAGAGTCCGGCCATAAGGTACGCAGCTATTTGGTGCTTTCAAAAGAGGCGAAAGGAGCGGGTAAGCCTAGAGTTTAGTTTGAGGGATGTTGCAGAGGCCGAACGATGCGTGTAAAATATACGTGCTATATACTTTCAAGAACGCGTGCAGTACGAATTTCTCCTTAACGCAGTGCGACTCGAAAAGCACGGCGAAATAACGTAACACGACAATTTTTTTCAGGCAAGCTCTCTAACCTCAATGGTCACATTTAGACTGACTTAACAGTTTTATCGCACTTGTTGGAATGCACAGCAGGTCAACAGAGATCTCATCGTCAGCGTCATTATCACGATCAACCGAGTTAAATCCACTAGAGGACAAATGCCTCTAGAGGTGATATTTAACTACCTTCTGTTTTCTGCGCGGTGCAAAACTGTATCCTAGCGAATTTCCCGGCCTCCTTAATCCACCTGATCATCAGCCACCAGAGATAACGGTTCCCTTCCATTCGCATCGATACTCTCGCGGTGACAGTATAGCCAGTAGTGACCTGATAATAACATGGTGGGCCTTGCAAAAGTCTGTTTTTTGCTCTTAATTTCAGCTAGGATATCAAAAGTTGATTTCGTTCTCTCACTAATGCTGCTCTCTTTATGCCTCTTAAAGATGCATTTATCGTTTTCCTTTACGCCACTCGTTGCCGCGTTCTTACCCTGATATTTCAAGCTTTTTCCCACGTTCAGTGTTAAGTCCCCATTCGTAAGAAATTACAGAATTCAGTGATCGTGCACGTCTCTTTTGAAGGATATACGGCATTTATCCTGAGACTTTACATGACAAAGCAGGAGAAATATCCGATTCCTCGCTGATTTACATTAGAATCCGACGTTGTCACTTCAGTGTTTCAACTCTATAAACCTCTTCATTCAGCATTGGTTCAACCAGTCATGGCTGGTACGTTACACATCAAAAGGTAATGCACGAAAAGAGGCATGATAAAGGAAACTCGGGTTTTTGCCACCCGGCCTGCCATCTCGTGAGTAATTTTCGCACTGTTTTTTTTGTTCATCAGTATTTGCGTCTTTCAGCAATTTCATGAGGAATCAGCGATGCACACCAAGTTTTTTTTATAAGGTTTTGATTTCACTTGTTTAACAAGTTTGCATTTCTTTTTTATTTCTTCCTCTACTCCTTTTTTCTCACAATGTCAAATCTGTCTTCTTCAACTACAACTCATTTTCCTTATTTCTCCATTGAAGCATCAAGTAACGCCTTTTGTCGGTACATTCCATGCTCGCGAGGCAAGAGCTGGACCAACAGAAAGAAACAAGAAGTGTGCTCGTTCACGCGAGAACCGGAAAAGTAGGCATCTATAGCGTACATAAATGGACACGTTTTTCACGCGAGCATCTGCAACTGTGGGCTTGCAGACTGAGATTCAAATTAGGCGCGAAGAATGGCAGGCCTGTGGTTGCGGTATTAATAGCTTCTTAAACAACTGAGGTCTGCCTCCACCGCAGGTAAAACTCTTGGCTGAGCGGGTGTTGTGCATCTGAAAGCGATGTCTGAGGGAGCCACATGCGCCCAGGCTGCAGCACACCGCGATGATGTCGGCGAAGAACGTCGCCCTTTTGCTCGGTTTTGCTTGTAACATGTCCGCCTTGGAAGGCACGTGGAGGGTTCCTGTTTACAGCTGGCCGCGGCCCTGCACACCACGCAATGCTTGATCGGTCTTCTTGCAAGGGGAGACCGTGCAATAGCTACGGCCAGCCCCCTTTAGGTGAGCACTCCGGTTGCAAGATGGACTTGGCTGACAGGGTGTCCTGTTGCAGCTTTTACCCCATATAGGTAAATATGCCGTCATGAATCACTATAGCAGTGTGCAGCAGATCAAACGAAGCAGTCAACTCTGCACCGTGTCAACCTTGGCAAGCGTAGGAAGGCGCTGCGTTGATCAAAGCCTTATCAGCGCAAAACAATGGTGAGAGCATCAAAGGAGAGAAGCCAGGCACTGGTGAAAACAAACCTGTTGAAAGGATTTTTCTGCATATGGCCAGCTGGTGCGTGCCATGCCTGTTCGCTCAGCTGGGACACTACCTTTGGCTGCTGCACGTTACCTGCGTGCTCCTGCTTTATACGAGGTGATCATGCGAGTGGGAGGTACGTCACCAGAACTTTAGAAGCTGCCCACGATGTCAGAAGGGCCGGCTGCACTAAGCGTTTCCCAAATGGTGTATATGTATAGGACGAGCGCCACGCACGCCTTTTCCCTGCTCTGGCACGAATAGGCTGCATGTAGCGGCTTCACGACGAGGTGGCGAGAGCCGTACTATCAAGGGCGTCCAAAGGATAAAAACTTGCGATATACGGACTTAACACAGCATTAAAAAAATGCGACGTGGTACGTATAACACATTATTTTTTGCGAGAAATCTTGTCTCGGTTTTTTTTTTCAGCCCGCACTTCGAAAACCAAACACTCAATAATCAGATAAATCGAAATCGACGCGTGCGCCTAGACTAATAAACAAATTACCAAGTTGCGTTGAACCGTCAAATTCTCCCCCACCAGCTAATATTTATCCTGCTGCAACCCGTGATTAACCTATCTAAATACGGCTATAAACAAAATGTTGGTCGTCTGAGCGTTCTGGAAGGCAGGGCATAAGATCAAATTAAAAAAGCATCGATTGTCACATTTACAGATTGAAGGGGTCCACAGCAGTCGGTATGAACCACTGGTTGCATATTTTAAAAAAGAAATTAAATATCTGCGTATTTAGTTGAGCGATTCTGCTCTAAGAAATCGTACTGAGTTCGAGAAATTGTTCCACACGCCAGGACATAAACAACAAACTAAGATTGAAGCCAGTTTTATAGTTTTCATCTTCGCTCAGTAACACGAAATGAAACCCTGATATTTGGAGCAGCTCTTCAGTTGTGAGGTACCACCTACTAATGTACTCGATGCACTCAGTATAATAACGAAAAATCGTTTCTGAAATGTTGAGAACAGCGCAGCAAGCAACGAAAAGAAAACAGACTCAGAGCCTTTTTAGCCACGTCCCTAAAAAATTTGGCAGACGATAACAATACATGGTAATGCGAAATTTGAGCGCAGCTCTTCGCACGGCACCTGCCACCGCTGGCCGGTGGCGTTGTTGGGATTCAGGTAGCATGACTGGGCCGGAAAAGAGACGAGGGCGATCGGAGGAAGAAAACTTGGAAAACTTTATACAAGGACTATTTACATTATGTACAAGCATGGGCAACTGACAGTGCTTCTCAGTAATGAGAGCTTCTCAGGAGTTGAGAGTCTCTGATACCTCTCAAGAAGGGGGGCTCTCCCCTTGTATCAAACCAGCAGCTCCTTAATTACTCTTCGTATTCCCCAGATTCCAAGCCGGGGAATACAGTTGGAAGAACGATCTCCAATCACACGATGGCACTGATGGTACGAACCACGCCAGGGCGGTCCGGATGTTTCTTCGCAGGTAGGTCGAGGGAATGGGAAAAGGACTCGGCCACGTTATAAAAAGAGCAGCGTTATAAAAAAGGATATTATTTAGGATCCCTGCTGTGGCCTTCTACAATGAGTGCCTAATGATTGAAACCGTCTCCATTGCCCATATATGGTATGCATGAGTAATCGCCTTCTAGAATGTCCGAGCACCTTCCATTAGATTATCATATGGGATTACACTGACCCGACAACTTAACCCATTTTCTGGGCTAAACCTACTTCCAAAATTCTGGGGGTCCCTTGAAATTATTTGGGTACTCAGACTTTCAAATTTGGGGGTGCCCTAGGAATATTCCATAGGTGGTCACGCGGTTATGATGACGTCATGACTCTCTCAATCATCTTCATAGATCGCCGGGCTCCTCATGCCCCTACTGGCGCAGTGGTGGAGCGGTTAAGCGATGCGCCATTGTCCCGACCGGTGGCTGTTTCAAACACGGCTTGTGAGGCCCAGGTTGCTCTTACCGAGCTCCCGCTAGACTCGTAGGTAGCGTCACGGTGGGAAGGCGACAATCCCATTGAATATAGCTGAATTAATATCATTGCCACGTGCCACGCGGGGCAGGTAGCTCACCACCCTGTGGTCAGGTAATAATGGAGTCGAAGGTCACGTGACCTCTCTCGACCAATAAGAGAATTTCGGGACCGAGAAGCTGGAATTGCATCACGACAACCTAAATGCTATCTCATTAATGTAGAGAAGAACGCAATACATTCGATGAGGCTCTTACATGAATATTTACCACGGAGGAACAAGCAGTGCACTTGAAAACATATTTGCAATGCCAAGCGGCTTCTTGCACGCTTCTGTACTCAAATCTCTTTTCCTTTCTTCAAGTCGCTGTCTCGAGAACGAACGCATAGCAAGTATAATTTTAGAGCTTGAATTAAAGCTTACGACATCTTACGAAACCCTACGTGCACACTACACGGAATCATCGTTAACTGATTCACTAACGGCAATTATGCTTCTTTACGATAAAGACACGCTACACACATTGCAATGCATCTCTTAAATATTTATAATTACGGATTGGTGTAAAACGTGTTAGCGAAACGATGGCCTCAAAGGCTTCTCAAAGGCCTGCACCAGATATGCCGTGCCCGTCCTCAATAACGTAATTCCCACTAGAGGCTCCTAACGAGAGCAATGTTCAGTCAAATTAGAGATGTTCTTTAGAGGCACTATGATGCCCCGTCCGCTCAACTTGCATTTGTTTCCACCTTTTATTGTCGCTGCTAGCCGATAGAACTTGAGGCATCAAAGGCAGGTCCGGTGCAGTACATTTAACGCGCGCAGTCATCGATCATGTCGTGCGTGAATGTGTCCCGCTTTTTCAATCAAATTTTTGAAAACGAAGTAGTGAATATGCGGTGTTCTGCTTTTAAGCAATGCGACCGGTCGATGATGCGCGGCTTCATAAACCTCCGGTGCCGCAAAGTGGACCATCCGTACGTGAAAGGATCCACGAAATGATGGCGAGAAATTTGGAGAAAAAGAGGAATGCGGCAATATGAGCGCTTCATACAGTCTCAGTAAGATCTGTGAACTCGTTATGTCAGCACTTCAAAAAAGGTTAAACTGGCGTTATCGCCATCATTGTTTGCACGGGGAACTCAAGTGTCTATACCGCGTTCAGGAAAGTGCACAAAGTGTACAACAGCTGCAAATTACCGGTACTCGCGTACGGGGCAGAAACGTGGAGGCTAACGAAAAGGGTTCAGCTTAACTTAAGGACAGCGCAGCGAGCCATCGAAAGGAAAATGATAGGTGTAACGTTAAGAGAACGGAAGCGGGCCGAGTGGGTGAGAGAACAAAAGCGGGTTAATGACATCCTTTAATTAGAAAGACATCGGAGACTAATTAGAGGTCAATTAGAAAGACATGGGAGACGCCTTTGTCCTGCAGTGGGTGTAGTCAGGCTGATGATGATGACCGCGTTCAGGACGCTTTCTGTATTGTTCGTCTTCATGCGCGTCTGCCCTCTATCGAGCGTCTCCGATCTTTCCGTTTTTCTTCGATACATATAGACCACAGCTGTCGTGGGGTCCCATGCCTTAGCCGATCCTTCACTCATGATCTTGTGGCTCTGGTGAGGAAAGCCCAGCCAGGAAGTGAGGGAGAAGAGAACGGCGTCCGACCGCGCCCAGCTCGCCGCCTCTCAGCTGTGCTCACAAAAATTGCTGACCATCTGGCAAAGGCACGCGCAAGCAGCCCCTGCACAAAGCCGCATATTAACATCGCACCGTCTGCCCAAGGCAACGTTTTGTTCGCGTGCTTCTTTTTCTCTCCAACCTAATGTATGCTTCAGCCGTTCGAAGTTCCTAAAGGGACGCAGAGGACAAACTGAACTTGGCACGCACAGCTAGGGCGCACCTTTCCAATCACAAATAGACTACTCTCACCGAGAACAGAGCTTTATTAAGCTAAAAAAGAACAAATTTAATACCGGCGCCACCATCATCGACGGTTTTATCAAGCCAACTGCAGCGACGTCGAGACAGTTTCAGAGCGAAAAGTCTACTCCTCCCGTACAAAGCTGAAGGTCATGTGGCTATGAAATTTGACCTTCAAACCAGGAGGAGCGAAGTCTTGGCTCTGACGTCACGCCACGTGACTCGCTGTGCCTCGCCACTGCTGCGCATGGGGAGGTGCCGGCATTCGCGCAACTGCTGGAAATCGGCTGACGCCCAGTTCTCTGTATAAAATCGCGTGGCGTGTGCTTACCTCCACACGAAGGCCATTGATCAGCAACGGGACGGAACTAGTGCTTCGACGAAGTATCGTCGCCGTGCAAGCCAGACCATTCATATGCAATAAAGTTTAATCGAAGCTAAACCATGTCTAACCATGCTTAAGAAAGCTTTCGCTCGTCTTAATAGGTACAGCCGGGTTGAACCACAGCTATTTTTTATAGTGCGTAGATCCCCAAGGCCAGGCTACGGCGCCATCCACCGCAAGGCTGTGATAGCTGAATTCTTTGGGTATTGAGGTCGCGCGTTTCAACTGAGTGGTGAGAACTTTTAAATGCGGCTTGCTCAGCAATGAATTCGTCTTCTGCCGCCGGATAAGCGTCACAATAGCCACAAATATCCAGATAATCTACTTTCCTAAAAAGAAAAAGTTCACAGAGACCCTTTAATCCTTCGCCTGACCTTACCTAAGGAATGCGCTGTCTTATTTCCACAGCATCTGCATGTTATTTAACTATCGTTCGCCTTCCGCTTCCTGCATACCCCGGCATGTGGATATCTGTGCCACATGACGCGTGGAAAATTTCAACAGCAGCTGTCTTCGGGCTCTCTCTCGGCAAATCCCAGGTGCGGTCGACGAAGTACGTAGCACGAGGATGGATGCAACGTCCGAAGCTGGAGGCCTGTGCGAGGGTGACGGCACACATGCGTCTCGGTCCCAAGATCATCAGTTAGACGGAATAACCCCCGCGGCCAGCCGCGGATCCCTTAGCTGGTGAGGAGTCATGAGGCTGCTGACTTCGGTTTTGTGCCAGCATGGTGGTAAAGTGATTCAGTGCTTCGTCACGTGATTCATTTAACTGTCACCGCTACAGTCAAATATACTCGCGACTGAACGCCCGAACACGTTCTCTTGTATCGTTACTTCTTCCACGTTATCAGTGCACAATACAAGTGAAGCTAAAACTCCTAAGCGAACGTGGATGCCCTTTAAACTCATTTTGCTAGCTTGTGTGGTGCGTCGTAGCGGACCAACTATGCTTTTTGCAGCTTATCCTTTCGTTGGTCCGCAAAGGATCGGAAGTGTTTCAGCGCAGCTGCATTGAGTGAAGCGTGGCCAGCCACGTGGAGAGGAAAACAGGCGCTCTTATATTATCCTAGAAAATCGCGCTGTGTACCTCCCGCTGCTCGTCATTCGCTGCTCCAGCACGGGCGCGGCATAGAATGTCGCGTGGTACGTTCGTGACGGAGTGTCCCGATTTGATGGACGCCGTTTTGCGCTCCCCGCAGGCGCGCGGTTTTCGAATGACGCTATACATAATGAAGATTCAGAAGCAAGTATTGCGTTTTCGAAGTTCTATGAAGTGATATGGATATCACACACAGCCGGCTACAAGTCGCTAATGGCGGTCAGGCACCTGTAATAGTCAGCTCTTACCAACCGGCAAGTTGACGATTAGAATTCAGTTAACCAGTGTCTGCTTTCTGACTTCCGCTAACACTGACATTACTATATATGCTGTGAAAAACTTATCTTTACCTCAAAACCCTAATTATAAAAATTCGTGGTGGGCTTCCCTGAAACACCCATGCATAGTATCTAAATAATAGCATATTCTTCTCTTATTATGCCAGTTTGCAATTTACAGAGGGACATTGTTATGTTTAGTGTTTATTGGCTCTGGTTTATTGCCAGTGATATTAAATCGTGTCCGTGGCTATTGGTTGTTAGGCGTCAAGACATTGCTATTTCCTTTTTTTCTTCTGTGCTCATGGTTCATTGCTGCGAGGGAAGCACAGCAGAAGAAACAGAGAACAAAGAAGCGCAGTGGTGCACGCGAGAGGCGAGACAGCAGCCACCGAATGCGGACGCGTGCCGACACCTCTTGCGCCGCTGAGCTTCCATCAGAGGACCTGCGAGGCTTCAAGCCGACGCGCTCGCAGGTGAGTGGAAGCCGCTGCCATCTAGACGTATACGAGCCGTCTATCGAGGCTGCCTAACTCGCCTGAATTTGTTCTCACTTCTCACGAGCCCCATCCCCGCTTCATATGCGCACTGCATTCCCTAACTGCGCAGGATGCTCAGTGTGCGCGCGTATGTGTGTGTGCGCGCAATGCGTTGGCCATCAGTAACGTGGGTGTCTATCATCGCCGCAGGTAACGTTCATTGGCGGGCAACTGCTGAGCAACCTCCGGCTGCACAATATACGCAAGGCCATGCAGTGCGCAGCGCCGATGGTGGGCAACGACGTCACCCGTTCGCCCTTCGAGTTCCTCAGCCTTGTTACTCTGTGGCCCAAGCAGCCCGTGTACAGAGCAGATGTTCCCGATATCGCCGATTTCGTAAGCGCAGCCGGAGTGACCGCCTACTTCACACGCCAGGCCTGCCTCGGGTCACCCATGTGTACGCCGCTGATTGGCTCAATGTTGTGCCCATGCAAGCGCAAGCTGTGCGAGCTCCTGGGCGGCTGGCTGAGCACCATCTGTGATACGCTCTCGCCATTGGCATCTGGCGCCTTCTGCCTGTCTTTCCAGTTTGCACACATGGCTGCCGAGTGTGCCTGCAAAGCGGTGCTCCTGTACTTGGAGTGGTTTATCGTGGCCTCCTTCCTCGTGCCATCGTTCTGCCGGATCCGCCACTTCTTATCCGCCACGGTCACTGGGAAGAAGCCAGCAGCCAGTCACCAAGGCAGCAGCAAGTCCAAGAAGAATGGCACAGGAGCGCAGCTGCTGAAATGAGGCGGCAGTAGCACAAGGCCACTCCGGTGACCACCTGCCGGGTCAGCAGTGGCGCTACATTTGGCTACAGCACCTCACCTACGTGCCCCTGTTGTGCAGTGCGGTCAAGGGTTTGGAAGGCCACCCAAACCTGTGGAGCTGCAGGAAATGCGAGAAGCGCCATCTGTGCAGGACATTGCGACACTGGTACGAACAGCACAGCTCTCGCCTTTTCCTGGCTCCCGAGCATGGACTATGGCGGGCTGGTGACGTAATGCCGCATAATGCGACGCACGTTCCGCTGACCCTGGTTTCGAAGAGTAACCAGGACTTGTTGATTGACAGCGACAAACGCTTGTTTATTGCGCTCGCACAATCGCAGTTCATACTTAACTCCTGATTTTAGCTTATTTTTCTCTTTTTCGTGTTCTACTTTGCGTTTTTCCGTGGCACTTGACGCCTTATGGTGGTGCCTAATGAAGTACGTATATTCGAACTTTTCGTCTCTGTTGGATCGCCCTTTTCTAAACACCATACACAAACGAGTGATAGTTACACACAAATCTCACAAGTAAACCTCCTTTTCAGAACATATATTCCCCGTTACATTGCTTGAGCTGTCTCCCGCACATTCAGGTTGCCTTGGTGGATGCGTTTCTGCGACCGTACGGAACGCTGGGATTCAAACGATAGTATGGTCATGCGATCATGTAGGAGCGTTTAAACATGTCTTCAGCGTGCAGAGGAAGCTTCAACCAGCTGCGAGAAGGATGCAGTGTTCCAGGCAGTTAATATATAATCGTAGGATACAACTCAATAATGAAGTTGCATACGCCCCTCAAAGGAGACCCTCCAGCCAATGGCGTCGACCAGCTTTCACTACGCTCTGGTTAATCCCGGATACATTAAGCCGTGGTTATTCTCCTTTCACTTGTCACCCCCCGCGATTTCGTGCAAGCAGACCGAAGGGGATAGGTCATGGGGGAGTGGGGAGCCTGGTCAAAGGGGATAAATCTGTTGTTTGCACAGCGAATTTCGGGCCCAATCTGAGATGACGAATCACTTTGCCCTGTAGCTCCTCATTTCCGAGCGTGTGCACCCGATTGCTGATGCTAAAGCGCTGTTTACGTGTGATGGCACGCAGTCTGCAGAGCTCATGCTGCAATATGTCTTTTGAGGCTCTGTCAGCGAGCACAGAAAGCTCGCGCCACTTCATGCATGATTTTGTCGAGGCGCTGAAGCTGCATGTACAGAGCTTCACTGCTGAAACGTGCTTGGCGCTGCCACTTGGAGTTTAGGGTTCTCATGATTTTTGTGCTATGGTGAAGCGACGATTGAGAACACCATAGGAAGGCCTTTATCCCGCCAGGAAGCTACTTCAGGCGGATGCAGTAAGCCAGAGAACGCGCGAAGCAAAGAGCAGAAGCCAGGAGGGCAACGAGTCTTGAAGGATGAGCGGACGAACACATAAAAGGTACCGAGGAACAAGAAATGTAACTCGCGCGCTTAGCCGATAGGGCTAGTTAGTAATTCATGGCAGCAAGGAACACAACACAGCGTTATTCAAGACAAGGAGAAAGAAAAGACGGGAAAGAACAGAAAAAAGTTAAATCTGTAGTCAAAGGGGACGGTGCCACATTTTGTGGCACCCCCCACTCCTCAAAACCAATTCTGCTTTACATTGGCTTGAGTGCAAATCCACCACAGCTTTCAGCAGGAGAACCATTTTGTACAAGCATAAAGATCAGCGCACGCGGGAATTAGTCGAAGCGTCCCTGATCATCAAAAGCAAGACAAGTGCGTGAGCAAACCATCTTTTGCACTCATTCAAAAAAAAAAATTGACTATCTGAGTGGCAGAGTGACAAGTGCTGGTTTTACCTTTTCCTTCCTTCCTTTTGTTGACGTACTCAATCAGCGATGCAATGCCACGTGATTGTGCTTAGGTTCTCCAATATATTACGCCATCACAGCAATAAAATCATCAGTCATAAGTAAGCGCTTTTGCCTGTCCGCTCCTTTAGTCCTGTCTTTTTTGCGCTGCACCTTTTCCTGCGTAATGTACCGACTAGCGCTGACAAGTACCCTTTCGCAATACGTGATGACTGCACAGCTCCGGTTAAATGAACATCACACCAATCGCGAGAGTAACGCACAAGCAGCAAACGAGAGGCACTGCTTGCCGTCACCACAGACACGAGTTTGCTGTGCAACCACTAAACGAGGAATGCTAATAGACAAAGCAATATCCGAAACAAGATGCTTGGCTACACTTGAGTAACAAGAGAAAAACTCTAGCGTGCCACTGTTAACGCAGATCAGAAAGAAATTCTTCTAATAACAGGCACAGAACTAACTAGACAAAATATCATTGCAGTGCACTTTGCCGCGTCCGGGTGTAACTGCTATACTGACATTCTCTGCTCATGTTGTGCCTAGAAGTTGAAGTCTGAAAACATTGCACACTTTGCAATTTTTATGTACTGTGTCTTTACTTCAGGTTTCTCAATGTTCGCATAAGATGTACAGCACTGAGATTACAGTAATGTAGTGCGTGTTATATGCTCCGAACCAATGAGTTGTCACAACTCAGATCCCCGGTCTAATAACTGACCGTCACTATCTGGTCATGGAAAGAAGAAAAATCAAGTGAGCACATATCTGAACGTAGTGAAAACCTACCAAATTCACAGGTTCATGGCACAATACTTTAAGTATAGGAACTTTAAAGTCTAAGTTAAGCAAAGGTGACTATCACCCCTAATCACAGGAATGAGGGTTTTACAGCTGATCTATAACTGATAAGACTCTTGACGTCATTGGCTGGAGAGGCTCCTTCGAAGGGCATTTTCCTCTTCGTGCTCGAGGTGTATCCCATTGTAATATCATAGAAGTGAAGGACGCAGAACTAAAGGCCAGGTTGCGAACGGTTTGCTACTTGCGCATTACTTGGTCAGGTGATTACACAATTTCATACCTGAAATGTGTATTTCTTGTGAGCGCAAAACGACGTCTGAGCCGCTATAAAACTTAGCAAGCAAGCGCTTGACCAGTTGTAGAAGGAATATACGGGTTGCGCCACTTTTCTCGGCACTCGTCGAACGCACTGCGTGCTGTCCGCCTCAGCCTTGCAGCCCTGCCTTCACGCTTGTTACCCAGCGGCGCTCAGACGAGAAATTTGCGCCCGCAGCTGCATGTCTGATGCCTCGTTAAAGCACGCACTGGCAAAGACGTTCCACTTACTAGAATCACGTAAGTTAGGTGGGCTTTACACAAAGTCGAATTATGGCTCTTAATGGAACGCAAAATAAGTTACTTAATGTGTATTACCGCCCGCAACACGTCATTGTAAACCTAGAGAGAGACTGGATTAGCAAATTTTTGCTACTTTGCAACAACCTAAGCGACACGTATCACCCGTTTTACGCAATGCGGACATAGCGTATTTTTGTCTCTTGTGTAGTGTAGAGCAGGCTATACCACTCTCAGTGCCGATGGCATTACGCAACTAAGACTGCAGCAATGCCTCAAATTGCAGAATTGTGCCAAAGCAGAACGGAGACTAAGAATATTTCGCCAACTGGAAGTAGGTTCATTAAGCGGCGTTTCTCAGCTTCCAGAAAGTTAAAAATTATTTTACCTGCAGCTGTCCAGAAGCACCTTTAATTTTTTTCATTACTGTTGCATCTGTAAAGTCTGAGACGTAGGCGTAGTATCAAATCAGTGGCTGCAGCAGCGCGCGGTGCCTTTCAAACAGCTGCATCTTCTGCGCATCGAGGGTGGGGTCTAGGAAAGAAAGACGCCGCCTTTTCTCTGAGTGCAAAGTAAATTCAGCGGCAGCCAACGCCTAGATGTCCGCTTTCTGGCTTAGGCTGATAAAACTGCCTTCTGCTAGTCTCCGTTCTGCTTTGGCACAATTCTGCAATTTGAGGCATTACTGCTGTCTTAGCTGGGTATTGCCACCGGCACTGAGAGTGGTATACCCTGCTCGATGCAACAGAACAGACAAAGGCATGCCATGTTACGCTCTCACGCAACATACTTAGATAATATACGAGCCGTAAAACGGGCAATACGCGCCACTTAGCTTCGTGCAACGTAAAAAAAAATTGCTAATCCAATCTCTCTGTTCGCAAGCGGGAGGTGCAGGGTTCGACCTCCAGTGCCCGCCGGCGACCCGCCGGTGATAAAATGGGCGCAAGCTTTCCCCTGCATGTTGTTCAGCTTCCTTCGGGTGAATTGCTTGGTAAATTGGTCTTTGACCGAACTTCGAGTAGAAGAAACAACCTTGTGTAATGCGCTGCTTGGCCACAAAAACCCTTGCGCCATAAAAAATCATCACCACCACCAATCTCTCTGTAGGTTTACAATATCGTGTTGCGGGCGGTAATACACATTAAGTAACTTATTTTGCATTCAATTATTCAATTAAGAGCCATAATTCGGCTTTGTGTAAAGCCCACCTGATATTCGTGATTCCAGTAAGTGGAACGTGTTTGCCAGTGCCTGCTTTAATGAGGCATCAGACATGCAGCGGCGGGCGCAAATTTCTCGTCTGAGCGCCGCTGTGTAACAAGCGTGAAGGCAGAGCTGAAAAGCTTAGACGCACAGCAGGCTAACGCCCAATGCGATGTGTGAGAAACCATCGGCGCCAACGAAGTGCGTTCGACGAGTGCCGAGAAAAGTGGCGCAACCTGTATATTCTTTGTACAACTGGCCAAGCGCTTGCTTTCTAAGTTTTCTACCGGCTCAGACGTCATTTTGCGCTCACAAGAAATACACATTTCAGGTATGAAATTGTGCAATCAGCTGACCAAGTAATGCGAAAGTAGCAAAAACTTCGTCACCTGGCCATTAGTCCTGCGTCCTTCAATTCCATGATATTATAGTGGGATACAACTCGAGAACGAGGAGGCAAATGCCCTTCGAAGGAGCCTCTGCAGCCGATGACGTCAAAAGAAGTCTTGCGGGTTGTAGATTAGCTGTAAAACCTTCATACCTGTGATTAGGGGCGATAGTTACCTTTGCTTAGCTTAGAATCTAAAGTTGTCACACTCAAAAGTATTGTGCCACGAACCTTGAAAAATTTGGTGGGGTTTCACTACGTTCAGATATGTGCTCACTTGAATTCGCTTCTGTCCATGACCAGGCAGTGACGGTCACTTATTAGACTAGTGATCTGAGTTGTGGCCACTAATTGGTTCGGAACATTTAACATGCACAACATCACTGTAATCTCAGTGCTGTACATGCGACGCGAAAATTGAGAAACTTGAAGTCAAGACACAGTACTTGAAAAGAGCATAGTGTTCAATGTTTTCAGACTTGAACTTTGAGGCACTCATGAGCATAAAATGTCAGTATAGCAGTTACACCCGGTCTCGGCAAAGTGCACTTCCCAGATATTTTGTCTAGGTCTGTGCTCGTTAATAGAAGACTTGCCTTCAGATCTGCGGTGAGAGTCGCACGCTAGAGTTTTTCTCCTGTTACACAAGTGTAAACAAGCATCTTGTTTCTGATATTGCTTTGCCTATTATCATTCTTCGTTTAGTGGCTCGCCCAGCAAAGTCCTCTCGGTGATGATAGCAAGCAGTGCCAGTCGTTTGTTGCTTGTGCCTAACTCTCGCGATTGCTGTGATGTGCACTTAACCGGAGCTGTACAATCATCCCATATTGCAAAAGGGTACTTGTCAAGGCTAGTCGGTACATTTCGCAGGAAAAGGTACAGCGCAAAAAAGACAGGACTAAAGGAGCAGACAGACACAGGCGCTGACTTACGGATGATGATTTTATTGCTATGATGGTGCAACAGATAGGAGAACCTAAGCGCAATGAACACGTGGCGTTGCAACGCTGACTGAATACGTAAACAAAAGGAAAGAAGGAAAAAGGTAACAAAAGCACTAGTCACTCAGGCGCAGAGAGAGTCAATTTCCTTTTGAGTGAGCGGAAGAGATGGTTTGCTCACGCACTTGTCTTGCTGGTGATGAATCAAGAACGCTTCGACTATTTCCCGCTTGCACTGATCTCTATGCTTACACAAAATGGTTGTTCTGTTGAAAACTGGGGTGCATTTACACTCAAGCCAATGTAAAGCAGAATTGGTATTGGGGGAGGGGGGTGCCACAAAATGTGGCACTGTCCTCTTCCACTGCAGGTTTAATTTATTTTCTTTGGTGCCCTGTCTTTTCTTTCTCCTTGTCTTAAATAGCCCTGTCTTGCGTTCTTGGCTGTCATGAATTACTAACTAGCCCCATTGGCCACGCTCGCAAGTTATATTTCCAGCTCCTCAGTCCCTTTAATGTGTTTCTTCGTTCATCCTTCAAGCCTCATTGCCCTCCTGGCTGCTGCTGTTTGCCGCGCGCATTCTCTGGCTTAGTGCATCCGCCGGAAGTTGCTTCCTGGCGGGATAAAGGCCCTTTTCGGGGGTTTTCAATCGTCGCTTCACCATTGCACAATAATCATGAGGACCCCAAACTCCAAGTGGCAGCGCCAAGCAGATTTCTACAGTGAAGCTCTGTACCTGCGGCTTCAGCGCCTCGACAAGAGCCAGCATGAAGTGGCGAGAGCTTTCTCTGGTCGCTGACAGAGCCGTAGAAGACCTATGGCAGCATGACCTCTGCAGTCTGCGTGCCATCCCACCGAAACAGCGCTCTAGCTTCATCAACCGGGTGCATACGCTCGGAAATGAGGAGCTACAGGACAAAGTGATTCGCCTTCCCAGCTTGGGCCGAAATTCCCTGTGGAAACAATAGATTTATCGCCTTTGACCAGTCTCCCCCCTCCCCCTTGACCGATCGGTCACCTTCGGTATGCTTGTAGGCAATCGCAGGTTGTGGCAGGTAAAAGGATAATAACCACGACTTAATGAATGCAGGATTAACCACAACGGCCAGAAAATCGGTCGATGCCATTGGCAGGAAGGCCTCCTTCGAGGGGCGCATGCCGCTTCGATTTTGAGTTGTAGCCGACTATATATTAACTTCATGGAAAACTGCATCCTTCTCGCAGCTGGTTGAAGCGTCCAATGCCCATTGGAGACATGTTTAAATGATCCTACGTAATCGCATGACCACATTCTCGTATGAATCCCAGCCTTGCGTACGGCCGCAGAAGCGCTTTTAAAAAGCCAACCTGAATGTGCGTGAGACAGTTCAAGCAGTGTTACGCGCTAATGTATGCTCTGAAAAGCAGATCCACTTGCGCCATCTGTGTGTAAGCATCAATCGTTGGTGTATGGTGTTTAGAAAAAGGCGATCCAACAGAGACGAACAGTTTGAATATACCTACTTCATTAGGCACCATCATAAGGCGTCATGTGGCACACAATAAAGCAAAGTAGAACACGAAAATGAGAAAAATAAGCTAAAATCAGGAGCGAAGTATGAACTGCGATTGTGCGAGCGCAATAAACAAGCGCTTGTCGCGGCCGATCAACAAGTCCCGGTATCTCTTGGAAACCAGGATCAGCGGCCCGTGCATCGCATTATGTGCCATTACGTCACCAGCCCGCGATAGTCTATGCTCGGGAGCCAGGAAAAGGCGAGAGCTGCGCTGTTCGTACCAGTTGCGCAATGTCCTGCACAGATGGCGCTACTCGCATGGCCTGCAGCTCCACAGGTTCAGGTGGCCTTCCACTCGCTAGACCGCACTGTACAGCAGGGGCACGCAGGTGAGGTGCAGTAGCCAAATGTAGCGCCACTGCTGCGCCGGCAGGTAGTCACCGGAGTGGCCTTGTGCTACTGGCGCCTCATTTCAGCAGCTGCGCTCCTGTGCCATTCTTCTGGCCCTTGCTGGTGCCTTGGTGACTGGCTGCTGGCTTCTTCCCAGGGACCGTGGCGAACAAGAAGTGGCGGATCCGGCAGAGCGATGGCACGAGGAAGGAGGCCACGATAAACCACTCCAAGTACAGGAGCGCCGCTTTGCAGGCACACTCGGACACCGTGTGGGCAAACTGGAAAGACAGGCAGAAGACGCCAGCGGCCAAAGGCGAGAGCGTATCGCAGATGGTGCCCAGCAGGACGCCCAGAAGCTCGCACAGCGAGCGCTTGAATGGGCACAACAATGTGCCAAACAGCGGCGTACACATGGGTGGCGCGAGGCAGGCCTGGCGTGTGAAGCAGGCGGTCACTCCGGCAGCGCTTATGAAAACGGCGATATCGGGAACATCTGCGCTGTGCACAAGCTGCTTGGGCCACAGAGGAACAAGGCTGAGGAACTCGAAGGGCAAACGGGTGACGTCGTTGCCCACCATCGGCGCTGTGCACTGCATGGCCTTGCGTATTTTGTGCAGCCTGAGGTTCCGCAGTAGTCGTCCGGCCATGAACATTACCTGCGGCGGCAATAGACACCTACGTTAATGATGGCCAATGCATTGCGCGCACACACACACGCTGAGAATCCTGCTCAGTTAGGGATCCCAGTGCGCGTAGGAAACGTGGCCGGGGCTCGTGAGAAGCGAGAGAACATACAGGCTAGTTAGACAGCCTCGAAAGATCGCTCGTATACGTCTAGATGGCAGCGGCTTCCACTCACCAGCAAGCGCGTCGGCTTGGAGCCTCGCAGGTCCTCTGATGGAAGCTCTGTGGCGCAAGACGTGTCGGCAGGCGTCCGCATTCGGTGGCTGCTGCTTCGCCTATCGCGTGCACCACTGCGCTTCTTTGTTCTCTGTTGCTGCTGGTGTTCTTCCCTCGCAGCAATCAACCATGAGGACAGAAGAAAAAAAGGAAACAGCTGTGTCTTGATGCCTAACAACAAATAGCCACGGACAAGATTTAATATCGCTCGCAATAAACCAGAGCCACTAGCACTAATCATAACCACGTCCCTCTGTAAGTTGCAAACTGGCATAAAAAGAGAAGAAAGTGCTATTATTTAGATACTATGCATGGGTGTTTCAGAGAAGCCCGCCAAGAATGTTTAAAATTTGGGTTTTCATGCAAAGAGAAGTTTTTCGCAGCATATATAGTAATGCCAGTGTTAGTGGACGTGGGAAAGCAGACACTGGTTAGCTGACTTCTAATTGTCAACTTGCCGGTTGGTAAGAGCTGACTTTTATAGGTGCCTGACCGCCATTAGCGACTTTAGCCGGATGTGTGTAATAGCCATATCATTTCTTTGAACTTCGAAAACGCAATTACTTGCCTCTGAGTCTTCATTATGTATAGTGTTGCAAATGGGTCGCAAGCCCCAAAGGTAGCGTTGGCCTGGCGGCCTGGGGCACAGCTGGAAACATCCGAAGGTCCTGGCAAAGGTTGAGTCGACTGCCAACAGAACAACTTGTATATTCTAGCATCGCAAAAGAGCAGCCGGTCAGGGCGACCACGTTACTCGACGGAAGAAATCGAAGTCTCTTCTCGGCGTCCGGGGCAGCTGCCTTTATACCCTCAGAGTCGAGGGCAAGAAGGAACGGCTCTGGATGAGGCGCACGAGACGGCGACGCACGGACATGTTGAGACGTTACGCGTCCGCCGGGCCGGCGCCGGTCAGACCTCCTCGCCTCCCAGTTGGGGAGCTCCAGTCCCCGGCTGCCGCGCTTTGACAAGCGTGGGCACCAACATGCACACACACACACGCACACACGAAGACACGTGGCATTGAAACCTGCCTGGACGCGCTTGGCGGGAGGCGTTGCGGCAGCACTGAACGGGCCCAAAATGACCGCCACTTTGAACGAAGCCCCGGCGTCCGTTGCATCCGCGCCGGTTATACCGCGCGTCGTAGGCGAAACGTAACAATAGCGTCTTTCGAAAACCGTGCGCCTGCGGGGAGCGCAAAACGACGTCCATCAAATCGGGACACTCCGTCACGCACGTACCACGCAACATTCTATGCCCCGCCCGTGCTGGAGCAGCGAATGCCGGTAAGCGGGAGCTCCACAGCGCGCTTTTATTGTATGCTATAAATCCGCCTGTTTTCCTCTCCACGTGGCTGGCCACGCTTCACTCAATGCAGCTGTACTGGAACAAACCGAACATATGCGGACCAAAAAGCAAAGTTGGCCTGCCGCGACGCACCAAACAAGCTAGCAAAATGAGTTGAAAGGGCATCCACGTTCGCTTAGGAGTTTTAGCTTGACCTGTATTGTACACGGATGATGCGGAAGAAGTAACGATTCAAGAGAACGTGTTCGGGCGTTCAGTCGCGAGCATATTTGACTGCAGCGTTGACAGTTAAATGAATCACGTGATGAAGCATTGAACCACTTTGCCACGATGCTGGCACAAAACCGAAGTCAGCAGCCTCAAGGCTCCTCACCAACTGAGGGATCCGCGGCAGGCCGCGGGGGTTATTCCGTCTAACTGATGCTCCTGGGACCGAGACGCATGTGTGCCGTCGCCCTCGCACAGGCCTCCAGCTTCGGACGTTGCATCCTCACTCCTGTTACGTGTTTCGCCAAGCGCACCTGGCATTTGCCGAGAGAGAGCCCGAAGAAAGCTGCTGTTGTAATTTTCTTCGCGTCATGTGACACATATATCAACATGCCGGATCATCCAGGAATCGGAAGGCGAATGGTTGTTAAATAACATGCAGATGCTGTGGAAATAAGACAGCGCATCCCTTATGTAAGGTCAGGCGCAGGATTGAAGGGTCTCTGTGAATTTTTGGTTTTAGTAAAGTAGATTCTCTGGCTCTTTGTCGCTGTGCTGATGCTTATCCGGCGGCAAAAGACGCATTCAGTGAGAAAGCCGCTTTTAAAATTTTTCTCACCGCTCAATTCAAACGCGTGACCTCAGGACCGAAAGGAATTCAGCTGTCACAGATTCGGGGTGGATGGCGCCGTAGCTTGGCCTTGGGGATCCACGCACGAAAAAAAAAATTAGCTGTGATCCAACCCGGGTGTACATAGTAAGACGAGCGAAAGCTCTGTTAAGCATGGTTAGACACGGTTTAGCTTCGATGAAACTTTATTGCATATGAATGGTCTGGCTTGCACGGCGACGATACATCGTCGAAGCACTAGTTCGGTCTCGTTGCTCATCCACGGGCTTCGTGGGGTGGTAAGCAGACGCCACGCGCTTTTATACAGAAAATTGAGCGTCAGCCGATTTCCAGCAGTTGCGCGAATGCCGGCGCCTCCGCATGCGCAGCTGTGGCGAGGCGCGGCGAGTCACGTGATTCGATAGTTGCGAGGCGAGCGAGCGCCGTCGGCTCAACGCGCGCAGCCGTGGTGAGGCATGGCGAGTCACGTGGCATGACGTCAGAGCCAAGTCTTCACTCCTCCTGGTTTGAAGGTGAAATTTCATAGCCACCTGACCTTAAGCTTTGTAGGGGAGGAGTAGAGGTTCCGCTCTAAAACAGTCTCGACGTCACTGCCGTTGACTTGCTAAAACCGTCGATGATGGTGGCACCGGTATTAAATTTGTTCTTCTTTTATAGCTTATAAAAGCTCCGTTCTCGGTGAGTGTAGTCTTTTTGTGATTGGAAAGATGTGCCCAAGCTGTGCATGACAACTTCATTTTGTCCTCTGCGCCCCTTTAGGAACTTCGAACGGCAGAAGCATACATAAGGATGGAGGGGAAAAGATGGACGCGAACAAAAGCTTCCCTTGGGCAGACGGTGCGATTTTAATATGCGGCTTTGTGCAGGGGCTGCTAACGCGTGCCTTTGCCAGATGGTCAGCAATTTTTGTGAGCACAGCTGAGAGGCGGCGAGCTGGGCGCGGTCGGACGCCGTTCTCTTCTCCCTCACTTCCTGGCTGGGCTGTCCCCATCAGAGCCACAAGATCATGAGTAAAGGATCGGCTAAGGCATGGCACCCCACGACAGCTGTGGTCTATATGTATCGAAGAAAAACGGAAAGATCGGAGACGCTCGATAGAGGGCAGACGCGCATGAAGCCGAACAATACAGAAAGCGTCCTGAACGCGGTCATCATCATCATCAGCCTGACTACACCCACTGCAGGACAAAGGCGTCTTCCATGTCTCTCTAATTAAAGGATGTCATTAACCCGCTTCCGGTCTCTTAACGTTACACCTATCATTTTCCTTTCCATGGCTCGCTGCGCTGTCCTTAACTTAAGCTGAACCCTTTTCGTTACTCCACGTTTGTGCCCCGTACGCGAGTACCGGTAAGATGCAGCTGTTGTACACTTTGTGCACTTTTCTGAACGCGGTATAGACACTTGAGTTACCCGTGCAAACAATGATGGCGATAACGCCAGTTTAATTTTTTCTGAAGTGCTGACGTTACGAGTTCTCACATCTTACAGGGAGCCTCTGAAGCGCTCAAATTGCCGCTTTCCTGTATTTCTCTAAATTTCTTGACATCTTTCGTGGACCCTTTCATGTACGGATGGCCCACTTTGCGGCACCGGAGGTTCACGAAGCGGCGCACCATCGACCGGTCTTATTGCTTAAACGCAGAGGACCGCGTGTTCCCAGCTTCATTTCCAAAAAATTAAGTGAAAAAGCGTCACACATTCACGCACGACATAATCGATCATTGCGCGCGTTAAATGGACTGTACCGAACGTGCCTTTGCTGCATCAAGTTCGATTGGCTAGCAGCGACAATAAAAGGTGGAACCAAATGCAAGTTGACCGAACGGGGCGTCATAGTGCCTTTAATGAACATCTCTAATTTGATTGATAATGGCTTCGCTATAGGAACCTTTAGTGGGAATTACGTTATAGAGCACGGAGACGGCATATCTGGTGCAGGCCTGTGAGAAGCCTTTAAGCCCATCGTTTCGCTAACAATTTTTACCCCAATCCGTAATTAAAAATAATTAAGAGATGCATTGCAATGTGTGCACCGTACCTTTATTGTAAAGAAGCATAATTGGGGTTAGCGAATGAGTAAACGATGATTCCGTGCAGTGCGCACGTAAGCTTTCGTAAGATGTCGTAAGCTTTAATTCAAGCTCCAAAATTATACTGGCAATGCGTTGGTTCTCGAGCTAACGACTTGAAGAAAGGAAAAGAGTTTCGCGTACTGAAGCATGCAAGAAGCCTCTTGGCATTGCAAATATGCTTTTCAAGTAGACTGCTTCTTCCTTCGTGGTAAGAATTCATTTTAGTGCCTCAGCAATCGTCCTGCGTTCTTCTCTTCATTAACGCGATAGCATATATGTTATCGTCGTACAAAAATTTCCAGCTTCTCGGACACGATATTCTCTCATTGATTGGTCGAGAGAGGCCACGTGACCTTGCGGCGCCATTATGACCTGGCGAGCAGGTTTTGAACTACGTACCCCGTGGCACGTGGCAATGATATTAATTCAAATAAATTCAAAGCTATGGTCACCTTCTCAGCGTGACGCTACGCATGAGTCTTACGGGAGCTCGGGAAGAGCAACCTGGGCCTCACAAGCCGTGTTTGAAACAGCCACCGGTCGGGGCAGTGGCGCATCGCTTAACCGCTCCACCACTGCGCCAGTTGTGGTATGAGGAGCCCGCGATCTATGAAGATGATTGAGAGGGTCGTGACGTCATCAAACCGCGTGACCACCAGTGGACCACTCATAGGGCACCCCCAAATTTGAAAGTCTGAGGGCCCTAATAATTTCAAAGGACCCACACAATTTTGGAAGTACGGTTAGCCAAGAAAGTGGGTTTAGTTGGCTTAATGTGTCGGTTTAGTGTAATCCCATATGATAATCCAATGGAAGGTACTCGGACATTCTAGAAGGCGATGACTCATGCATACCATAAAGGGGCAATGGAGCAAGAATAGCACAGGTCTGACAATTTGCAAAGTTGCTCCACGACAAGCATATGTATGAATAGCCGCGAGTACATTATGTAGCTGCGTTAATGCATAGTCGTCGTAACAACCTTCTTTATTTAAAACGCCGGTTGAGACACTGGGTTCGAGCTCTGACATGTGTTCTTGTCTACAAAGCAAAAGCCACCCGATAAAAAAGGCAAGCATCAAAATGGACGCAACTTGATCAGCCCGAACCATTTCTGCAGCGTAGCTCGCTACCAGGCGCCATCTTTGATATTTTAGGCAATATCAGGTTTCAGATTAAAAGGCCTCATGAAGCTTCTTGATCGAAGCTATGTAAGATCTTCGCACACCATTTTAAACAGCATATATTAAGGTACCCAAAACATGGAATCATTATCGATATATATCTGTGTTACGGCGCTACACAGTTTCAAAGTCTGGAAAAATGGCAAACTTTGGCCCCCTCCCGTGGGCGGCATCGTATAATATTCAAACGCGCTGGGAAGCTCGTGTATTAATAGCACACAACTAAAACTTCGGCACATTTCACAGCTAAGTGTATACAAAGCAAATCCCGGAAGCATTTCTTGTAGGTGCTTTAGTTCACGAAATACGATTTTTTTTGTCCCTTATCCCATTCAGTTACGCGCCCTGTCGCCGCCCGTGCCGATAGATTGCGCAAGTAGTTGATGTCCCGGAAAGCTGGGCATGTGAGGTCGAGAAATTTCTCCGCACGCCAGGAAACAAAAAAAACAAAGATTGAAACCAGTTTTATAGTTTTCCTCTTCACTCAGTAACATGCAAAAAAACCCTGATATTTGGAGCAGCTCTCCACTTGTGAGGTACCACCCACTAAACTGCTCTATATACTCAATAAAGTAACAAAAAATCATTTCTGAAACGTAGAAAACAACGCAGCAAGCAACGAAAAAAGACAAAGTCGAGAGCCTTTTTAGCCACGTCCCTAAAAATATTGGCAGACGATTACGATAGCTGGTAATGCGAAGTTTGGGCGAAGCTTTTCACACGCCACCTGCCACCGCTGGCAGGTGCAGTGTTAGGCTGCTAGCCACGCTCGGGGGTCTTCCCGTGGGGAGCCACCTTCCCGTTGTCCATTCCTCCGCTCTCGCCGTGGCAAGTGGCGTTTCACTCTGCTGCTATACCTGCCACAGTTGTCAGGTGGCGTGTTACGCCGGCTCCTCCGACAACGCCGACGCAGACGACTACGACGCGGATGCCAGCAACAGGCGCATAAGAGCAGCGTTCTAAAAAGAAAAAAAAAACAAGATAGCATTTAGGTTGCCTCATATGGCGTCTGCAATGAGTGTCAAATGATTTGCCCGCCAAAGCTCCGGTTGAAACCTGCTCCATTGCCCCTTTATGGTATGCATGAGTCATCGCCTTCTAGAATGTCCGAGTACCTTCCATTGGATTATCATATGGGATTACACTAAAACGACACATTAAGCCAACTAAACCTATTTTCTTGGCTAACCATACTTCAAAAATTGTGTGGGTCCTTTGAAATTATTGGTGTCCTCAGACTTTCAAATTTGGGGGTGCCCTATGAGTGGTCCACTGGTGGTCACGTGGTGTTGATGACGTTGTGACTCTCTCAATCATCTTCATAGATCGCGGGCTCCTCATACCACAACTGGCGCAGTGGTGGAGCGGTTAAGCGATGCGCCACTGCCCCGACCGGTGGCTGTTTCAAACACGGCTTGTGAGGCCCAGGTTGCTCTTCCCGAGCTCCCGTAAGACTCATGCGTAGCGTCACGCTGAGAAGGTGACCATAGCTTTGAATTTATTTGAATTAATATCATTGCCACGTGCCACGGGGTACGTAGTTCAAAACCTGCTCGCCAGGTCATAATGGCGCCGCAAGGTCACGTGGCCTCTCTCGACCAATCAATGAGAGAATATCGTGACCAAGAAGCTGGAAATTTTGTATGACGATAACTTATATGCTATCGCGTTAATGAAGAGAAGAACGCAGGACGATTGCTGAGGCACTAAAATGAATTCTTACGACGAAGGAAGAAGCAGTGCACTTGAAAAGCATATTTGCAATGCCAAGCGGCTTCTTGCATGCTTCTGTGCTCAAAACTCTTTTCCTTTCTTCAAGTCGCTTGCGCGAGAACGAACGCATAGCAAGTATAAATTTAGAGCTTGAATTAAAGCTTACGACATCTTACGAAAGCTTACGTGCACACTGCACGGAATCGTCGTTTACTCATTCGCTAACCCCAATTATGCTTCTTTACGATAAAGGTACGGTATACACATTGCAATGCATCTCTTAATTATTTTTAATTACGGATTGGGGTAAAAATTGTTAGCGAAACGATGGGCTCAAAGGCTTCTCAAAGGCCTGCACCAGATATGCCGTCTCCGTGCTCTATAACGTAATTCCCACTGGAGGTTCCTATAGCGAAGCCATTTTCAATCAAATTAGAGATGTTCATTAAAGGCACTATGACGCCCCGTTCGGTCAACTTGCATTTGGTTCCACCTTTTATTGTCGCTGCTAGCCGATCGAACTTGATGCAGCAAAGGCACGTCCGGCACAGTACATTTAACACGCGCAATGATCGATCATGTCGTGCTTGAATGTGTGGCGCTTTTTCATTCAAATTTTTGAAAACGAAGCTGGTAACACGCGGTCCTCTGCGTTTAAGCAATAAGACCGGTCGATGGTGCGCCGCTTCGTGAACCTCCGGTGCCGCAAAGTGGGCCATCCGTACATGAAAGGGTCCACGAAAGATGTCAAGAAATTTAGAGAAATACAGGAAAGCGGCAATATGAGCGCTTCAGAGGCTCCCTGTAAGATGTGAGAACTCGTAACGTCAGCACTTCAGAAAAAGTTAAACTGGCGTTATCGCCATCATTGTTTGCACGGGTAACTCAATTGTCTATACCGCGTTCAGAAAAGTGCACAAAGTGTACAACAGCTGCATCTTACCGGTACTCGCGTACGGGGCACAAACGTGGAGTAACGAAAAGGGATCAGCTTAAGTTAAGGACAGCGCAGCGAGCCATGGAAAGGAAAATGATAGGTGTAACGTTAAGAGACCGGAAGCGGGCCGAGTGGGTGAGGGAACAAAAGCGGGTTAATGACATCCTTTAATTAGAGAGACATGGGAGACGCCTTTGTCCTGCAGTGGGTGTAGTCAGGCTGATGATGATGACCGCGTTCAGGACGCTTTGTGTATTGTTCGGCTTCATGCGCGTCTACCCTCTATCGAGCGTCTCCGATCTTTCTGGTTTTCTTCGATACATATAGACCACGGCTGTCGTGGGGTCCCATGTCTTAGCCGATCCTTCACTCATGATCTTGTGGCTCTGATGGGGACAGCCCAGCCAGGAAGTAAGGTAGAAGAGAACGGCGTCCGACCGCGCCAAGCTTGCCGCGTCTCAGCTCTGCTCACAAAAATTGCAGACCATATGGCAAAGGCACGCGTTAGCAGCCCCTGCACAAAGCCGCATATTAACATCGCACCGTCCGCCCAAGGGAAGCTTTTGTTCGCGTCCATCTTTTCCCCTCCATCCTAATGTACGCTTCTGCCGTTCGAAGTTCCTAAAGGGGCGCAGAGGACAAAATGAAGTTTTCATGCACAGCTAGGGCACACCTCTCCAATCACAAAGAGACTACTCTCTCCGAGAACGGAGCTTTTATAAGCTACAAAAGAAGAACAAATTTAATACCGGTGCCACCATCATCGACGGTTTTAGCAAGTCAACTGCAGGGACGTCGAGACTGTTTTAGAGCGGAACCTCTACTCCTCCCCTACAAAGCTTAAGGTCAGGTGGCTATGAAATATCACCTTCAAACCAGGAGGAGTGAAGACTTGGCTCTGGCACCATGCCACGTGACTCGCCATGCCTCACCACGGCTGCGCACGTTGAGCCGACGGCGCTCGCTCGCCTCGCAACTATCGAATCACGTGACTCGCTGCGCCTCGCCACAGCTGCGCATGCGGAGGCGCCGGCATTCGCGCAACTGCTGGAAATCGGCTGATGCTCAATTCTCTGTATAAAAGCGCGTGGCGTCTGCTTACCACCACACGAAGCCCGTGGATGAGCAACGAGACCGAACTAGTGCTTCGACGATGTATCGTCGCCGTGCAAGCCAGACTATTCCTATGCCATAAAGTTTAATCGAAGCTAAACCGTGTCTAACCATGCTTAACAGAGCTTTCTCTCGTCTTACTATGTACACCCGGGATGGATCACAGCTAATTTTTTTTTTCGTGCGTGGATCCCCAAGGCCAAGCTACGGCGCCATCCACCCCGAATCTGTGACAGCTGAATTCCTTTGGGTCCTGATGTCACGCGTTTGAATTGAGCGGTGAGAAAAGTTTTAAGTGCGGCTTTCTCACTGAATGCGTCTTTTGCCGCCGGATAAGCATCAGCATAGCGACAAAGAGCCAGAGAATCTACTTTACTAAAACCAAGAATTCACAGAGACTCTTTAATCCTGCGCCTGACCTTACATAAGGAATGCGCTGCCTTATTTCCACAGCATCTGCATGTTATTTAACAACCATTAACCTTCCTTTTCCTGGATGATCCAGCATGTTGATATATTTTTCACATGACGCGAAGAAAATTACAACAGCAGCTGTCTTCAGGCTCTCTCTCGGCAAATGCCAGGTGCGCTTGGCGAAGCACGTGCGAGGGCGACGGCATACATGCGTCTCGGTCCAAGGATCATCAGTTAGACGGAATAACCCCCGCGGCCTGCCGCGGATCCCTCAGTTGGTGAGGAGCCACGAGGCTGCTGACTTCGGTTTTGTGCCAGCATCGCGGTAAAGTGGCTCAATGCTTCATCACGTGATTCATTTAACTGTCACCGCTACAGTCAAATATACTCGCGACTGAACGCCCGAACACGTTCTCTTCAATCGTTACTTCTTCCACGTTATCCGTGCACAATACAAGTAAAGCTAAAACTCCTAAGCGAACGTGGATGCCCTTTCAACTCATTTTGCTAGCTTGTTTGGTGCGTCGCGGAGGGCCAACTATGCTTTTTGCAACTTATCCTTTCGTTGGTCCGCAAAGGATCGGAAGTGTTTCAGTACAGCTGCATTGAGTGAAGCGTGGCCAGCCACGTGGAGAGGAAAACAGGCGCATTTATAGCATCCTATAAAAGCGCGCTGTGGAGCTCCCGCTTACCGGCATTCGCTGCTCCAGCACGGGCGGGGCATAGAATCTCGCGTGGTACGTGCGTGACGGAGTGTCCCGATTTGATGGACGTCGTTTTGCGCTCCCCGCAGGCGCGCTGTTTTCGAATGACGCTATACATAATGACGATTCAGAGGCGAGTAATTGCGTTCTCGATGTCCTAAGAAATGATATGGCTTTTACACACAGCTGGCTACAAGTCGCTAATGGCGGTCAGGCACCTATAATAGTCAGCTCTTACCAACCGGCAAGTTGACGATTAGAATTCAGCTAACCAGTGTCTGCCTTCCCACGTCCACTAACACTGACATTACTATATATGCTGCGAAAAACTTCTCTTTACCTGAAAACCCAAATTTTAAACATTCGTGGCGCGCTTCCTTGAAGCACCCATGCATAGTACCTAAAAAATAGCACTTTCTTCTCTTCTTCTCTTTTTATGCCAGTTTGCAACTTACAGAGGGACGTGGTTATGATTAGTGCTAGTGGCTCTGGTTTATTGCGAGCGATATTAAATCTTAACCGTGGCTATTTCTTGTTAGGCATCAAGACATTGCTGTTTCCTTTTTTTTTCTTCTGTCCTCATGGTTGATTGCTGCGAGGGAAGAACACCAGCAGCAACAGACAACAAAGAAGCGCAGTGGTGCACGCGAGAGGCGAAGCAGCAGCCACCGAATGCGAACGCGTGCCGACACGTCTTGCGCCGCTGAGTTTCCATCAGAGGACCTGCGAGGCTCCAAGCCGACGCGCTTGCAGGTGAGGGGAAGCCGCTGCCATTTAGACGTATACGAGCCGTCTTTCGAGGCTGCCTACCTCGCTTGTATGTTCACTAGCTTCTCACGAGCCCCGGCCCTGTTTCCTATGCGCACTGGGATCCCTAACTGAGCAGGGTGCTCAGCGTGTGTGTGTGCCCGCGATGCGTTGGCCATCATTAACGTAGGTGTCTATCACCGCCGCAGGTAATGTTCATGGCCGGGCAACTGCAGTGCAACCACCGGCTGCACAATATACGCAAGGCCATGCAGTGCACAGCGCCGTTGGTGGGAAACGACGTCACCCTTTCGCGCTTCGAGTTCCTCAGCCTTGTTCCTCAGGGGCTCAAGCAGCCCGTGTACAGCGCAGATGTTCCCGATATCACCGTTTTCATAAGCGCTGCCGGAGTCACCGCCTGCTTCACACGCCAGGCCTGCCTCGCGCCACCTATGTGTACGCCGCTGATGGGCTCATTGTTGTGCCCATTCAAGCGCTCGCTGTGCGAGCTTCTGGGCACCATCTGTAATACGCTCTCGCCTTTGGCCGTTGGCGCCTTCTGCCTGTCTTTCCAGTTTGCACACATGGCTGCCGAGTGTACCTGCAAAGCGGTGCTCCTGTACTTGGAGTGGTTTATCGTGGCCTCCTTCCTCGTGCCATCGCTCTGCCGGATCCGCCACTTCTTGTTCGCCACGGTCAGTGGGAAGAAGCCAGCAGCCAGTCACCAAGGCAGCAGCAACGGCAAGAAGAATAGCCAAGGAGCGCAGCTGCTGAAATGAGCCGGCAGTAGCACAGGGGCACACTGGTGACTAACTGAAGGCTCAGCAGTGGCGCTACATCTGGCTACTGCACCTAACCTACGTGCCCCTGCTGTGCAGTGCGGTCAAGATTATGGAAGGCCACCTAAACCTGTAGAGCTGCAGGCCATGTGAGAAGCGCCATCTGTGCAGGACTTTGCGCAACTGGTACGACTAGTACAGCCGTCGCCTTTTCCTGGCTCCCGAGCATGGACTATCGTGGGCTGGTGACAAAGTGCCACATAATGCGATGCACGGTCCGCTGATCCTGGTTTCCAAGATAAACCGGAACTTGTTGATCGACCGCGACAAACGCTTGTTTATTGCGCTCACACAATCGCAGTTCATACTGCACTCCTGATTTTAGCTTATTTTTCTTTTTTTCGTGTTCTACTTTGCTTTATTGCGTGGCACTTGACGCCTTATGGTGGTGCCTAATGAAGTACCTATATTCGAACTGTTCGTCTCTGTTGTATCGCCCTTTTCTAAACACCATACAACAATGAGTGATAGTCACACACTAATCTGACAAGTAAATCTGCTTTTTAGAACATATATTTGCCCGTAACATAGCTTGAACTGTCTCCCGAACATTCAGGTTGCCTTGGTGGATGCGTTTCTGCGGTCGTATGGAAAGCTGGGATTCAAACGATAATGTGGTCACGCGATCATGAGGGAGCATTTAAACATGTCTTCAGCGGGCAGAGGAAGCTTCAACCAGCTGCGAAAAGGATGCAGTGTTCCAGGAAGTTAATATATAGCAGTCGGATACAACTAAAAAATGAAGTGGCATAAGCCCCTGAAAGGAGACCCTCCAGCCAATGGCATCGACCGATTTTCATTGCGCTGTGGTTAATCCCGGATACATTAAGCCGTGGTTATTCTCCTTTCACCTGCCGCCCACTGCGGTTTCGTGGAAGCAGACCGTAGGGGATCGGTCATGGGGGAGGGGGGAGCCTGCTTTAGGGGATAAATCTGTTGTTTGCACAGCAAATTTTGGGCACAAGCTTAGAAGGCGAATCACTTTCTCCGGTAGCTCCTTATTTCCGAGCGTGTGCACCCGGTTGCTCATGCTAGAGCGCTGTTTCGGTGTGATGGCACGCAGACTGCAGAGCTCATGTTGCCATAGGTCTTCTGCGGCTCTGTCAGCGAGCACTGAAAGCTTGCGCCCCTTAATGCTGGTTCTTGTCGAGGCGCTGAAGCTGCAGGTACAGAGCTTCTCTGCAGAAACGTGTTTGGCGCTGCCACTTGGAGTTTAGGGTCCTCAGGATTCTTGTGCTATGGTGAAGCGACGATTCAAAACCCCCGAGGATGGCCTTTATCTTGTCCGGGAGCAACTTTGGGCGGGTGCAGTAATCCAGAGAACGCGCGCGGCGAACACCAACAGCCAGGAGGGCAACGAGGCTTGAATGATGAACGAAGAAACACATAAAAGGGCCCGAGGAACAAGAAATGTAACTTGCGAACGTGGCGGATAGGGCTAGTTAGAAATTCATGAACCAGGAACACAACACAGCGGAATTAAAGACAACGACAAATAAAAGACGGGACAGTAAAGAAAACATTAAGCGTGGAGTGAAAGCGGACAGTGCCACATTTGGTGGTACCACCAACCTCTCAAAACCACACTTTTACTTTACATTGACTTGAGTGAAAATGCAGCCCAGCTTCCAGCAGGACAACCATTTTGTACAAGCATAGAGATCAGCGCACGCGGGAAATAGTCGAAGCGTTCCTGGTTCATCAAGAGCAAGTCAAGTGCGTGAGCAAACCATCTCTTGCGCTCACTTAAAAAGAAATTGACTATCTAAGCGGCTGAGCTACTAGTGCTGGTTTTACCTCTTTCCTTCGTTGCTTTTGTTGACGTACTCAATCAGCGATGCAATGCCACGTGTTGATTGTGCTTACGTTCTCCTATTTATTGCGCCATCATAGCAATAAAATCATCATGTGGTAAGTCAGCGCCTCTGTCTGTCCGCACCTTTAGTCCAGTCATTTTTGCGCTGTACCTTTTCCTCCGAAATGTACCGACTAGCGCTGACAAGTACCCTTTTGCAATACGTGATGACTGTACAGCTCCGGTTAAGTGCACATCACAGCAATCTCTAGAGTAAGGCACAAGCAGCAAACGAGTGGCACTGCTTGCTGTAATCACAGACAGTACTTTGCTTTGCGAGCCGCTAAACGAACAATGATAATAGACAAAGCTATATCAGAAACAAGATGCCTGGTTACACTTCAGTAACAAGATAAAAACTCTAGCGTGCCACTCTCACCGCAGATCTGAAGGCAAGTCTTCTATTAACGAGCACAGAACTAGACAAAATATCTGGGCACTGCACTTTGCCGAGTCCAGGTGTAACATCTATATTTACATTCTATGCTGATGTAGTGCCTCGAAGTTGAAGTCGGAAAACATTGCACACATTTCTCTTTTCAACTATCTTGTCTTGACTTCAGGTTTCTAAATGTTCGCATGACATGTACAGCACTGAGGTTACATTGATGTGCATATTAAATGTTCCGAACCAATAAGTAGTCACAACTCAGATCACCAGTCGGATAACTGACCGTCACTACCTGGTCATGGACAGAAGCAAAATCAAGTGAGCATATACCTGAACGTAGTGAAAACCCACCAAATTCACAGGTTCATGGCACAAAATTAAGTGTAAGAACTTTAAAGTCACAGCTAATCAAAGGTAACTATCAGCCCTAATCACAGGTATGAGGGTTTTACAGCTTATCTACAACTCGCAAGACTGTTGACGCCATTGGCTGGAGAGGCTCCTTCGAAGGGCATTTGCCTCTTCGTTCTCGAGTTGTATCCCAGTGGCGTATGGACCCCCCCCCCCCCCCCGACACACACCAATTGGCTTATTGAACTAAAGGATGCAGGACTAAAAGTCAGGTGACGAACTTTTTGCTGCCTCCGCATTACTCGGACAGTAATTACACAATGTCATACATTGAATGTGTATTTATTGTGAGCGCAAAACGACGTCTGAGCCGCTAGAAAACTTAGCAGACAAGCGCTTGGCCAGTTGTACAAAGAACATACGGGTTGCGCCTCTTTTCTCGGCACTCGTCGAACGCACTTTGTTGGCGCCGATGGTTCATCACACATCGCATTGGGCGTAAGCGTGCTGTGCGTCTCAGCCTTGCAGCCCTGCCTTCACGCTTGTTACCCAGTGGCGCTCAAACGAAAAAATTTGCGCCCGCCGCTGCATGTCTGATGCCTCCTTAAAGCACGCACTGGCAAAGACGTTCCACTTACTAGAATCACGTATGTCAGGTGGGCTTTACACAAAGCCGAGTTATGGCTCTTAATTCAATCCAAATAAGTTACTTAATGTGCATTACCGCCCGCAACACGTCATTGTAAACCTACAGAGAGACTATATTAGCAAATATTTGCTACGTTGCAACAACCTAAGCGACACGTATCGCTCGTTTTACGCAATGCGAAACATGGCGTATTTTTCTCTGTTGTGTAGTGTAGAGCAGAGAATACCACTCTCAGTGCCGGTGCGATTACCCAACTAAGACTGCAGCAATGTTTCAAATTGCAGAATTCTGCCAAAGCAGAACGCAGACTACCAGAAGGCAGTTTTATAAGCCTACGCCAGAAAGCGGACATCACATCTAGGCGTTGGCTACCGCTGAATTTACTTTGCACTCAGAAAAAAGGTGGTGTCTTTTTTTTTCTAGACCCCACGTTCGATGCGCAGAAGATGCAACCGTCTGAAAGGCACCGCGCACTGCTGCAGTGACTGATTTTAAACTAAGCCTGCGTTTCAGATTTTACAGATGCAACATCAAAGAAGAAAGGAAGGTGTAGACTAACAGCTGCCGGCAAAATAATTGTGAAATTCCTGGAAGCTGAGAAACGCCCCTTAATGGACCTACATCCGCTTGACGAAAATGATCTTGATGTTAATTTAATAATGCGGATGTCGCGGTTATAAACAAAAAGACACAAAAACGATATGCTTTAACCCACTGATAACGGAGAGTCCGGCCATAAGGTGTGCAGCTGTTTGGTGCTTTCAAAAGAGGCGAAACGTGCGGGTAAGCCTAGAGTCTCAGGGATGTTGCAGAGGCCGAATGACGCGTGTAAAACATCCGTGGTATGTACTTTGAAGAATGCGTGAAGTAAGAATTTCTCCTTAACGACGTGCGACTCGAAAGGCACTGCGAAATAACGTAACACAGCCATTTTTTTCAGGAGACCTCTCTAATGTTAATGGGCATATTTAGGCCAAGTTAACAATTCTGTCGCACCTGTTAGGATGCACAGCCGGTCAACAGAGATCACATCGTCGGCGTCATTATCGTGATCATCCCAGTTAAGTCCACTACAGGACAAATGCCTCTCGCGGTGATACTTAATTACCTTCTCCTTTCTGCGAGGTGCGAAAACTCTATCCTAGCGAATTTCTTGTCCTCATTAATCCACCTGATTATCAGGGATAAAGGTTCCCTCCCATTGGTATCGATCCTCTCGTTGTGACAGTATAGATAGTAGTGACCTCATAATAACATGGTGTGTGTTGCCAAAGTCCGTTTTTTGCTCTTAATTTCAGTTAGGATATCAAAAAATTGAGTTCGTTCTCTCACCAATGCTGCTCTCTTTATGCCTCGGTCGAATTTCGATGGAGGCGAAATTCTAGAGGCCCGTGTACTGTGCGATGTCAGTGCACGTTAAAGAACCCCAGGTGCTAGAAATTTCCGGAGCCCTTCACTAAGGCGTCTCTCATAGCTGGAGTCGCTTTAAGATGTTACACCCCTATAAACTAAACTAAACTTAAAGATGCATTTATCGTTTTCAGTTACGCCACTCGTTGCCCCGTTCTTACCCTGATATTTCAAGCTTTTTCTCACGGTCAGTGTTAAGTTCCCATTGGTAAGAAATGACAGAATTCAGAGATTGAGAGAATTGAGAGAATCCAGTGGTCGTGCACCTCTCTGTTGAGGGATATACGATATTTATCATCAGCCTTTACATGAGAAAGCAGGAGCAATATCCGATTGCTCGCTGATTTACCTTAGAACCCGACTTTGCCACTTTAATGTTTCCACTATTTAAACCTCTTCATTCAGCATTGGTTCAACCAGTCATTGCTGGCTCGTTGCATATCAACAGGTGATGCTCGAAAAGAGGCATGATAAAGGAAACTCGGGTTTTTGCTATCCGGCCTGCCGTCTCGTGACTGATTATCGCACTGTTTTTTTTGCTTCATCAGTATTTGCTGCTTTCAGCAATTTTATGAGGAAACAGCGATGCATACCAAATTATTTTTAAAAGGTTCTGATTTCACTTGTTTTAATACTTTGCATTTCTTTTTTATTTCTTCCTTTACTCTTTTTTTCTCACAATGTCAAATCTGTCTTCTTCAACTACAACTCCTTTTACTAATTTCTTCACTGAAGCGTCCAGTAACGCCTTTTGTCGGTACATTCCATGCTCGCGATACAAGAGGGGGACCAACAGAAAGAAACAAGAAGTGCGCTCGGGCACGCGAGAACCGGAGAAGTAGCCATCTATAGCGGACGTCAGTGGACACGTTTTTTCCGCGCGCATCTATAATTGTGGGCTTGCACATCGAGATTCAAATTAGGTGCGAGGAATGGCAGGTCTGTGGTTGCGGTAATAATAGCGTCTTAGAAAACTGAGGTCTGCCTCCACCGCAGGTAAAACTCTTTGCTGCGAGAGTGTTGTGTCTCTGAAGCGATGTCTGAGGGAGCCAAATGCGCCAAGGCTGCAGCACACCGCGATGATGTCGGCGAAGAACGTCGCCTTTTTGGTCGGTTTTGCTTGTAACATGCCCGCCTTGCAAGGCACGTGGTGTGTTCCTGTTTACAGCTGGCCGCGGCCCTGCACACCACGCAAGGCTCGACCGAGCTTCGTGCAGGTGTAGACCGTGCAACAGCTGCGGTCAGCCCTTTTGGCTGAGCACACCGGTTGCAGGATCGACTTGGCTGACAGGGTCTCCTGCTGCAGCTTTTAACCCATATAGGTATATATGCCGCCATGAATCACTGTAGAAGTGTGCAGCAGATCAAAGGACCCAGTCTAGTCTGCACTGCGTCAATCCTCGCAAGTGTAGGAAGGGGCCACGTTGATCAAAGCCTTAACAGCGCAAAACAATGGTCAGAGCATCAAAGGAGAGAAGCCAGACACTAGTGCAAACAAACCTGCTGATAGGACTTTTCTGCATATGGCCAGCTGGTGCGCGCCATGCCTGTTCGCTCAGCTGGGACACTACCTTTGGCTGCTGCACGTCACCTGCGTGCACCTGCTTTATAGGAGGTGATCATGCGAGTGGGAGGTACGTCACCAGAACTTGAGAAGCTGCCCACGATGTCAGAAGTGCAGGCTGCACTGAGCGTTTCCCAAATAGTGTATATGTATAGGACGAGCGACTCGCACACTCGCACAACTTTTCCCGGCTCTTGCACGTATAGGCTCATGCAGCGGCTTCACGACGAGGTGGCGAGAGCCGTTCTTTCAAGAGCGCCCAAAGGATAAACACTTGCGATATACGGTCTTCACAAAAAATTTTAAAAAAACGCGACAGTTTACGTATAACACATTTTTTGCGAGAAAGCTTGTCTCAGTTTTTTTTTTTCATCCCGCACTTCCAAAACCAAACGCTGCATAATCAGATACGTCGAAATCGACGCGTGGGTCTAAAAGAATGAATAAATTACCAAGTTGCGTTGAACCGTCAAATTCTCCTTCACCAGCTAATATTTATCCCGCTGAAGTCCGTGATATAACAGTCTAAATGGGGCTATAAACAAAATGCGGGTCGTCTTAGCGTTCTGGAAGGCAGGGGCATAAGATCAAATTAAATGAGCTTCGATTCTCACATTTACAGACAATGGGTCCACAGCAATGGGCATGAACTACCGGCAGCATCATTGAAAAAAGAAAGAAAATATCTGCGTATTTAGTTAACCACTTCCGCTCTCAGGAATGATACTGAGGTCGAGGAATTTCTCCACACGCCAGGACCTAAAAATCAAACTAAGATTGAAACCAGTTTTATAGTCTTTCATCTTCGCTCAGTAACACGCAAAGAAACCCTGATATTTGGAGCAGCTCTTCAGTTGTGAGGTACATTCCACTATTGTAATCTAAGCACTCAATAAAATAACAAAAATCGTTTCTAAAACTTAGAGAACAACGCAGCAAGCAACGAAAAAAAAAAAAACTCGAGGGCCTTTTTAGCCACGTCTCTAAAAATATCGGCAGACGATTACGATAGTCGCTAATGCGAAATTTGAGCGCAGCTCTTCACACGCCACCTGCCAACGCTGGCAGGTGCCGTGTTAGGCTCCTAGCCGCCCTCGGGGGTCTTCCCGTGTGGAGCCACCTTCCCGTTGTCCATTCCTCTGCTCTCGCCGTGGCAGGTGGCGTTTCACTCTGCTGCTATACCTGCCACAGTTGTCAGGTGGCGTGTTACGCCGGCTGCTCCGACAACGCCGACGACTACGACGCGGACGCCAGCAACAGGCGGATAAGAGCAGCGTTTAAAAATAAAACACGATAGTATTTAGGATGAATGCCATGCCCCCGCATAGCGCGCTATAAAAGCGTGGTGTGGAGCATCTGCTCCTCGCGATTCGCTGCTCCAGCGCGGACGCGGCATAGAATGTCACGAGGTACGTGCAGGACGCAGTGTGCTCCCCTCAGGCGCGTGGTTTTCGAGTGACGCGAAAAATGGCCAAGGTTTGTAAAGCTACAGAGGCAAGTAAATACGTTTTCGAAGTTCCCAGTACTGATGTGGGTATTACACATAGCCGGCTTCAATTGGTTAATTACAATCAGACACCTTAAATAGTTAACTGTTACCAACCGGCAATTTAACGCCTAGAATTCTTTTAAACAGTGTCTGCTTTCTGACGTCCGCTAACACCGATATTACCATATATGCTGCGAAAAACTTCTGGTTTATGAGGTTTTAACGACCCAAAGCGACTCAGGCTATGAGGGACGCCGTAGTGAAGGGCTCCGGAAATTTCGACCACCTGGGGTTCTGACATCGCACAGTACACAGGCCATTAGAATTTCGCCTCCATCAAAATTCAACCGCCGCGGCCGGGATCGAACCCGCGCCTTTTGGGCGAGCAGCCAAGCGCCATAACCACTCAGCAACTTCTCTTTACCACAAAACTCTTCTCTTTCTTGAAAATTTGTGGCGGGTTTCCCTGAAACACCCATACATAGTGTCTATATAATAGCCCTTTCCTCTCTTCTCGGACCAGTTTACAACTAACAGAATGACTGGGTTATGTTTAGTGCTGAGTGGCGTTGGGTTATTGTGAATGATATTAAATCAATGCAGCGGCTAATTGTTGTTAGGCTCCAATATATTGGTATTTTTTTTCTTTTGTGCTCATTGGTGATTGCTGCGTGGGAAGAACAACAGCAGCAACAGACAACAAAGAAGCGCAGTGGTGCACGCGAGAGGCGAAGCAGCAGCCATCGAATGCGGACGCGTGCCGACACGTCTTGCACCGCTGCGCTTCCATCAGAGGACCTGCGAAGCTCCAAGCCGACACGAGTGCAGGTGAGGGGAAGCCGCTGCCGTCTAGACGTATAGGAGCCGTCTTTCGAGGCCGCATAACTCGCCTGAATGTTCTCTCGCTTCTCACGAGCCCCGGCCCCGCTTCCTATTTGAACTGGGATCCCTAACTGCGCAGGATGCTCAGCGTGTGTGTGTGTCCGCGTTGCGTTGGCCATCATTAACGTAGGCGTCTATCACCGCCGCAGGTAACGTTCACGGCCGGGCAACTACTGTGCAACCTCCGGCTGCACAAAATACGCAAGAGCGTGCAGCGCGCAGCGCCGATGGTGGGCAACGACGTCGCCCGTTCGCCCTTCGAGTTCCTCAGCCTTGTTCCTCTGTGGCCCAAGCAGCCCGTGTACAGCGCAGATGTTCCCGATATCGCCGTTTTCGTATGCGCAGCCGGAGTGACCGCCTGCTTCACACGCCAGGCCTGCCTCGGGTCCCCCATGTGTACGCCGCTGATTGGCTCAATGTTATGCCCATGCAAGCGCAAGCTGTGCGAGCTCCTGTGCGGCTGGCTGGACACCATCTGTGATACGCTCTCGCCTTTGGACTTTGGCGTATTCTGCCTGTCTTTCCAGTTTTCCCTCATGGTTGCCCAGTGTGCCTGCAAAGCGGTGCTCCTGTACTTGGAGTGGTTTATCGTGGCCTCCTTCCTCGTGCCATCGCTCTGCTGGACCCACCACTTCTTGTTCGCCACGGTCACTGGGAAAAAGCCAGCAGCCAGTCACCAAGGCAGCAGCAAGACCAAGAAGAATGGCACAGGAGCGCAGCTGCTGAAATGAGCCGGCAGTAGCACAAGGCCACTCGGGTGACTAACTGAAGGCTCCGCAGCGGCGCTACATCTGGCTACTGCACCACACCTACGTGCCCCTGCTGTACAGTGCGGTCTAGCGAGTGGAACGCCACCTGAACCTGCGGAGCTGCAGCCCATGCGAGTAGCGCTATCTGTGCAGGACATTGCGCAACTGATGCGAACAGCGCAGCTCTCGCCTTTTCCTGGCTCCCGAGCATGGACTATGGTGGACTGGTGACGTAATGCCACATAATTCGACGCACGTTCCGCTGACCCTGGTTTCCAAGAGAAGCCTGGACTTGTTGATAGACCGCGACAAAGGCTTGTTTATTGCTCACGCACAATCGCAGTTCATACATCCTTATTTTAACTTAATTTTCTCTTTTTCGTGTTCTACTTTGCTTTATTGTGTGCCACATGACGCCTTGTGGTGGTGCCTAATGAAGTAGTTATATTCGAACTCTTCCTCTCTGTTGGATCGCCGTGTTCTAAACACCATTCATCCACGAGTGATATTCACACACAAATGTCGCAAGTGAATCTGTTTTTAGACCATATATTTGCCCGTAACATTGCTTCAACTTTCTTACACTCATTCTGGTTGGCTTGGTGAATGCGTTAGAAGTTTGCCAATTCTGCGGAATATATATAAAAAAGGTGTCATGCAGTCATGCTAACGTGCTCACATACGTACAGGCTGGCAGATAGAGATTGTCAGACGGATAAACGCTATCTGAAGACGCAACCAAGCGAAGTGTATCGCCCCATAAGTTCCCTCTCACAAACTGTCATATTACCGGAAAACATCATCTTCACGCACACCATCGCTTCGGCGGCCGTACGGAAAGCTGCAATTCAAACGATGCGATCATGAAGAAGCTTTTAAACATCAGCGCGAGCGGGAAATAGTCGCTGCGTTCTTGATTCATCAACAGCAAGTCAAGTGCGTGACCAAACCATCTCTTGCGCTCACTCAAAAAGAAATTGACTACCTCGGCGGCTGAGTGCCTAGTGCTTGTTTTACCTCTTTCCTTCTTTCTTTTTGTTGACGTATTCAATCGACGATGCAATGCTACGTGTTGATTGTGCTTAGGTTCTATTTATTGCGCCATCACAGCAATAAAATCAACAGTCGTAAGTCAGAGCCTGTGTCTGTCCGCTCCTTTAGTCCTATCTTTGTTTGCTCTGTACCTTTTCCTCCGAAATGTACCGACTAGCCCTGACAAGTACCCTTTTGCAATATGGGATGACTGTACAGCTCCGGTTAAGTGCCCGTCACAGCAATCGCGAGAGTTAGGCACAAGCAGCAAACGAGTGTCACTGCTTGCTATCATCACAGAGAGGACTTTGCTGGGCGAGCCACTAAACGAAAAATGATAATAGACAAAGCAATGTCAGAAACAAGATGCTTGTTTACACTTGTGTAACAGGAGAAAAACTCTAGCGTGCCACTTTCACCGCAGATCTGAAGGCAAGCCTTCTATTAACTAGCACAGAACTAGAAAAAAAATCTGGGCAGTACACTTTGCCGAGTCCGGGTGTAACTGCTATACTGACATTCTATGCGCATGTAGTGCCTAAAAGTTCAAGTCTGAAAAGATTGCACACATTGCTCTTTTCAAGTAATGTGTCTTGACTTCAAGTTTCTCAGTTTTCGCATCGCATGTACAGCACTGAGATTACAGTGATGTTGTGCATGTTAAATGTTCTGAACGAATAAGTAGCCACAACTGAGATCACTGGTCTAATAAGTGACCGTCACTGCCTGGTCATGGACAGAAGCGAATTCAAGTGAGCACATATCTGAACGTAGTGAAACCCTACCAAATTTTCACAGGTTCATGGCACATTACTTTTGAGTGTAACAACTTTAAATTCTAAGCTAAGCAAAGGTTACTATCGCCCCTAATCACAGGTATGAGGGTTTTACAGCTAATCTACAAATCGCAAGATTTCTTTGGCGTCACCGGCTGGAGAGGCTCCTTCGAAGGGCATTTTCCTCTTCGTTCTCGAGTTGTATCCCACTATAATATCATAGAAGTGAAGGACGCAGGACTAATGGCCAGGTGACTAACTTTTAGCTACTTCCGCATTACTCGGTCAGGTGATTACACAATTTCATACCTGAAATGTGTATTTCTTGTGAGCGCAAAACGACGTCTGAGCCGGTATAAAACTTAGAAAGCAAGCGCCTGACCAGTTGTACAAAGAATATACGGGTTGCGCCTCTTTCCTCGGCACTCGACGAACGCACTTCGTGGGCGCCGATGGTTCCTCCCACATCGCATTGGGCGTAAGCGTGCTGTCTGTCTCAGCCTTTCAGCTCTGCCTTCACGCTTGTTACACAGCGGCACTCTGACGAGAATTTTGCGATCGGCGCTGCATGTCTGATGGGTCGTTAAAGCATTCACTGGCAAAGACGCTCGAGGTACTATAATCACGTATGTCAGGTGGGCTTTACACATAGCCGAATTATTGTTTTTAATGGAATGCAAAAAAGTTACTTAATGTGGATTACCGCCCGCAACACGATATTGTGAACCTACAGAGAGATTGGTGGTGGTGATGATTTTTTTTTTTTGGCGCAACGGCTTCTGTGGCCAAACAGCGCCATTACACAAGGTTTTTTCTTCTACTGAACGTGGGGTCAAAAACCCATTTCCCAAGCAGTTCACCCTATAGAAGCCGAGCACAATGCAGGAGAAAGCTTGTGCCCTTTGTATCACCGGTGGGTCCCCGGCGGGCACTGGAGGTCGAACCCCGCACCTCCCGCAGGCGAACAGAGAGATTGGATTAGCAAATTTTTGTTACGTTGCACGAAGCTAAGCGGCGCGTATTGCCCGTTTTACGGGTCGTATATTATCTAAGTATGCTGCGTGAGTGCGTAACATGGCGTGCTTTGGTCTGTTGTGTTGCATCGAGCAGAGAATACCACTCTCAGTGCCGGTGCGATTACCCAACTAAGACTGCAGCAATGTTTCAAATTGCAGAATTGTGCCAAAGCAGAACGGAGACTAGCAGAAGGCAGTTTTATCAGCCTAAGCCAGAAAGCGGACATCTAGGCATTGGCTACCGCTGAATTTACTTTGCACTCAGAGAAAAGGTGGTGTCTTTCTTTCCTAAACCCCACCCTCGATGCGCAGAAGATGCAGCCGTTTGAAAGGCACCGCGCGCTGCTGCAGCCACTGATTTGATACTACGCCTACGTTTCAGACTTTACCGATGCAACAGTAAAGAAAAAATTAAAGGTGCTGATGAACAGCTGCAGGTAAAATAATTTTTAAATTTCTGGAAGCTGAGAAACGCTGCTTAATGAACCTACTTCCAGTCGGCGAAATATTCTTGATGTTTGTTGTGTCGTGATCGATCGGACCAGACCGCGGCGGCTTAGTTTTTATGGAGGCAAAACGCTAAGGCGCCCGTGTGCTGTGCGATGCCAGTGTGCGTTAAAAATCCCCAGGTGTTCGAAATTATTCGGGAGCCCTCCACAACGGCACTTCTTTCTTCCTTTATTCTTTCACTCCCTCCTTTATCCCTTCCCTTAAGGCGCGGTCCAGGTGTCCAACGATATATGAGACAGATACTGCGCTTTTTCCTTCACCAAAAACAAATTATTATTATTATTATTATTATTATTATTATTATTATTATTATTATTATTATTATTATTATTATTATTATTATTATTATTATTATTATTATTATTATTATTATTATTATTATTATTATTATTATTATTATTATTATTATTATTATTATTATTATTATTATTATTATTATTATTATTATTATTGTGCGGATGTCGCGGTTATAAACAAAAAGCGACACAAACGCGGTGCTTTAATGCACTGACTATGTATAGTCTGGCCATAAGGTACGCAGCTATTTGGCGCGGTCTGCCTAGAGTTTAGTTTGATAGTCGTTGCAGAGGCCGGACGACGCGTGTAAAACATACGTGCTATATACTTTGATGAATGCGTGCAGTACGAATTTCTCCTTAACGACGTGCGACTCGAAAGGCTCTGCGAATAACGTAACAAGACAATTTTCTCACGAAACATCCCCAAACTTAATGGTAACATTTAGACTGAGTTACCAATTCTGTCGTACCTGTTAGAATGCACAGCCGGTCAGCAGAGATCTCATCGTCGACGTCATTACCACGATCATCCGAGATAAGTCCACGAGAGGACAAATGACTCTCGCGGTGGTATTGAATTACCTCCTGCTTTCTGCGAGGTGCAAAAACTCTAACTGAGCGAACTTCTCGGCCTCATTAATCCACCTGACCATCATCATCATCATCATGATCTGTCTGATTAAACCCACTGTTGTTCAAAGGCCTCTCCCATGTCTCTCCAATTAACCATCTCCTTTGCCTGCATACTTCTTAATCTCATCCGCCCATGTAACCTTCTGCCGCCCCCTGCTATGCTTACTTTCTCTTAGAATCCACTCCGTTACCCTTAAAGACCAGCGGTTATCTTGCCTTCGCATTACATGCCCTGCCCAAGCCCATTTGCAAATCATGATCAATGAGTTAGACAGGCAGAGCAGAACGCTGGGTCTCAAAATAAAAGTACAGAAAACCAAAGTAATGTTCAATAGTCTAGCAAGGGAACAGCAGTTCATAATTGGCAGCGACAAGCTAGAAGTGATAAAGGAATCCACCTGATTATCAGCCACCAGCGATAAAGGTTCCCTCGCATTGGCATCGACACTCTCACTGTGACAGTATAGCCAGCAGTGACCTGATAATAACATGGTGTGCCTTACCAAAGTCCATTTTTTTAAGCGAAAGCTTTACTGGCCGCGAACTTGCGATTTCGCTATGGCGGTGCTCCGAGAAGGCACATGACGTCACAACACGGGCCTCGCCGCTGGTATTTTTGTCTCTCTCGCTCCCTAGTCACTACTGCGCATGCCCCACTAGTAGCACCGAGCCACAGATGTTCCGCCGCTGCGCAGCGCCCGCGCCTTTCCTCAAAATCTAACTTTCAAGTTTCAGTTTTCTCTTTATTCTTTCCCTCCCTCCTTTATCCCTTCCTTTACGGCGCGGTTCGCGTGTCCACCCAGATATGTGAGACGGTTACTGTGAAATTTCCTTTCCTCAAAAAGCAAACAAAACAAGTTAGCCGACGGCGTTCATAGAGTTCACTGGCGTTGACAACTTTGCAAAGGCCGTTAATTTTCAAGAAGGGACAGGCGCACAACCGGCTCCATGGGTCAGTGGAGACCTCAATCTCGCTTTCATGTACGTGGCGTTGGTGTCCAACTGCAAAAGCCTGCTTTGATTGCGTTCCGCACGCTGGATAGGCAGCGCGCCCTCCCTGCCACCCTGGGAGGTGGCATGCAGTTAATGGTGGATCGCCAGAGATTGATCACCAAATGAACGCTACGGCCTAGCTATTGCTGCAGTGCTGCATGTAAGCCACAACGCTGTCAGCGCTAGTGCATTCAGGCCACATCTCTCGCTCACCACCGCCACACGTATCAAAGCACGAATGAGGTGTACGCTTATCCAGAGAGCCAGTTATGCGCCCTTCCTTTCCTCAAAGCCATCGCCGTCTAGAACGTTGTCGACGCCAATGAACACAGTGAACGCCGACATCTTTCGCTTTGTATATCCTGGATTAGCTGAGCCAATCCACATTAATTCTTGCTCTTAATTTCAGCTACGATGTCAAAAACTTGAGTTCGTTCGCTCACCAATGCTGCTCTCTTTCTGCCTCTTAAAGATGCATTTATCGTCTTCATTTCCGCCACTCATTGCCCCGTTCTTCCCTGATATTTCAAGCTTTTTCGTACTGTCAGTGTTAAGTTCCCATTGGTAAGAAATGACAGAATGCAGTGGTCGTGCACCTCTCTCTTGAGGGATATACGGTATAACCTGAGACTCTACATGACAAAGCCGGAGCAATCTCCGATTCCTCGCTGATTTAGATTAGAACCACCAGACGTTTCCTATTTAATGTTTCAACTATTTAAACCTCTTCATTCAGCATTGGTTCAACCAGTCATTGCTGGCCCGTTACAGATCAAAAGGTGATGCACGAAAAGAGGCATGATAAAGGAAACCCGGGTTTCTGCCATCCGGCCTGCCGTCTCGTGACTAATTTTAGCGCTGTTTTTTTTTCATCAGTATTTGCTGCTTTCAGAAAATTTATGAGGAAACAGCGATGCACACCAATTTATTTTTACAAGGTTTTGATTTCACTTGTTTTACTACATTGCATTTATTTTTTATTTCTTCCTTTATTTCGCTTTCCTCTCAGTGACAAAGCTGTCTTCTTCAACTACAACTCCTTTTCCTTATTTCACCATTGAAGCGTCCAGTAACGCCTTTTGTCGGTGCATTCCATGCTCGCGATACAAGAGCGGGACCAACAGAAAGAAACAAGAAGTGTGCTCGTGCACGCGACAACCGGAGAAGTAGCCATCTATAGCGGACATCGGTGGACACGTTTTTAACGCGAGCATCTAAAACTGTGTGCTTGCCCAGCGAGATTCAAGCGCGCAAAAAAAATTAGGCGCGAAGAATGGCAGGCCTGTGGTTGCGGCATTAATAGCGTCTTAAAAACTGAGGTCTACCTCCGCCGCAGGTAAAACTCTTGGCTGAGCGGGTGTTGTATCTGCGGGTGTTGTGCATGTGCAAGGGATGACTGAGGGCGCACATGCGCCCAGGCTGCAGCACAGCGCGATGATGTCGGCAAAGAATGTCGCCCGTTCGCCCTTCGGCCTGTTCAGCCTCGTGCCGATGAATCACGAGAAGGCACTCAAGCCGACCGTGTGCAACGCAGCTGCGCTGGTGCTCGCCGCCTTCCCAAGCGGGGCCACAGAGTGTCCGCCTACTTCATGCTTAAGCACTTCCGCCAACCTGTGCTGTGGGCGCCGCTCTTCGGCTCAGTGTAGGACCCCACCAAATACTCGTCATGCGTTCTCCCGAAAATATGCGCGAAACCGTCTTAATGCCGCTCACTTCGATATCTTCTGCTCGGCGTTTCAGGCGCTCGGCGGGAGGGCAGTCCAGCACGTCTGCAACACGGTGCTGCAGTGCTTCTGGTGGCTGAATACTGCGAGAACCGCTTCCAACCCGTCAGTGTCGTAAGGGTCCCTTGCACACTGCGGAGTGCCGTGCAGGTCTGATACAACCCTGTGCGGAAGACGTTGGAGATCTCCGCAGACAGGGTGGTGGATACTTATGTCCGCATATATCATAAGTTATATCCCTGTCACTTAACGCAAACGCAGTGTTGGCTTCTGCCGACCTTTACTTTGCATACCGAGAAACCGCTGTGGCTATTGTTCTTTTCAGGGTTTCAATAAATGCGCGAAGCTCTCAGGATGCTATTGTTTGAAGGCGCGCCGTGTTCTGCTGCAGCGACTTACACGAGAGCGAGATTTCTGATTTTGCAAACTTATAAAAAAAAATACGTTCGGTCATCCGCCGGTACATTAATTTGAAGACCTTTTGAAATGAAGAAAATCCAATTTCTGAGCTGTTTTGCACAAGACGAAAACCACGTGTTACAAGTATTTCTCGTCCGAATATCATGCTTTTTTAACAACGACAAGAGCGGACTGCTCATGCGCGCTTATGTCTAAATGTCTGGCCTAAAGGCGCGCAACTGTACGGCGCATATTTACGAGAAACAACGTGCGCATGAGCGTAATACTGAAGAAATACTGCATAGGCCACCCAAACGAAGTAAGCCTGTTTGCCAGTATCAATCAATGCATGCAGCTCGAATTCTGCAGCCGCCCGACGCGCGATTCGAAAGGAAAGCAGAAAAAGTTGCAAAACTCGGAGGTCCTCAGCGAGAAAAATGGTCTTCAAAGGACGGAAAAGTTACTTTAAGGCGGAGCCTCTCAGTTGCACCAAAGGTGACGAAATTCTTCTTAGAACTACTTCTTATTGCGAAGTATAAGGGAAAATAAACGAGGAAGTGAGAAGACGGGTTGGTAAAAGCCATCGAAAGAAGCACAAAGCCGTCCGGCCGCTAACTAAGGAAGATATAGTATGCAGGAAAGGAGGCACAGAGAAAACGCAAAGGAAAAGAAGCAGTGAAAAGGAAATGCATCGAGACAAAATACATGTGCTGCCGGAAAGCTCGCAGGCAAAGCAACCTTTCCACTGCACGTATCTAGACGAAAAAGCCCAAATTTGTTGGGCCACCGCGCCGAGCGTAACAGCGTTTTCGAAATTCTGAAAACTGATATGGATATTACTTACGGTGGGCTAGACGCCCCTCAATAATTAAGGCGCATAACAGTAACAGTTAGGAAGGTAGCTATTCAATACTAGTTAACCAGCCTGCTAGTTAGCACGCCTTAGCTTCATTCTGAAGTACTACACCGCTGACAATGCTATGTCGAAAAAATGGATTGCGTTTTTATGGAGGAAAAACGCTAGAGCGCCCGTGTGCTGTGCGATGTCAGTGCACGTTAAAGATCCCCAGGTGGTCGAAATTATTCCGGAGCCCTCCACTACGGCACCTCCTTCCTCTCTTCTTTCACTCCCTTCCATATCCCTTCCCTTACGGCGCGGTTCAGGTGTCCAACGATATATGATACAGATACTGCGCCATTTCCTTTCCCAAAAAACCAATTATTATTATTATTAAACTATTAGGTGACGCACCCTGTATAAGTTCAATTGAGCCCATTGCGCTTTATCTCGACGAGACACACGGACGCTGGCAAAAAAATAAAGAAATAAACGTTATATATCGGACAATGTTCAAAGAGCAGAGTAGGCGACACTTTCGCAAAAGCGCGGTGGACTGCCGCCAATCGGGAGCCGAAAAATCCTGCGCCTGAGGATTGCATAGTGCTCCTCGACTGGAACATCGTTTATTTTTATATGACGTAGCCGACCCGCCACATCGCAAGGCCTTAGCATGCGGGGCAGGGCACGGCCGTGAAACTGACGTGGACGTGACCCACCAGTAAAACACATTGTTCAGTGTGCCACCTGTGGGCATAGCAGGAGATAAGATGCCGGGCGTGGTGGAGGGACCACCAAACTTCAGTGTATGAGGCATTGACAGGACTAACAGAGGCTAGGCGGCCAGCTTTCTCATTAACTCCGATGAAAACACGTGAAGGTTTCCACTGATTGACCAATGCTTACTCGAGGACGTTGATTTCAATGACAGAGGCGGAAATGCTGCACACTATATTTAAATATGCGCGTACCGCGCTTCCAACGGACGATAGAGAGCAGTAGAGGACTCCCAGGAACTGATCCCGACAGATCCTCGAGAACATATTTGAGGGCATGCGATATCTGCGCAAACACCGCTGTTGCAATAGGGACAATATATTCACTATATAGAGATAATATAAAGAATTTATTCGCACGTGAAGTATGAACACTCTTCCATTTTCAGGAATCTGATGAGGACGGTGATGATCAGGCAGGCCAACCACCAGCTTCCGTGAATGCTTCCGCCGCGATTAGTTACATCGCGTCCTTAAAGGGGCCATGGCATGGTCGTTCTTCATATTGCAGTTTTGGGCTTCAGTAACTAATGCAAGAGCTTATGATTCAATTTAAGAAATTTGGTTGCCCTGGACGCGCTGCATATTCCAAAAAATGCGGTCGAAATTGAGACCGGGAAACTCCTCCATGGAGGAAAAAAAAAAAAAACAGGAGGGAGCGCGACGTCAAGCGCCCAGCCTTCGCAAGCCAAGGGCTTGCGAAGTCGCTCCCTCCCCCGTTTTTTCGCTCTCCCAGTCAGTCCTTAGTATTTTGGTGCTGGTATGTTTTAGTGCGCGCGTCTGCGCGGCCCGTGGCGTCTACAGCAAGGGGGTTGATCTAGTCAGTTTGCCACGCTAGTCGCACATGCGCGCGCACAGCGGCGCTAGATATCACCGCACGCTATCACGTGGAGTGGTCACGGAGGACCGATTCTCTTCTTTTTAATGCATTTTTACTTTTTACGACTAGGCTTCAAGTCTCTCGCGGATGCTCCCTCCTCAGTTTTTTTTTTCCTCCATGGACTCCTCCCAAGGGCAGCGACCGTCATATTGAATGCTCTAACCACTCAGCCACCGCGGCGGCCAGAACCGTTATCTCTGGTGGCTGATGATCAGGTGGATTTATGAGGCCCCGAAATTCGCTAGGATAGTGTTTTTGCGCCTCGCAGAATACAGAAGGTAATTAAAAATGACCGCGAGAGGCATTTGTCCTCTGGTAGATTTAATTCGGCTGATTGTGATAATGACGCCGACGATGAGATCTGTGTTGACTGGCTGTGCATTCTAACAAGTGCGACAAAATTGGTAACTCAGTCTAAATGTGACCATTAAGGTTAGAAAGGTTTCCTGAAAAAAAATTGTCGTGCTACGTTATTTCGCCGTGCCTTTCGAGTCGCACTTCGTTAAGGAGAAATTCGTACAGCACGCTTTCTTAAAAGTATATAGCACGGATGTTTTAAACGCGTCGTCCGGCCTCTGCAACATCCCTGAAATTAAACTCTAGGCTTACCCGCACGTTTCGCCTCTTTTGAAAGCACTAAATAGCTGCGTACCTTATGGCCGGACTCTCCGTTATCAGTGGGTTAAAGCATATCGTTATTGTCTTTTTGTTTATAACCCCGACATCCGCAACAATTAACATCAAGAACATTTTCGCCAAGCGCAAGTAGGTCCATTAAGGGGCGTTTCTCAGCTTCCAGGAATTTCAATATTATTTTACCAGCAGCGGTTAGTCTACACCTTTCTTTTTTCTTTGCTGTTGCATCTGTAAAATCTGGAATGTAGGCGTAGTATAAAATCAGTCACTGCAGCAGTGCGCGGTGCCTTTCAGACGGTTGCATCTTCTGCGCATCGAACGTGGGGTCTAGAAAAAAAAAAGACCACCTTTTCTCTGAGTGCAAATCCAGCGCTAGCCAACGCCTAGATGTCCGCTTTATGGCGTAGGCTGATAAAACTGCCTTCTGGTAGTCTCCGTTCTGCTTCGGCCCAATTCTGCAATTTGAGGCATTGCTGCAGTCTTAGTTGCGTAATGCCATCGGCACTGAGAGTGGTATAGCCTGCTCTACACTACACAAGAGAGAAAAATACGCTATGTCCGCATTGCGTAAAACGGGTGATACGTGTCGCTTAGGTTGTTGCAAAGTAGCAAAAATTTGCTAATCCAGTCTCTCTCTAGGTTTACAATGAAGTTTTGCGGGCGGTAATACACATTAAGTAACTTATTTTGCATTCCATTAAGAGCCATAATTCGACTTTGTATAAAGCCCACCTAACATACGTGATTCTAGGAAGTGGAACGTCTTTGCCAGTGCGTGCTTTAAGGAGGCATCAGACATGCAGCTGCGGGCGCAAATTTCTCGTCTCAGCGCCGCTGGGTAACAAGCGTGAAGGCAGAGCTGAAAGGCTGAGACGGACAGCACGCAGTGCGTTCGACGAGTGCCGAGAAAAGTGGCGCAACCCGTATATTCCTTCTACAACTGGTCAAGCGCTTGTTTGCTAAGTTTTATAGCGGCTCAGACGTCGTTTTGCGCTCACAAGAAATACACATTTCAGGTATGAAATTCTGTAACCACCTGACCAAGTAATGCGCAAGTAGCAAACCGTTCGTAACCTGGCCTTTAGTTCTGCGTCCTTCACTTCTATGATATTACAATGGGATACACCTCGAGAACGAAGAGGAAAATGCCCTTCGAAGGAGCCTCTCCAGCCAATGACGTCAAGAGTCTTATCAGTTATAGATCAGCTGTAAAACCCTGATAGTCAACTTTGCTTAACTTAGACTTTAAAGTTCCTATACTTAAAGTATTGTGCCATGAACCTGTGAATTTGGTAGGTTTTCACTACGTTCAGATATGTGCTCACGTGACTTTTCTTCTTTCCATGACCAGATAGTGACGGTCAGTTATTAGACCGGGGATCTGATTTGTGACAACTCATTGGTTCGGAGCATATAACAAGCACTACATCACTGTAATCTCAGTGCTGTACATCTTATGCGAACATTGAGAAACCTGAAGTTAAGACACAGTACATAAAAATTGCAAAGTGTGCAATGTTTTCAGACTTCAACTTCGAGGCACAACATGAGCAGAGAATGTCAGTATAGCAGTTACACCCGGACGCGGCAAAGTGCACTGCAATGATATTTTGTCTAGTTAGTTCTGTGCCTGTTTTTAGAAGAATTTATTTCTGATCTGCGTTAAGAGTGGCACGCTAGAGTTTCTCTCTTGTTACTCAATTGTAGCCAAGCATCTTGTTTCGGATATTGCTTTGTCTATTAGCATTCTTCGTTTAGTGGTAGCACAGCAAACTCGTGTCTGTAGTGACGGCAAGCAGTGCCCCTCGTTTGCTGCTTGTGCTTTACTCTCGCGATTGGTGTGATGTTCATTTAACCGGAGCTGTGCAGTCATCACGTATTGCGAAAGGGTACTTGTCAGCGCTAGTCGGTACATTACGCAGGAAACGGTGCAGCGTAAAAAAGACAGGACTAAAGCCGCGGACAGGCAAAGGCGCTTACTTATGACTGATGATTTTATTGCTATGATGGCGTAATATATTGGAGAACCTAAGCACAATCAACACGTGGCATTGCATCGCTGATTGAGTACGTCAACAAAAGGAAGGAAGGAAAAGGTAAAACCAGCACTTGTCACTCTGCCACTTAGATAGTCAATTGTTTTTTTGAATGAGTGCAAGAGATGGTTTGCTCAAGCACTTGTCTTGCTTTTGATGATCAGGGACGCTTCGACTAATTCCCGCGTGCGCTGATCTTTATGCTTGTACAAAATGGTTCTCCTGCTGAAAGCTGTGGTGGATTTGCACTCAAGCCAATGTAAAGCAGAATTGGTTTTTTTTTTTGGGGGGGGGGGGGGGGGGTTGCCACAAAATGTGGCACTGTCCCCTTTGACTGCAGATTTAATTTTTTTCTTTGCTGTCCCGTCTTTTCTTTCTCCTTGTCTTGAATAACGCTGTGTTGTGTTCCTTGCTGTCATGAATTACTAACTAGCCCTATCGGCTAAGCGCGCGAGTTACATTTCTTGTTCCTCGGTACCTTTTATGTGTTCGTCCGATCATCCTTCAAGACTCGTTGCCCTCCTGGCTTCTGCTCTTTGCAGCGCGCGTTCTCTGGCTTAGTGCATCCGCCTGAAGTTGCTTCCTGGCGGGATAAAGGCCTTCCTATGGTGTTCTCAATCGTCGCTTCACCATAGCACAAAAATCATGAGGACCCTCATCTCCAAGTGGCAGCGCCAAGCACGTTTCAGCAGTGAAGCTCTGTACATGCAGCTTCAGCGCCTCGACAAACTCATGCATGATGTGGCGCGAGCTTTCTGTGCTCGCTGACAGAGCCTCAGAAGACATATTGCAGCATGAGCTCTGCAGTCTGCGTGCCATCACACGTAAACAGCGCTTTAGCATCAGCAACCGGGTGCACACGCTCGGAAATGAGGAGCTACAGGACAAAGTGATTCGCCATCTCAGCTTGGGCCCGAAATTCACTGTGCAAACAACAGATTTATCCCCTTTGACCAGGCTCCACACTCCCCTATGACCTATCCCCTTCGGTCTGCTTGCACGAAATCGCAGGGGGTGAGAGGTGAAAGGAGAATAACCACGGCTTAATGTATCCGGGATTAACCACAGCGTAGTGAAAACTGGTCGACGCCATTATCTGGAGGGTCTCCTTTGAGGCGCGTATGCAACTTCATTATTGAGTTGTATCCTACGATTATATATTAACTTCCTGGAACACTGCATCCTTCTCGCAGCTGGTTGAAGCTTCCTCTGCACGCTGAAGACATGTTTAAACGCTCCTACATGATCGCATGACCACGCTATCGTTTGAATCCCAGCGTTCCGTACGGTCGCAGAAACGCATCCACCAAGGCAACCTGAATGTGCGGGAGACAGCTCAAGCAATGTAACGGGGAATATATGTTCTGAAAAGAAGGTTTACTTGTGAGATTTGTGTGTGACTATCACTCGTTCGTGTATGGTGTTTAGAAAAGGGCGATCCAACAGAGACGAAAAGTTCGAATATACGTACTTCATTAGGCACCACCATAAGGCGTCAAGTGCCACGGAAGAACGCAAAGTAGAACATCAAAAAGAGAAAAATAAGCTAAAATCAGGAGTTAAGTATGAACTGTGATTGTGCGAGCGCAATAAACAAGCGTTTGTCGCTGTCAATCAACAAGTCCTGGTTTCTCTTCGAAACCAGGGACAGCGGAACGTGCGTCGCATTATGGGGCATTACGTCACCAGCCCGCCATAGTCCATGCTCGGGAGCCAGGAAAAGGCGAGAGCTGCGTTGTTCGTACCAGTGTCGCAATGTCCTGCACAAATGGCGCTTCTCGCATTTCCTGCAGCTCCACAGGTTTGGGTGGCCTTCCATACCCTTGACCGCACTGAACAACAGGGGCACGTAGGTGAGGTGCTGTAGCCAAATGTAGCGCCACTGCTGAACCGGCAGGTGGTCACCGGAGTGGCCTTGTGCTGCTGCCGGCTCATTTCAGCAGCTGCGCTCCTGTGCCATTCTTCTTGGACTTGCTGCTGCCTTGGTGACTGGCTGCTGGCTTCTTCCCAGTGACCGTGGCGGATAAGAAGTGGCAGATCCGGCAGAGCGATGGCACGAGGAAGGAGGCCACGATAAACCACTCCAAGTACAGGAGCACCGCTTTGCAGGCACACTCGGCAGCCATGTGTGCAAACTGGAAAGACAGGCAGAAGGCGCCAGATGCCAATGGCGAGAGCGTATCACAGATGGTGCTCAGCCAGCCGCCCAGGAGCTCGCACAGCTTGCGCTTGAATGGGCACAACATTGAGCCAATCAGCGGCGTACACATGGGTGACCCGAGGCAGGCCTGGCGTGTGAAGCAGGCGGTGACTCCGGCAGCGCTTATGAAAACGGCGATATCGGGAACATCTGCGCTGTGCACAAGCTGCTTGGGCCACAGAGGAAAAAGGCTGAGGAACTCGAAGGTCGAACGGGCGACGTCGTTGCCCACCATCGGCGCTGTGCACTGCATGGCCTTGCGCATATTGTGCAGCCGGTGGTTGCACAGTAGTTGCCCGGCCATGAACGTTACCTGCACCGGCGATAGACACCTACGTTAATGATGGCCAACGCATCGCGGGCACACACACACATCCTGCTCAGTTAGGGATCCCAGTGCGCATAGGAAACGGGGCCGGGGCTCGTGAGAAGCGAGGGAACATACAGGCGAGGTAGGCAGCCTCGAAAGACGGCTCGTATACGTCTAGATGGCAGCGGCTTCCACTCACCAGCAAGCGCGTCGGCTTGGAGCCTCGCAGGTCCTCTGATGGAAGCTCAGTGGCGCAAGACGTGTCGGCACGCGTCCGCATTCGGTGGCTGCTGCTTCGCCTCTCGCGTGCACCACTGCTCTTCTTTGTTGTCTGTTGCATCTGGTGTTCTTCCCTCGCAGCAATCAACCATGAGCACAAAAGAAAAATAAATAAAGAAGCAATGTCTAGACGCCTTTCTACAAATACCCACGGCAACGATTAAATATCGCTCGCAATAAACCAGAGCCACTAGCACTAATCATAACCACGTCCCTCTGTAAGTTGCAAACTGGGACAAAAAGAGAAGAAAGTGCTATTATTTAGATTCTATGCATGGGTGTTTCAGGGAAGCCCGTCACGAATTTTAAAAATTTGGGTTTTCAGGTAAAGAGAAGTTTTTCGCAGCGTATATAGTAATGTCAGTGTTACTGGACGTGAGAAAGCAGACACTGGTTTGCTGAATTCTAATCGTCAACTTGCCGGTTGGTAAGAGCTGACTATTATAGGTGCCTGACCGCCATTAGCGACTTGTAGCCGGCTGTGTGTAATAGCCATATCATTTCTTAGGACATCGAGAACGCAATTACTCGCCTCTGAATCGTCATTATGTATAGCGTCATTCGAAAACAGCGCGCCTGCGGGGAGCGCAAAACGACGTCCATCAAATCGGGACACTCCGTCACGCACGTACCACGCGACATTCTATGCCGCGCCCGTGCTGGAGCAGCGAATGCCGGTAAGCGGGAGCTCCACATCGCGCTTTTATTGGATGCTATAAATGCGCCTGTTTTCCTCTCCACGTGGCTGGCCACGCTTCACTCAATGCAGCTGTACTGGAACAAACCGAACATATGCGGACCAACGGAAGGATAAGTTGAAAAAAGCAAAGTTGGCCCTCCGCGACGCACCAAACAAGCAGCAAAATGAGTTGAAAGGGCATCCACGTTCGCTTAGGAGTTTTAGCTTGACCTGTATTGTACACGGATGATGCGGAAGAAGTAACGATTCAAGAGAACGTGTTCGGGCGTTCAGTCGCGAGCGTATTTGACTGTAGCGGTGACAGTTAAATGAATCACGTGGTGAAGCATTGAGCCACTTTGCCACGATGCTGGCATAAAAGCGAAGTCAGCAGCCTCATGGCTCCTCACCAACTGAGGGATCCGCGGCTGGCCGCGGGGGTTATTCCGTCTAACTGATGATCCTGGGTCCAAGACGCATTTGTGCCGTAGTTCTCGCACAGGCCTCCAGCTTCGGACGTTGCATCCTCACTCCTGTTACGTGTTTCGCCAAGCGCACCTGGCATTTGCCGAGAGAGAGCCCGAAGAAAGCTGCTGTTGTAATTTTCTTCGCGTCATGTGACACATATATCAACATGCCGGATCATCCAGGAATCGGAAGGCGAATGGTTGTTAAATAACATGCAGATGCTGTGGAAATAAGACAGCGCATTCCTTATGTAAGGTCAGGCGCAGGATTAAAGGGTCTCTGTGAATTTTTGGTTTTAGTAAAGTAGATTCTCTGGCTCTTTGTCGCTATGCTGATGCTTATCCGGCGGCAAAAGACGCATTCAGTGAGAAAGCCGCATTTAAAACTTTTCTCACCGCTCAATTCAAACGCGTGACCTCAGGACCCAAAGGAATTCAGCTGTCACAGATTCGGGGTGGATGGCGCCGTAGCTTGGCCTTGGGGATCCATGCACGAAAAAAAAATCAGCTGTGATCCAACCCTAGTGTACATAGTAAGACGAGCGAAAGCTCTGTTAAGCATGGTTAGACACGGTTTAGCTTCGATTAAACTTTATTGCATAGGAAGAGGCTGGCTTGCACGGCGACGACACATCGTCGAAGCCCTAGTTCGGTCTCGTTGCTCATCCACGGGCTTCGCGGGGTGGTAAGCAGACGCCACGCGCTTTTATACAGAGAATTGAGCGTCAGTAGATTTCCAGCAGTTGCGCGAATGCCGGCGCCTCCGTATGCGCAGCTGTGGCGAGGCGCGGCGAGTCACGTGATTCGATAGTTGCGAGGCGAGCGAGCGCCGTCGGCTCAACGCGCGCAGCCGTGGTGAGGCATGGCGAGTCACGTTGCATGACGTCAGAGCCAAGTCTCCACTCCTCCTGGTTTGAAGGTGAAATTTCATAGCCACATGACCTTCAGCTTCTTAGGGGAGGAGTAGACGTTCCGCTCTAAAACAGTCTCGACGTCACGGCAGTTTACTTGCTAAAACCGTCGATGATGGTGGCACCGGTATTAAATTTGTTCTTCTTTTATAGCTTATAAAAGCTCCGTTCTCGGTGAGAGTAGTCTCTTTGTGATTGGAAAGGTGTGCCCTAGCTCTGCATGACAACTTCATTTTGTCCTCTGCGCCCCTTTAGGAACGAAGAAAAGAAGCGCCAACAGAGAGAATACGTAAGAAGTGACATGGACATGCGCTTGCTGACAACTGATTTTTTATTCAGGGAAACACGCAATATATAGGGGAACAGTACCGGTGATAATCAGAGGCGGTAAACGTCACATGTTGTATAGGCCCATAAAAGCGATAAAAGACTTGCATGGTGAATATGTAAAAACGATAAAAAAGAGCAATGACACGTGGTGTACAGGCCACATGAAAAGGAAAGTATAAATTGTTTTTAAAAACAAACATGAATTTCAGTTTTTTAGGCATGCGCAGATGCCAACTTTTTACACATGTTCCAAATTCAACCGCGGCCTTCTAGGAACGCCAGTTCACTTTCATAGAGCAATTTTGACGGGTCACTTACTCGTTCCAAGCCCTGTCGTTTGATGAAAAACGCCTCTTTTAACTCGCGAGCGAGCTAAGCTGTCTCGACTTCTGTCTGAAACAACAGTATCTTCTAAGCGAGGCATGCACTTACATTTTTTACAATGAATCGGAAGATTAGATCCTGTGCCCTTCTCAAGTGATCGGTCATGTTCCCTCAAACGCTCGTTCAGACACCTTCCTGTTTGGCCAATGTAGACCTTGCCGCATGTGAGCGGGATCTGGTAAACCACCCCTTCCTTGTATCCGACAAACATTCGAGCATGCTTGGTTCCACAAGTTTGCTTTTTTGGTTTTTGGTTACTAATCCGAGGACACAAGGAAGCCAGCTTACAAGGGGCGGAAAAAACTACGGGGACCTTGAACTTATTCGCCACCTTCTTCAAGTTATGTGCCACACGGTGCGAATACGGGACGACTACAGGTTTTACCCTCCTGTAATCCTCCAGAATGTGATGCCTTTTTGTGCCTTTTAGTTTTTGAAGCAAGGACTCAGTTACTGCCGACAAGACGGTCTGCGGGAATAATGCCCTTTGCAGCCGTTCGATCTGGAGTTGAAAGCTCCTTTGCATACAATGTTCACATGACGTCTTAATCGAGTATTCTAATGCTGATATGGCTATGGCTCGTTTTACTGTTTTTGAGTGGAATGACTTATATGACAACAGGTCTTTTTGAGCTCGTGGGTGATACATCCAGCAAATTCCATCTTGTACCACGGTGAGTTCCAGGTCCAAAAACTGCAACTTTTTGCCTTCGGGATGTTCACAGGTAAGTTCCAATCCATGGCTTTGCTGTTTAAATACTTCTAGAATATCATTCAGGGTGTCAGGGTATGTCGATGGGTCCTGTTTGTTTAAGACGACTAGAAAATCATCGACATACCTAAATACCTTCAGAACTTTCCCTTTGTCCAGAACAGTGTCCAAAACTTCATCAACGGCTGAGAGAAAAATGTTACTTAAAATAGGCGCCACACAAGAACCTTTGCAAATACCTTTCTTTTGAATGTAGACCTGATTTTCAAATTCGACCACCGTGGCACTTAGGTAGAATACCAATAACGTTAGAAAACTGTCTATTGACATTCCCACTGCATTTTGAAATGACACCGCACCTTTTTTCTCAATACAAGACTGAACGGCTAGGAATAATTCTTTGTGAGGAATAGAATAAAAAAGATCCTTAACATCGACCGAGAAAACGTTGCCTATTGTTCCACAAGTCTGAAGAAAGTCTATTACATCAGTTGACTTCTCCGTTGCAAAGGGATCCTCTACAACAAGTGAATTCAGATGTTTGACTTTTTGCTGGGCTAGTTGGTGCATGTTACTAAGAAAAGAAGCGCCAACAGAGACAATGCGAAAGAAGTGACAGGGACAAGCGCTTACCAAGGCGGATTTAAAGTGGGGGCGAAGGCTGGGCCGAAAAGTGGTTTAGCGCGACTGCAGCACAACCAGAGGATGGGGGGCAAAACACTCATATAAAGAAATGATAAAGCTACAAAATTGGAATGTAATCTGCCAATAGAAAAGAAAAAATATATTAGCACCTTGTTTTATGAAAGAGGTAAGTCATTTTATTAAAACCTGGCAAATTTTGTATTTTTGCAACACTCTTGACCTGCCCCCTATTCATGAGTGTGCGGTGCATTACAGCGCGTCTTTGCAGGCCTTGTTTCGATACCCGGCTAACCCGGCCACAGTGGCGGGAGCTTGCGAAGCGATTTCTTATCGCCGGCTGTCTGCGATGGCGCGCCTGGTAAAGCGTATAAATTTAGCTCGCCGGTCTCAAAATGCTCCTTTTGCGAAGTTTTCGTCGTCCTTGCACGTCGCTTCTTTGTCACAGTTCGGTAAGATTTGCACCCCGCTGCACCGCTGCGGCAGTTTTCTCGGTTTTGTCGTTTCCTTCGGCGTGCGGCCAGTGCGAAGTCTTTTTCCGTCTTTGCACGCTTCGCGCTCTTCTTTTGAAGCGCTTAGCGCTTCATTTCAAGATGAGCTTGCGGCATGTGAAGAAACGATGCTCCGTGGTACACTGCGACAGCGTGGCTAGTACCATTGGTGTCACGCTACACCGATTCCCGCTGGACTTTCACAGGTGAGCTCTTGACAGTGTCGTCTGCTCTAGGTATGCGCGATAGCTTCGATATGGTTTCGCCGGGCTGTTCGCTCGTGTTTCATAGCTGTAACCCGTTCGTGCGTACTTGGCTTCATGTTTTCGGGGATATTTATGTACTACACTGCAGGGCACACACTTTCAGTGCTGAGGTGTGCGAAAGAGGCCCTCATTTTTCTAATTTATAGTGAGTTTCATGCAGCTGACTATCACCAACGTGAACTTCACACCGGGCTCTCAGGAGCAACCACGTGCACG